>NC_091951.1:145177786-145777786 GCF_031021105.1 Erythrolamprus reginae | reverse complement strand
GTAGAGTAGAGTAGAGTAGAGTAGAGTAGAGTAGAGTAGGTATGTAATGCAACAATTTCTGTTCCTTGATCCTTAGCACAACCAAATATAAAGTTAAACATTATTTAATACTAATCTGCTTCACAAGAGAAGAGGCAATTTTTTAAAAAAAATTCTGATTAATCAGTTATTGTTTATTTCTCAGAGATTAAAAACTCATAGAATTTTGTCAAAACTCTGGAGAAATCTATTCATCTTACTGCTTGTTACAGGTGTGGAGGAGGGAGGCACAAAGGTACAGCTAACTACAGTATTTCTAGCCTACTTGCAGTTCAGGTCTGTTTCATTTATGCTTAGCTAATTTTTATTCAAATTTAGAGGATTTTAAAAAGATTAAGCACTAGATAACAATGCCAAAAAACAATTCAGGCTAAATTAATGTCACTTACAACCGGGATGGCTGGCTGAAGAATTCTGGGAGATGAAGTCCACCAGTCTTAAAGTTACCAAGTTTGGAGACCTCTGACTTACAGAATTACAGATGGTGTAAGACTGACACCAAACTGATTCCATATGTGAGTTCACAATTATGTATTTTTCTGCTCTCTTTTGTGTGAGTTGAATATTTTAGTAATATAGTAATATAGTCAAATATACAAACTGTTTTCCCAACTGCTAAAATGTATTTTCTTATTAGAACTTTTTGTTCTGATTCTATTAAATCACTATTAAAATTTCAGTTCTTGAACATCTAATCATCAGTTTGGCAAAAGATCAATACTATTTGCATAACAAAGCTTAGTTTGTTCATTTATAGCGTTCCCAGTAACAAATATGAAATTTATTCCTCCATGTTATTTTCATTTTAATTCACAATCAGTCTCTTTGTTATTATCATTGTATGCATATTTAATAGTACTTTTATCAATTAGCTGATTCCTTTAAAACAGATGTATGACTATGTACCAGGATAGTGCTTAAAACTATTTGGTTAGGGATATATTATGGCTGTACACTGTATAACTATAAGGGAGAAATATATTACATTTTTATATTGTAAAAACAAAAGGCAAAATGAAAACTTGGATTACCTGGATATTTCATACAATTCTAAATATGGCTGAGTAATGAAAGTCATATATGGAAGTATCCTTAGTTATTAATATGCTTTCATTGGATTTAGCATAAAAACTAAAAATATGTTCTGTTTATGCCTATTTAAACTAACAATATTTTATCCATTTCTTTTTAAAAAATAAACTGCCTTTCCATTAAAATCTGTGAACCTCATATTGCAAAATGGAAAGTAAATAGGTCAAGGCTACCCTAAATCACGTCCAGTTTTTGATAACTACATCAATGATTTCATGTAGTTTCCTTGATAACAAGATAGCAGTAATTTGCCACTGCTACATCTATAGTTTTCCTTTTTTTTTACTTCCTAATCTAACTTTTTGGTACTCTATGCTCCAAATAAGCTCCAATCCTACGTAGCTTTTCTGAGAGCAGCTAAAGTCCCTTATATTCTGCAACCCTTTTAATTCTACTACCAAGGTAATTCTATTACCAAAGCAAATCCTATTTTAAAGACATTATTATAATCCTTATGAAAATTACATTATAGATACTATATTTCTGTATAGAAATAATAATTAGATATTAATAAAACTCATTTAAATATATATACCCTATCAGATAGAAAAATAGAAGTATGTCATCTGCAGTTTCTAGCATTAAGTAGAATGAAAGAAAAGCCACAACTCTTTTTAGTATGCAAAGTTCTCTATCATCTTTATTTTCTAGATATTAAGGAAAGATAAATAGTAATTACAGGAAGTGACAAAAAGCTTCACATTTTGTGCTTCTCTTTGGTCACTTTGCCATTTCCAGGTGAGTTTATTCTTCGCTTATAACCACCTTCTTGTGTACTTCTCGGCTCTTCACCCTGAGTTTATTCACCTGGGACTCAGCAATGTCAGCCCGTTCCTCTGCTTCTTCCAGCTCATGCTGAATCTTGCGGAACTTGGCAAGGTTCACGTTGGAAAGTTCCTCCTAGAAAAGCATACAATTATTCAAATTTAATTCCTAGTAATAGGAAAGAAAGAAAGAAAGAAAGAAAGAAAGAAAAGAATACATAATAATTCTTCTGAATTCTTCTGAAGAACCTTTTTAAGGGCCTAAAATTAATCTGAAATCTCAAACTAGAAGCATACAAAGAATCTCATGAGGTTAAAAAGATTAACATTAATTCTACATCGTTCATCCGAAGTGCATAGGAATAGGCTGACACTATAAAAGCTCTCAAATAAATACAATTTTATATTCACAAGCAATTTCAAATGTGACCCTTTTCAAAACTAACCTTGATTATATTTCATGCACCACGCATTGCACGTTCTAATTGTGCAGGGAGAACGTTTGGGACTAGGTCGTCCTGTGTACTTACCGCCTCTTCAGATTGTCTCTTGTACGATTTCACTTTAAGCTGTAGTTTATCTACCAGATCCTGCAGCCTCAGAACATTCTTCCGGTCTTCTTCACCCTAAAAATAAGGATATAAAGAATGGAGAGAGTAAGTATGCAAATGATTTACACCTTTATTTGTTTCTCCTAAACGTGTTTGAAATAAATGACAGCTTCCATTCTCACCTGATAAGTTAGTTCCTTTACTCTTCTCTCATATTTCCGTACACCTTTGATAGCCTCTGCACTGCGCTTCTGCTCATTCTCACACTCAGACTCCAGTTCACGAACCTGGCATTAAAAAGAAAATATAAACATGTAATCCTGGCATTAGAGATACCTACTAAATTATGAAAATGCATGCGGAAACTTGGCTATAAAGATTTTAGTTTGCCTAAAATAATGTGTACAGGCTCGGGATACCCTTGGCCTTGGTTGCATTTGTCCAATCTTTTCAAAAATGTTTTGAAACTGACTGGCATTTTCCTCATCACAGTCAATGCTACACGTTTCATGGGTACAAATGAGGCAGGTAACTCTGTTTTATATTATGGAAAGGTGTTATAGAAAAGCCTTAATTGTGTACAGCCATGGTGGATGGTATCAATCAACATTGATGGTTCCATATTGTGACACTATGGTATATTGACAAATACAGTTTAGAAAGTAGAAGGAGTAAATGGTAAAAAGCATGAATTTACAAAGGGAAGAAAGAAAAATAGATATGTATGTCACACTAATAGAAAGCAGAAGGATATGAATGAAGTGGAGTGCAGTTGATGAATGCCAAGTTCCTTGGGCAAGAAGATTTGTTTGTTTGTTTTTAAAAATTGTTTGTTTGTGTCAACCAGTGCAAGGAAACAGGACACCTAGAAAAAATGGCACAAATAAATGGATACAAACTGGCAAAAATTAGCCATAAATGCATAAAATAAGTACATACAAATGGATACAGTAGGGTAGGGATGATAGGCACACTGGTGTGCTTATGCACTTCCCCATACGGACCTCTTAAGAAACGTGAAAGGTCCATGGTAGACAGTTTAAGATAAAAGGTATGGGGGTTAGAGCAAATAAAATATTATTTTAAGTATAGGGTCTCCAGAGATTAGAATAGCCCCCACCCTCCTTGCCTTTCGTAAGCTCCTCAAAACCCACCTCTGCCGTCAGGCATGGGCAACTAAGATATTCTTTCCCCCTAGGCTTCTACAATTTATGCATGGTATGTTTGTATGTATGATTGGTTTTTTAACAAGGGTTTTTAGCTGTTTTAGTATTGGATTTTCACAGGCTGTTTTTATCACTGTTGTTAGCTGCCCTGAGTCCACGGAGAGGGGCGGCATACAAATCCAATAAATAAATAAAATAATAAATAAATCAAACACAATCTATTTCCATGGTGTTATTAAGAAGGCTCTGAACTATGTGACAATGGTCAATTCCCGGGAAGAGATTATTATAAGAATAGACCCTATCTTGTAGGAATATATATTATAAGATTATATCTTACAAAATATGGGGGAAAGTGTTTGCATTCTCTTTCTTATCAGAGAGAGTTATGAAACTGGAATAAAATGAAGGGGACAGCAAATGCCCATACTCAAAAAGGCAACCAAGAACTGAGTCAAGAAAGTAGAGGTACAGAGTGTCCCGAGAAATAGCACCAGAATGCTAGAGAGTGTCATGCCAAATGTCAGAGATTTATATTCCAACAGACAGAATATTGAGAATAACCAGAGAGGTATCCTAAGTAAGTAAGACAAATATGATATTAAAACAGTAGGACAATACTTCTAATTAGGACTACCTGTAGCACTGAAACGCTACAGGCATTTCAAAGAAACAAACTTAACAGAAAGGGTGGAAGCAATCCACTGATGGGTTGCTGCTGGTATGGTAGGCGACTGTGCACTGGTAACAGCCACCAGATAGCACAATTTGTGCACTACTGCTCCGGTGGCGGTCCTTTGGGTGCTGCCATTTCTTTTCTTTAATTTTTGGAATTTTTTTTTTTGCTTCCTGCGCATGTGCAGCAAAATCTCATGAGCAGATGCTTGCATTTGTGAGATTTTAGCGAATTTTTGCTTCCATGCATGCGCGGAAACAAAAAATCGCCAAAATCTCACATGCTTATCCCGCATGAAATTTCAGTGTGTTTTTGCTTCCTGTGCATGCACAGAAGCAAAATCACACTGGGGATGCATGCACACACGTGTGCATAGTGTGTACACACATATGAGAATCCTCCTGCTATGCGCACAGAGCACCGGTAGTAGCAGGTAAGAGCAATCCGCCCCTGCTTTGCACTGTGTATAAAGAAATATATCTATGTTTACATACATTCAGGAATTAGGACTGATTTCCAAAGAAAACAATTTGGACCTAATGGTTTGAAATTCTGAAGGAGAAGTGTCCAGAAAGCACAGTCACAATAATATACATAAGAAGGGGTGGTGGGGAATAGCATGGATCCAGTATAGATAACATACAAAGAATTATAAAATGGTGAAAATACAGAAACCTCGCATATTGATGATGTCACCTTGTTTGGTAATGAAATGTCTAAACTAAGCAGCCCAGCTCAGAAAACATCCAGAAAGAAAATGGATATGTATAGGACAATGCAAGAATGCCAAATCCCCAAAGAACACAAGTAGTCAAAGAAACGGTGGCAAAACGGCTGAAGCTCAGCAGGAGTAAAAACTGGCCAGCAAGAAATATTTTAAAAAGCACCTTAAAAAGTTATTTGTGTACATTAGAAGCCAAAAAGAAACCGAAAGAGTGATAGAAAAAGGGAAATGGATGATCACCATTATGCCACCATTACGTCACAAGGGAACAGTAAACCAGAACTCCTTAAATCAGACAAGAATAACATTAAAGACAAATAAGCTGATTCAGATCTCTTGGGCAGATAAATAACTTTCAAGGGTGTGATCTAGAAATTCTGCAGGCTGGTTACATCTCAAAATATAAGAGTCACAGAATGACACAGAGGTTTTTAGAATGATACCAAGAGGAAGTATGACAAGGGATGGCTGAAATTAGGTCATGAAAAAAACCCTGCAGATGAAAAATCTGGAGAAAGCGGAAATAAATTAGGATAAAAGATAATTTTATAATTTGTACCAAGATAAAAAAAATTATGGCAAACAATGTAGTCAAAGAGAATAAATAATGAATCAAAGGAGGCAAAATTTCCATTAATTTTAATGGAAATTTTAAAAATATTTTAGGAGTCAGTGAAAAGGATTAAAAACTGTGGGGGGGGGGAGAATAAGTGTGATGAAATAAAATGTGGGGAGCAAACCTTGGAATATATAGGGCAATTTTATGCAGGGCGGACCATGTACTGACCAGAGGTGCGTTCTTCCCAGTTCCAGTTCACCTGAACTGGGAGCAGCCCACTGATGATGTCACAATGACATCACCGAACCGGATTGGTCGATGCCAATCTGTGAGCACCACCATCTTTTATTTTATTTTTTTAAAAAAATTTAAATTGTTTTAATTTTTTTCTCCTCTGAACATGCGTAGAACCTGACTTCCAGAACTGTGCATGTGCTCCCCATCTTTTTGTTGTTGTTCTTACTGCACATGCGTGCATGCACAAAGCATGCACCCACCCATGAGGTGCACTACACAGAAGGTAGCGAACTGGCAATGAAGTAATTTGTAACCCACCCCTAGTGCAGACCATATTTTGCTCTGAATTTTCAGGTAATACTACACACAGAGATAACAAATCAAAAGTTCACCGCATATGCAGTTGCTCATAGGTGAATAATACATACCCTAGCCTCCAATTTCTGGATCTGTTTTTTCCCTCCTTTCAGGGCTAGTTGCTCTGCCTCATCAAGACGATGTTGCAAATCCTTCACAGTTTGGTCCAGGTTCTTTTTCATCCTTTCAAGATGGGCACTGGTGTCTTGTTCCTTCTTCAGTTCTTCCGCCATCATGGCTGCCTAATAATAAATGAACCAAACTGGTGAGAGTAAAGAATGCCTGGTGTAAATTGATTAACTTTTTCAGGAAAAACTAATTTTACTCACATCAGTGATGGCTTTCTTGGCCTTTTCTTCAGCATTGCGTGCCTCCTGAATAGTTTCCTCCATTTCACTCTGGATCTGGGCAATATCTGTTTCCAGCTTTTTCTTGGTGTTGATCAGGCTGGTGTTCTGTTTAAAAATAATGTGGTCAATCATTTTTTTTAAAAAGACTAGAGCCATAATAAAAGAGAAGTGGGTGGGTAGAATGATTGCTACTGAAGAACTAAAAAAATTTGTCCAATCCCAAAATGGAAGTAAAATAAAAGGCTTCTACAACTATTGGTTTGAGAATGATTGTTGCAGAATAAAGATGACTACAAAAAGTAATAGAGTTTAGCTCTAATTTGAGAGAAAAACTATATCATTTCCAGAGAGTAAATAACCATTAGGAATTGTTTTCTGATATATTGGCTTTTCTAATTTTGAATTAAAGCTCTTCATTTAAGAAGCACAAAAATATTTCCACTTTTGCTATTTTCAAGATAAAAACTTATTTACCTGGGTGTGGAGGAGCTGCACCCGTTCACTGGCATCCAGAAGCTCCTGTTCAGCCACTTTTCTGGCCCTCTCTGTCTGTTCCAGAGCTGCCCGGAGCTCCTCAATCTCAGCCTGCATGAGGTTTGCTCTGCGCTCAATCATGGCTACTTGTTCCTTCAAATCTTCCTGGCTTCTCAAAGCATCATCCAGATGTATTTGAGTATCCTAAAACAAGATAATATTTGTCCTCTGAAAATTGTTGTGATACAATAAAAATATAAACTGTGTGTTGAATATATAAATAAATGTGTACCTTGAGCAGTCCTTGTGTGTTCCTGAGGTTCTTTAGTGCTTCAGCAGCTTGACGGTTGGCGTGGTTGAGTTGGATCTCCATCTCATTCAGATCTCCCTCCATCTTCTTCTTCAGCCGCAGGGCATCATTCCTGCTCCTAATCTCAGCATCCAATGTGCTCTGCATGGACTCCACCACCCTCAGGTGATTCCTCTTCAGCTGATCGATTTCTTCATCCTTCTCTGCAATTCTCCTGTCGATGTCGGCTTTCACCTGGTTGAGCTCAAGTTGGATGCGCAGGAGTTTGCCCTCTTCATGTTCCAGAGAGGCCTTTAAAGTAAAAGGACAATAAAGCAAACATTATGGAGCTATCATCTGAAAGTTTATTAAGAATATCCTGCCAATGGAATCATTCAGTTCACTGTCTGGAGTACCTTTTTGTTTGTTTGTTTGTTTTTTATTTAGCCTATAAAATAATTATATAATTACCTCAGCTTCTTCTAGGGCACTCTGGAGGTCTCCTTTCTCTTGCTCAATCTGCTTCTTCACTTTCTCCAACTCATGAATAGCTTTTCCACCCTCAGCAACTTGCTCCGTGAGGTCAGCAATCTCCTCTATTGGTGTGTCACAAAATATAGTGAAAAAGTGGAACATCAAAGAGAAATCTTGCTGTAGAAAATGTTACAAAATGTTATCCAGCTTTTAACACTAGTATAAGTTGTCCTGTTCATATTACAGTGATCCCTCATTTTTCGCGGGGGATGCGTTCCAAGACCACCCGTGAAAAACAAAATTCCATGAAGTAGAAGAAAGATATTTTTTAATGTATTTAACTAGTATTTGGACCCTTTGCATTAAACAGTCATTCTACAATGTTTCTCAGCTGGAACTACATGTGATATCCTACCAGTTTGTTTAATAGAGTACAGTAGTAGTGTAGAAAAAATTTATGAAATTTTAATAGATTTAAAATTTTCAATGGATTTAATGGATTTAAGCCCCCTTTGAAAACCGGCGAAGTAGCAAATCCATGAAAGATGAACCACAAAGTAGCGTGGGATTACTGTAATGCTTTACATTTGATGGACTGAAGGTATCAGCAGCCTAAGACAACCATGAGGAAGGTATTACTATCCACAAGATGTTGAACATCCCCCCCTCACCATTGCTTATCTTGGCTGATGGTGCTGGAAGATGCATTTCAGTAGGACTAGATGGAAGTGAAGTAGAAACTTCCTACTATAAAACCATTATTATGTTTGAGTGAGAGCATATATGAGCACGGGCTTACGTTGCAAGTTTTTGTTTTCACGCTTCAGGGTTTCCAGGTGATCCAAGGATTCCTCATATGCATTCTTCATCTTGAAGAGCTCTGTGCTCAGAGACCGAGACTCCTTCTGGGAAGCTTCCAGTTCAGATTGTGTCTCCTCGTATTTTTGTTTCCAGTCTGCCAGAATCTAAAGAAACAAAAACAGCAAGAGATAAGTTGGTTAAAGTTAAAACTTGTATGCAGTGCATTTCACTTTTAAAACAATGAAAGTGATAACAGCAGCTCAAATTACTTTATCAAAGTTCTTCTGTTTCTTATCCAGAGCTGCACAAGCTGCATTGGACCTTTCCACGTCAATCATCAGGTCCTCCACTTCATTCAGCAACCTCTGCTTGGTCTTCTCCAGGGAAGCACATTTGGAATTCACAGCTTCTACATGTTCCTCAGCTTCCTGCAGACGCTGAGCAAGCTTCTTCCTGAAGAAACATAAACCCAATGCTCCATAGTAGTCAAATATTTGATTTGGCTGAATAAACTGTCTAGTGAATTTTCTCATTTCAATCATTCTGCTTCAGCTTCAGGAAAATTTAGGATAAATAGGTTTGCAAAATCTCAACAGTTAATTTAAATACTCAATCTTATCCCAAGTCAAACAATGAAATATAGTTCAATGAACAATGTTTGATTAAATGGTGGTGCAGTGATTAGAGTGCAGTATTGCAAGTTATTTCTGCTGATCACCAGCTGCCAGCAGTTTGGCAGATCGAATCAAGGCTCAAGGTTGACTCAACTTTCCATCTTTCCAAGGTTGGTAAAATGGGGACTCAGATTGTTGGGGGCAATATGCTTACTCTCTGTAAACTGTTTAGAGATGGCTGTAAAAGCATGTGAAGCAGTATATAAGCCTAAATGCCATTACTATTGCTATTAAATGAACTATCTGTATCTTTATTGCTACAAAGATCCTTCTCAGAAAGAAGCCACACATCTAACTCTATTCACACTACAATTTTATAAGAAAGTTGCAATATGTTTATTGAACATACTTAGCTTCCTCCAGTTCCTCAGTCCGCTGAATGGCATCAGTCTCATATTTTGTCCTCCATGTGGCAACTTCACTGTTTGCCTTGGATAGGGCACGTTGTAGTTCAGACTTGGCTTCCTGCTCCTCTTCATATTGCTCTCGAAGGAGGTCACAGTCATGTCGAGAAGATTGCAAGCCATGAGCTAGGGCATTCTTGGCCTGTAGAATTAACCAAATATTAGAGATTCTGCAAATTGCCAGGTCATCAAATATAATTAAGAAACGTCTTCCAGGATAAGATTTCACCAAAAAAATGAAATAGAGGGAAAGGAACTTATAAAACTTCAATACATACACAAACAAAGGCAAATATGGTATTAGGAAACCTTCTGAAGTATCCCAGAAAGTTCTATATGTACTTCTGATAGCATTAAAGATAATAAAAGTTATGCATAATTCAACTTATGTACCTTTATCTCTTCCTCAAGTTGTCGCTTCAGTTCCTCAATTTGTTGAGTAAAAGCTTGCTTGCTTCTGGAGAGCTGGGAGATCAAAGAGTCTTTTTCTTCCACTTGTCGTGAGAGTTCACCTGAAGCAAGGAATATATGTTTGGAATAAAGGTTGCATTAAAATTTTCTCAGCTGGGAGATTCAGCTCAATTCATTTCAAAAATAAATTTGAATTCCATTTTAGCAAGAATCTTCACAATAGGGACAAAAAGAAACAAAATAATTTCCCCAAAATGTATTTCGTCATATTACCTGCTTCTGTTTGTAGGCGAGCCCTTTGAGCATTGATGTCATTAATGGTACGCATATGCTCTTCATCCTTCGTTTTAAGTTCGCTTAGCTGATCTTCTAGTGTGCGGCACATCTTTTCAAGATTGGCCTAAGCAACATGGAAAAAGGGCAATCTTTTAAATGATTCCACAGGACCAGAGGTGAGTTCCTCCCAGTTTGGACCAGTTCTTTAGAAGTACAAAATTCCCTCTGCTCACCAAACCGGGAATGAAGGTCAGCTGGCTACGCCCATGAACTGGCTCTCTTGGCAGTATCGTGGGTGGCACCATCTTGTTTTTCACTTCTGCGCATGTGCAGAAGCTGTTTTTGAGTTTGGGGCACTGTGCATGTGTACGCATGTGCAATATGCACATGCCCACCCAGTTCAGGAAGAAGCAAACCGGCAGTGAGGTAAGTTAGAACCCACCCCTGCACAGGACCTAGCATTCATCTACACTTCTAGATATTACAATATTTAGTAAGGATACCTAAAGTGTGTAAGGAAACAGAACAGCCTCCAGCAATAAAGTGGGATAGATGGCACATCTTGCATAGCATTAAAAAATCGGGAATTATGAAAATGTACTCATTAAATATGCAAAAACTGTTCATTTTTTCACTGTGTGTGTGTGTGTGTGTGTGCAAATTAATCATATTTACTAAGTATAATATTTATTATACCGGCAGTTTGTTATAAATATTGAACTCTAGAATATGAAATCTAAATTTTGTAAACATTCTATTTTTTTAACTCTGAAGTATCCAGGGCAAGGAACACAATTTTAACTTCAATATATAACAAAGAAACTTGGTATAAAACCAGTATCTTTTCACTTATTATTAAATATATTGTGGCATACCTTAGCTTTAGAGATAGATTCCATATTGCTTGCAAGATCATCAATCTCCATCTTCAGTTCACTCTTCTCCTTCTCCAGTTTCTGCTTCACCCGCTGCAGGTTATCAATTTGTTCCCCAAGTTCAGCTGCACTATCTGCGTGCTTCTTGCGGAGGGCAGCGGCCGTGGCTTCATGCTGCAAGGTGGCCTCTTCAAGGTCCCGGCGCATTTTCTGAAATTCTGCCTCACGTTTCTTGTTCATCTCAATCTGAGCTACAGTTGCTCCACCAGCTTCCTCCAGACGCTCACTGATCTCCTCAAGTTCCCTGGAGAGATCAGCCCGCTGTTTCTCTGCTTTGGCGCGAGATGCCCGTTCTGCCTCAATCTCCTCTTCCAATTCTTCAATACGAGCCTAGAAATAAAGAGATAGCCATGAATCCTGAAACTGGCTTCCAGATAGCTTAATTCTCCATTCGTGAAGAAACCACTGCATGACAGACCTGCAGCTCCTTGATCTTCTTCTGAAGCTGGGAACCCAGGATCTGCTCATCTTCAATCCTGCTCTGCAGTTGGCTGATTTCAAAGTCTTTCCTTATCACAACAAAATATAATGGATTAGTCTCCAAATTAAATGTTAAAGAATACCAATGAACACTGAGGTCCATCACAATATACATTATTACTTACTTCTTCAGCTTTTCATCCAGCTGCTGCCTATCATTTTCCAAATCCATTATCGATTCCTGAGCCAGCTTCAAATCCCCTTCTAGCTTCCTCTTAGCTCTTTCAAGGTCCATGCGAATTTTCTTTTCTTGCTCCAGGGACCCTTCAAGCTGAAGACAAAGAGATTGGAGTGATTGTGCCATCACAGCAGTCCACCTCAGACATAGAACCATAGAAACATAGAAGATTGACGGCAGAAAAAGACCTCATGGTCCATCTAGTCTGCCCTTATACTATTTCCTGTATTTTATCTTAGGATGGATATATGTTTATCCCAGGCATGTTTAAATTCAGTTACTGTGGATTTACCGACCACATCTGCTGGAAGTTTGTTCCAAGGATCTACTACTCTTTCAGTAAAATAATATTTTCTCATGTTGCTTTTGATCTTTCCCCCAACTAACTTCAGATTGTGTCCCCTTGTTCTTGTGTTCACTTTCCTATTAAAAACACTTCCGTACTGAACATTATTTAACCCTTTAACATATTTAAATGTTTCGATCATGTCCCACACTTTCCCTTCTGTCCTCCAGACTATACAGATTGAGTTCATTAAGCCTTTCTTATTAAGTTTTATGCTTAAGACCTCCCACCATTCTTGTAGCCCGTCTTTGGACCCATTCAATTTTGTCAATATCTTTTTGTAGGTGAGGTCTCCAGAACTGAACACAGTATTCCAAATGTGGTCTCACCAGCGCTCTATATAGTGGGATCACAATCTCTCTCTTCCTGCTTGTTATACCTCTAGCTATGCAGCCAAGCATCCTACTTGCTTTTCCTACCGCTCGACCACACTGCTCACCCATTTTGAGACTGTCAGAAATCACTACCTCTAAATCCTTCTCTTCTGAAGTTTTTGCTAACAATTCTGATCATCTCTGGTGATGATAGCGTACTTACATCATCCACTTGCTGTTCCAGCTTGGTCTTTGCTTTGGTCAGAGTGTTCACTTTGTCCTCCTCTGCCTGCAGATCATCCAAGGTCTGTTGATGGGCCTCTTGCAGGGCTTTCTTCTCCTTGGTCAGTTTGGCAATGGTCTCGTCCAAGACCGCCATCTCTTCAGTAAGATTTTTCACCTTAAATGTTAAACAGACAGGATTAAAATGTTCTATGTATTTTGAAATGGCAATAGTGGGTAGCAAGTTTAATTTTAGTACATTCTTTCCAATACCTTATTTTCTGTAGCATGCTTCTCTTTTTCAACCTTGGCCAGTGTCAGCTCAAGATCATCAATGTCTTTCTTCAGTTCTGAGCATTCATCCTCCAGTTTCCTCTTCTTGGCTGTCAACTCAGCATTCATTTCTTCTTCATCTTCAGCTCTCTCAGTGAGCTCCTTAATTTTAGCTTCCAGTTGGATTTTGGTTTTGATCAGTTGGTCACATCTCTCCTCAGCATCCGCCAAGCCATCAGCTTCCTTTTAAAGAAAAATATAGATAATTCCTTAAAAAAATTGTTTCCTAATTAAAATATTTGCACATATATAAAATTTTCTACTCTAATGGAGAAAGTCAGATTTCACTAAGAAATATATATTGAATAATCACTAAGCATTTTTTGGAACAATAAACAAAAATAAATATTTCCTATATATTGGGTAAAAATCATCATAATGCAGTTTTTTAAATCCATTTTTATGCTACCTAAGTCCAGCTGACTTCTTAATAGATTGATAATATTACTTCATATAATATAAAAACAAGTATAGTTTACCTGTTACCTTATGGACTTTATGTATCTTTATATATTGTCAATGATGAAACAGTGTTATGATATAATAAGGTATTTAATATACATAGCAATATGGGTGAATTTCTAAATAATCCCAAAGATTTCCCCTGAGATCTATAAATGATTGCTTACTAAGCTATGTGAAAAGAACAATATTTAATAATCTTAAAATTATTCTATTTGCTTACAGCTTGGACTTGGAGTTGCAAGTCATTCTTCTCTTGTATCAGAGACACCATTTTTTCTTCTAGTTCCTTCACTTTGGCTTCTGCCTTGGCAAGACTCTCCTTTGTTTTCTCAAACTCTTCCTTCATGTTCGCCATTTCTTTCTCTGCTTCAGCACTCTTTAGCAAAGGTTTGATCTTGAAATACAGTTTCATCCATGGCCAATGTTTGACGTTCATGAATGAACGGATACTGTACTGAATAGTGAAGATAGCCTCCCTATCAACAAAGTTAAAAAGTGTGTCTTAAATTACAAGTAATAAACACAGAACCACCAATCAAAGCCTTATGACCAAATTGATTTAAATAATTATGGATTCTCACCTCCTTTGTAACATTTTCTGATATTCTGTTCTTGCTAAGAAACCACGACACATAGCTTGGGTGCGTGTTATCAGATGGGCCAACTTATCATCTCTCATTTCTTCTAGGAGACCCAAAAGACCAGCTTTAAAGAACACCTGAAGAGAAAAGCATTACAGAATGTCATACGTAAACCAGGGTGGGTTCTTCTTTTCTTTGCTGCTGATTCACAGGGTGCACACGTATCCACAGTACTTAAAAACCAGCTTCTGCACGTGTGCAGAAGCTAAAAACAAGATGGCGGCACCGTAGAGAGCCAATTTGGGGGTGTGGCAGGCCTGGATCGCTACCGGTTTTAGCAGCCCAGGCTGCTATGTTACTACAGGTTCTATAGAACTGGTCTGAACCAGGAGGAACCCACCTCTGAGATAAACACTACAAAATACAAGAGAGCATTTAGAACAAAAACTTATATATACCTTGGTGTGTCCAAATTTATACTGTGTGTGGTCCACATCAATGGATCCAAGAAGTTTCTGAGAAGCTTTCTTGCTGTCAATGAACTGCCCCTCTGGAATGGCACTTGCATTCAGAACTTTGTATCTAGTAGGAAAAAATATATATCACCTATAAATCTTCCTGTGTAATAACTAATAGGGTTTTTTAAATAATTATTTGTCGTCAGTTTTAAAAAATTGAGCATAAATAGGAAATGTTATAAAATGTTTATTCATCTCTCAATATGGGCTTAGGTAGTTTGGGTGGGTCTCCTTTTAGTAGAAGTAAAAAGTAAGTTGTATTGTTTTGTAATCTGTTCTGTGTGAGTACTTTGCTGGAGATTATTATTATTATTGGGGGGGGGGTGAGTATGTTTAGTTTGTGAAGCTGCCCAGATCATTGCGGAATTGAGCAAATGAATAAATATGGCTTGTCACATTTTTGATAACTAGTTATTTCATTCAAAGAGATAAATTTGTCATTGGAGGAAAATACCATGCTTGCACATCCTTTATAAGCACTCTTGCTCTCTAATGTAATGATAAACAGGACAGCTTGACCAAATGAGGTAATATTTTGATTCTGCAAGACCTAAAGCCCACTCACCCCTAAATCAAGACAACATTTACAATTTCTGTCCTATTATTTTCAATGGAAGAGAAGCTGTCAAAAGGAATAAAAGTCTGAAAAGGGAGAAATGAGCAAAACTCCCCTTCATCATCCTCCCAACGTTCTAGTCTGCCTATCAATATGTTTGTTGTTTTCAATTAATCTAATCCTTTAATATTTTGAATCTATTTGAATGTCATATTAGGATAGAAGTACTCTATCACAGAGTGTTATTTTGGTAGATAATTGGGATAGATAGTAGGTAGGTAGGTAGGTAGGTAGGTAGGTAGGTAGGTAGGTAGGTGGACGGACGGACGGACGGACGGATGGATGGATGGGCAGGCGGGCGGACAGACAGGCAGACAGATAGACAGATGAGCAAGGAAGGGGGAAGACAGTGGGAGAAAAAGAGGGAGGGAGAGGAAAAGGAAAAGGAAGGGGAAATGAGGGATCAATAGGGGGAGAAAGCACAGACATATAAGGAACCCTTCAAGAAGGTCAAGCTGACCTCTGTTTGAAATCAGCATAAATGATCCTACTGGGAAATCCCTTTCTGCAAATTCGGATGCCTTCCAGCACACCATTGCACCTCAGCTGATGCAGCACAAGCTCATGATCCATAGCACCTTTCAAAAAGATGATTAAAAAAAGAATCAGGACCAAACCACATACAGAGACAAGCATTGTAAAATACCTATTATACCCTGAACAATGCCTTACCAGGTGTTTTAGTTTCATTGGGGATGATGCAGCGCACAAAGTGTGGGTGAGTGCTTCTCAGATTGGTCATCAGTTTGTTTAAGTTCTCCTATAGATCCAGGAAAAAAAATTTCTGTACAAAATTCCAAACAAGTCAATGTATTCCTATAAAGAAAAATCTTGTATCCAAACAAGCAAGGCTACTGAATGCAAATGAATTCTAATCATTGGGCAGATTAAAAATAAACTAAAAAATAACATTCAAACTCCACAAAGACCTAACGTATGCAGCTAAAGCATTATTTGATGTTGGGACTGCTGTCGTTTGTGCTTGCAGTGAACCAAAGTACAGTTCCAGTGTAATAGTAGCTTATTTTCTTGATATAAAATTGTCCAAAATGGGTCTTGGCTACATAGGTCTAGCTGGATATTGATGGACTAAGTCCCATATGGTTTCTTTGGTTTTGAACTTTAAAGAAGTATTAGGATGACTCTTCAGAGATGTACAGTTTAAGTAAAATAGCATGCAAAGCATCAATATATTACATCTATACAACTGTGATTTTTATTTTCAGCACTGATTGGGTTGTATCAGCCAAATTCAATATTGGGCTGCCCCCAGTATGCCTGGAATTGTCCATCCAGTAGCAGAAATGGCACTGCGTGCACATCTACAAGACCCCACCAGACCCTCGTGCACCTCCACCCCCCGCACAAGAATTTGCTTCTGTACATGCACGGAAGCAAAGAAATTGGTGAAAATTGCTAAATTCTCCAGGACCGCCTTTTGCTGCACAAATCCCAGCGACCAGTTAGGTCCCACAGAGTGGGCCTTCTCCGGGTCCCGTCAACTAAACAATGTCGTTTGGTGGGGCCCAGAGGAAGAGCCTTCTCTGTGGTGGCCCCAGCCCTCTGGAACCAACTCTCCCCAGAGATTAGAATAGCCCCCACCCTCCTTGCCTTTCGTAAGCTCCTTAAAACCCACCTCTGTCATCAGGTATGGGGGAACTGAGATATTCTTTCCCCCTAGGCTTCTACAATTCATGCATGGTATGTTTGTATGTATGATTGGTTTTATAACAAGGTTTTTAGCTGTTTTAGTATTGCATTGTCACATCCTGTTTTTACCACTGTTGTTAGCCGCCCCGAGTCCACGGAGAGGGGCGGCATACAAATCCAATAAATTAAAAAAATAATAAAATAAATAAATTCTTGCATGAGGGTACGCACACACACTGCTGCCCCTGAGTGTGTGCTGGCTTCCCGGGCCAATACGGAAAGGTAAGTGCGGCCCTTCAATGCAGCCAATAATATTCCATACATTTTCTTTATCTCTGAATTATCCAGAAGCATGCAAAGATTCAATTTAAGTTGAGAATTCAGTCCAATTTAATGTCTTTCTTAAACCCAAATAAATTGTTGTATTATTACAGCATAATATTTTTTTTCTTCCTCATAAAGGAATCCAAGTGTAGCATTATACCATACCCTGAAAAGTGCAGACACAGTCTGGAAAGAGGAACCCTTCTTCTTGGCTGCCTTCTTGCCCTCTAAAATTGAAATAAACAGAAAAATAAATAAATAAACCTTACATTTCTTGAACATTTTTTCTCATTCGAGAAAAAACATCCTCTCATTATAGCTCTCACCTTCTGCAGGGCGATCAGCAAACAACAAAGCTAAAGTCTTCATTGAGGATTTCTGGTAGAGCCCTACTACGGTGTCATTCAAGGGGTCCTTGTTCTTCTCCAACCAGCCACTGATATTATAATCCACAGTGCCAGCATAGTGTACCAGGGCAAAGTGGGCCTCAGCCTTGCCTTTGACAGGCTTGGGTTTCTGGAAGTTGCCTGATTTGCCAAGATGCTGATCATAAAGTTTGTTCTTGAAGGACGTGTCTGTTGCCTTGGGGAACATGCACTCTTCTTCCAGGATGGAGAAAATGCCCATGGGCTAGAAAGAACAATGGCATGGTTGCTTAGGCAGCACCTTGAAAGAATATTGAACTTTGGAATACTTCTTCAGCAAGTAAATTCAGAATGGAGATGTTAAAGAAATGAAATGTAAACATGGAGACAAACTCTCTCATTGAAAAGTAGACTCTATCTTCTAAATTATACTTCAATAAGTAACTATGAATATCAAACATGGTTTCATACTTATTATATGATATATTCTATCTATACTTTTATTTTTAATGTCAAGAATTGGTTTGAGTATGTTATTATAAATTGATTAGGATCCTGCTATAATTCTATTTCTTTCTTAGGTTGTCCTTCTAATAAAGTCATTATAAAAGCTGAGAGCTAAACTTTCTAGAAAAATAATAATAAAGAAAGGGGAGCAGTCGAAGACTGTAATGGGTAGGACAAAACAAGTTGATGGTACATGTAGTTTCAGTTGAGAGAAACCTAAAGCATTTCTTATCCCATCTGAAGTATGCATCAGTTATGTCTACTATAAAACAAACCTTCTCAATGAGCTCAATGCAGGCAGCCAAGTCCATCCCAAAGTCAATGAACTCCCATTCAATTCCTTCTTTCTTGTACTCTTCTTGTTCCAGCACAAACATGTGATGGTTGAAAAACTGTTGCAGTTTCTCATTGGTGAAATTGATACAGAGCTGCTCCAAACTGTTAAACTATAAGAAAAGAAGAGAGACTTTTGTTAAGATGAATTAAGATGAAATAAATTTGATTGAGTAAGCAAAACATTATCTGTTTTGTACATCTGTTAATATGTACATCTTTCTCCTTTTTTTCTTACATCAAAGATCTCAAAACCAGCAATGTCCAGCACACCAATGAAATACTGTCTGGCTTGTTTGGTATCCAATTGTTGGTTGATGCGAACGACCATCCACAAGAACATCTTCTCATAGACAGCCTTACCCAGAGCACCAACATTATTGTAGACCTAGAATAAGAAGACATGGAAAAAATCATTATGTATAAGGGATATTTTAAATTAATAATTATTCAATCTTATATAGAGTGTATGTGTACATGTGTGCATGAGAGAAAGAAAGATGAAGAACAACTAAAGATATAGAGGTTCTAATAAAGTCTGAAAAAAATATACAAAAATATATATGAAAGGAATAAGCTTTGTAGAAACTAAAAGTATACCCAAAAATTATTTATATAGATCTAACTCAATCATTTAACATTTTTTTTATTTTTTTAAATAATTTTTGTGTTTTTTTCTCATTAAACAAATATTCATAGTTTATACCATATTTTTAAATCTAACCATATAGACCATCTACTGCTCCATTTTCCCAGTTTTGGCATGATTGGTTATTTCAGTTCAGTTATAATTATGTAAGAAACTTAGATTCTTGATGTTCTATTATTCAGGTGCCTTAGCATATTGAATAAAGATAAGATTTTATCATTATTAATTACAGTTTTGAATGTTGATATTACAAGTATTATAATTATAAATCCATTTGTCTTGGTACATGCCAGGGTTGGTGATAGTCAGTTTAATGTAACATTACCTGCTGGACAGTTTGGCCTTTGGTGACATATTCATTGCCGACCTTGACCCTAGGATAGCAAAGAGCTTTCAACAGATCTGCTGAGTTGAGATTCATGAGATAAGCAGCCTTGTCAGCAACTGAAAAGAGACAAGAAAGAATTTAGGGTTAGAGTCTTTTTTTTAAATTGTAAATTTCATTGTATTCATGCAGTATGAAATAATTAAGTAATGAACATTAAAATCAGATGGGAAAAAGTAGAAAAGACTCTTTTGGTTAGTGCTGGCTGAGTTCTACTTGCCCAATGCTAGGAGTGTTCATTCTCTAAAATTATAGCTTCATTTCAATAGTGAAACTCGTTGCTAGCGATGGGCTACTAGCCGGAACGCTAAATTGGGCTCACTGCAGCGGCTCATGAGTGCTTGCGCAACCAGCACGACTTTGCTTCTGCACCTGTGGAGGTAGCAAAATTGCACACGGAGCCGCATGTGCACCCATGTTATGGAATGCGCGGAAGCAAAAAACCCTCACCAAAACACAGGCGCACCTGCAGCTCCGTGTGTGATCTTTCTACCTCCACAGGTGCAGAAGCAAAATCACACTAGCCCCACGAGCACTTATGAGCCGCGGCGGGAAGCCCAATTGAGTGTTGCGGCTAGTAGCTCACCGCTGCCCATTGCTAATGGTTCACATACATGTGCAATGCTTTTGTGCATACGTAGAAGTGTCCTAAGTGGGTGGGTGGAGCCTCCTTCCACCATTACTACCAGTTCACAGAACTTCGCCGAACCAGGAGCAAACCACCGTTGCTTCACTTATTAAAAAGTGATCATTACAAAATTGTGACAAGAGTATTTACTATAATATTGGTAAAAATAATGAAAACTTCTTCCTTCTTAAATACTAAAAAATAGATGATAGCATACTATTTTATGATCTACTATGTAGTCCAAATGATCAATATGGCTTTGCCGCCATATTGGGGCTGTTGAGCAACAATGTACTGCTCTGGCCTAAGTGATGAATGATTGATGGATGAATGTTTTTAAATTTATGAGGTTTTACTGATTGTATACTGTTTTTGTATCCTTTTATTCCATTGGAGAAGTGCAGCTTATAAATCTAATAAATTCAATTCAAATTCAATTGAATTCAATATGAGTATCCTTCTAGAAAACACTGGGGAAGCATGGGATATCTTTCTACAAAGTAATGTCCTAATTTGTTCTGAATTATTTTAAATGATTTTGCCATTTTTTCCCCCAAGTACCTTCTGTGCCATCTGGCTCCGCCTGCTCCTCTCGTTGCTTCTGCTTGAATTTCATGTTCCCATAGTGCATGACAGCTCCTGTCAGCTTGTAAATGGCTGTCTTTTCATCAGCAGTGAAGCCCAGGATGTCAATGGCTTCCTATTAATTCAAGCAATAGAAAGGATTCTGTCTAACCCGACACTGAGTCAAGTTGAGGGTTCAAATTTACCTGAAATCATTTTGACAATTACAGTATCTTGTAATGTTTCTGCCAGTGTTCCCCTTGGAATATTATGCCACTCATATATGCCCCAAAACCACACATATTCAAACATTTAAACCAAATATTATTGCTTGTCTAATCAAAATACAATTTTATGTTCCTGATTTTGCAAATTACTTACATCTGTTGCCATCAACTCTTCCTGATCATCAATGCTGGCAACACTGATCTCACCCTGGCTGACAAAATGGAAGTCATATGGGTTGGTAGTAATCAGAAGCATCTCTGCAGAAAAAGAAGCACAAACATGATTTCATTTTAGAGCATCAGCACATCTTTAAATGTTTAATAGTGGAAGTAGTCCTCCAAATGGATGATTCTCCTTACCAATCAGTTCTGGCCTCTTATTGGACATGATCTGATAAAAGATATGGTAGCTCCTTTCAGCCTTGAGCTGGAAGGTAACTCTGGACTTCTCCAGCAGATCTGGAAAAGCAATGAATTTGAATGAGTTAAGGAAGAATGATAGGGTCAACTAAACACATAAATAAATTTCCCTTACATGTCTCAATGTCTGCAGAAGCCAGTTTGCCAGTGGCACCAAAGTGGATTCTGATGAATTTGCCCTGAGGAGAAAATAGCATTTAATTACAATACATTTTCAATGTATTTATTTAATTGTAATTTTCCTTTTAATAGCAGGAATTTCAGTCTCTAGCTAAAGAATATATAGAATTTTTTAAAATAGTATTTTTTAACTTAATTTGTCCCAGGGGTTTTAAAGGGAAAAAAGTGAAAGAGGTTACCATTATAAAAATACAAAAAAATTAATAGGCCATATCTCAAACTTTATTTTAATAATATTCATAATACAATAATTATTAAACTTTAATAAAGATGTAAAATGTGAGTCAATTAAAGGAGAAAAACAGTTGAGGTTTGTCTATGGAGCTTCCCAGTCTTCTCAGTCATGATTGTCCCAAAGGCAGTGATGGGCTCCTACGGGTATGGTTAGGTAAACAGAACCGGTAGAAAAAGGTTTTTTTTTCTTTTTTTCCCTTGCTCTGGGTATGTTTTTCCTATCACTGTAAATGAGGTTGAATGTGTATAATTTTAGAAGAGCTGTGTGTGTGTGTGTGTCTGTGCGTGTGTACATACACATACAGTTTAAATAGTAGATAATGTATATTTTTTGTGCCTATGTGTAATATGTATGTACACATATGGCGTACATGCATAGAATTAAATACGTATATTTTGGATGTTCAGTAATAGTAAATAGATAGGGAAATTGTATCTCTTTGAGGCAAGGAGAGACCAGGCGCCCTAACTCTAACCCTTGATGTGGGTGATGTCAAGTTAGCCACCTTTAAGTCAGTCACATGATTGTCAAGCCACTCCGACCTGGTCACATGGCCAGCAAGCCACACCCATAAAATAAGCCACGCCCACCACGTGGTAGTAAAAATTTTTTGCAGCCCTTCACTGCCCAAAGGTGTTGTTTAAAAGGCAAGAAAAAAGAAACAAAAAGAAAGAAAGAAAGAAAGGAAGGAAGAAAGAAAGAAAGGAAGAAAGAAAGAAAGAAAGAAAGAAAGAAAGAAAGAAAGAGGGGAGGGTGGGAGGGAGGGAAAGCCAATTTCCTTTTGAATAACACCTTTGGAACAACAGTTGAGGTTTATTATATAGGATTGATATGATAGTAATGCTTGAAAAAGAATATTTTATCCTTTATTTAATGAGATGAAATGAATGTGAATGTGAAAATAGCAAATAATAATTGCAATCAATTTCTTTCCTTTTCAAAGACCAGTGTCACAGCATGCCATGTTAACTGGAAAGGTGGGCTAAGCTTCATTAAACTGGTCCTGTTTTTCAATGTTCCAAATGGGACTCATCCTACAGATAGACCTCATTACCAGCATTTATGGGGATGGGGAAGGGGAAGGGGGGGTAGGCAAGGAAGACAGAATGGCTGAAGTAGCGCTATCATGACAGAAGCCCTTCCCCTTTTGTAAGTGCAATGTGATATCATAGACACATCCCAAAGGGCTGGAGCTTGCAGTTCAAGAACACAACATTGCTTATGTTATTTTGATACTGCTGCGTAGGTTTGGTGTGAGGCATTCTCAGCCTGAAAAACAAGTACAATAACATTGTAGCTCATCTAGACAACTCCATCCCCAAACACAACCTGTTGTCATCTTTAGTGAGATGCTAAGAAGGTTGGCACACAAAAAATATACTCCCACACATGTGAAACTGTAACTTACAAAGCGAGATGAATTGTCATTCCTCACAGTTTTGGCATTTCCAAACGCTTCCAACAAGGGGTTGGCACTGATGATTTGATCTTCAAGGGTGCCCTGTAAAAGTAGCATTACTAAGTCAACGTTGAAACATAATGAAATTGTCAGAAAGGAATGCATAACCTTCTTCAAAAGTCACACTTCACCTTTAATTTGCCAGTTTGCTGTGGTTCGTCCTTCTTCTTATCAGTAGCAGCCGCAATTGTTGCGAAGTACTGAATGACACGTTTCGTGTTCACAGTCTTTCCAGCACCAGATTCTCCACTGTTAAAACAGAGTAAAAGACCATGCTGTTAGTCAATATATTGCTCTGTGAAAGTTCTGCTGAACAGAAATATGATTATTGAAAGTGTGCTCACGTGATCAAGATTGACTGATTCTCACGATCTAGAAGGCAAAGAAAAAAAGAAGTACGGTAATCCAAGCAGAAATAAATGTTTGTGCTAATTTTATACTATTATTATTATTATTATTATTATTATTATTATTATTATTATTATTATTATTTATTAGATTTGTATGCCGCCCCTCTCCGAAGACTCAGGGCGGCTCACAACAGTAATAAAAACAATATAGCAGTGGAACAAATCTAATATTAAAAAACATATAAAACCCTATCATTATTTAAAAAAACAAACAGCACATTCATACCAAACATAAAACAAAATATAAAAAAGCCTGGGGGAAAGGTGTCTCAACTCCCCCATGCCTAGCGGTATAAGTGAGTCTTGAGTAGTTTATGAAAGACAGGGAGGGTGTACTCTGTTTCCCCCAAAATAAGATCTCCCATGATAATAAGCCCAATTGGGCTTTTGAGGGCATGGCAATAAAGCCAAGAGCTTATTCCAGGGTACAAAAAACAATATAAAACAGGATCTTATTTTTGGGGAAACACGGTAGTTAGAATCTGACTTGTTCTTTTCTGTTATCAATCATCAGCACGAAATCAGCTGACTTGTTGTCATGTAAATCTTCTAATATACCTGCCATAATTTTTTAATTCATAGTCTTTCATACAGTTCCTATGTAACTTTCACTGCTTCCTTTCAAAAAAGACTCTAATGCTATGTATATAGTACAATACTGAATTATAAACATACTAATTTTATCTATTTATTTATTATTTGAATCTCAAATTCATGACTGGGTGATTAGTAGTGTTAAAAGAAAATCCACAGATCTGGTAATAATGATAATAAGAAAAATGTCTTAAATATTATCACAAGGCTAACTGAATTTGATTCCACTGAAACTGAATAACCACAAACAATGGGCCATTGCTATATTTTCTGGGAAGGTTAAAGTCTCAGTCTGAAAATTCCAACAGACATGTTTTTCCCAACATCCCCTCCCCCTCTCTTTGGAAATACTCATCTACTTAGCTGCTCACCAGTTAACATGAACTGATACGCATTGTCAGAGATGGAGAAGATGTGAGGAGGGGCCTCTTGTCGTTTTTTCCCCCTATATGCATTAACCACCTCTGGGTTGTACACTGGCAGCCACTTGTAGGGATTGATTGTGACACAGAAGAGACCTGAATAGGTCTGGAAAGAAAAGACGAGTTAGTAGTTTGCTTGTACACATAAAATATTGGGTTCTGAATTCAATGATTGTGTTCAGATTCTTCTTACATAAATCATCCAGGCTGCATAACGCTCTTTGAGGTTATACAGGACAGCAGGTTCATTGAGGTGGGTCATCATGGCCATGTCCTCAATTTTGTCAAATTTGGGAGGGTTCATTGGAAAGGTTTGGTCATCTTTAACAGTCACACTCTGCAAGGGAACAAAGGATATTTTAATCAAAAGCATGTAGAGGATGAGAATAACAAAGCCTTACTTTTTCCTTGTGAAGTGTTTTTCTACTTACATCTCCACCTTCTTTCTTAACTGTGACTTTCCCCGCGTCCTTGCTCTGGACAACACCTTTTACAAAGGCAACCTTAGGATCCACCACAAAGACGGATGTCTTGGCATCAAAGGGCTTGTTTTGAGCTTCAATTCTCTCTTTCTCTGACTTGCGGAGAAAGGAGGCAGCAACCCCAAAAACTGCCATCTCACTGTCTGACATGGCTGCAGCTTAACAGAGAGCACTGGTGAAGAAAGAAACAACTCATATGGAGATCACAACTTTAATATGCCGTTTCGTGCCATCTCCTACTTTGCTATCTCAGATTATCTCAATCTACTTTGAAGAAAATTCCTTTTCATCTATGAAAAGAATGCATATCGACTAATAAGTGGATAAACAATTATTGCAAGAATTAGGGAATCAGGGCACATTATGAAAAAGTTTGTGCACTATTCAATTTCACTGAAAAATACAAATGTCTGGCTGGCACACTTAACCACAGTTTATTAAATTAATCTAATTAACTGTAAATTTCCATTACATGTTGAATCTTCCAGTAACTAAACAGCCTGGATTTACCCAACTGGCTAAAATATAGTTGTCTAGTTGGTGGTTCAGTATATTAGATGAACACAGCCACTGAGTGTAATGATGGACTGGGTTATATGTTTCAGAATACAATATTTGTAAAGCCAATTGGCACTAGTTCTTCTTCCCCTTATTTAAACAGAGATGGTCAGCAGTTTTCTCTTATCATTATAGAAGCCTGTGGAGAAATTGATGAAACTGTCTGTTGGCGTAAAAGACTTCATGAAAGCAAATGCTAATGAAAAGGGCAAAGACAAAGAAAGTTATGGATGTTCTAGAGGTTGACTAATGACCCAGGGGGACCCACCTGCCACTTTCTAGTTCTCCCCAAGCACATCTCTAATGACACCCACTCACAACACATTCCCCTGACTTCATTCCTAAGGCTATAATTTGACAGGGTTGGAATAAGGATTCAAATGTTGGTTTTATACAGAACTCTTAGTGACAACTTAAAGCTGCTTCACTCAACGTAAGTGTCATGGAGATAAGGGGAGACATTCTTGTTGTCTAGGCATGATTTGGCTTAAGTGTGAGTGAAGATAGATCTTTGATGATCAGGTTCTTCCCAGCTGACACTTTTCTAATCACTATACTTCACTGTTTTAAGGAAAATTGCATGATAGCATGTGTATTTTGCATCTAATACAGATGCAGATGTTTCTTTGGTTTTTTTAAAAAATCCTCCTTTTTCCTTAGCTAAAGATATGAAGAGAAAACAGCTTTCTTGTGAATGATAACTTTGAGAAGTTTTTGTCAAGAGCCAGTCTATTAAAACAGCTAAACCATAAACCACGGAAACCTAAAATTTAATTGTGGTGGACTGACAAGTTAAAAATGTATTCTACAGATCAATGTAGTCTGCGTCTCCTTTGGCCTCTAAATTTCGATTCTACTTCTCTATCTTTTGTTCCTTCTAGTTTTTCTTGCAGAAATCCTAACCCATATTGTTTGATAGGAAGAATTGTATGCTTAGGCTGTATTGGCAATTCAGAAGCCCATTGTTATTTTGAGTTTAGTGACATATTTTTATTTCTCTCTCATATTAAAAAAAAAATCTAGCTCTCCAGCATGGTTTTTGCTCTTGCTTGCTGAATAAAGGAGAAAGGATGGGGATCTTTATATAGCTGTAAACCAGACATGAATTTCTCTCGGTTCAGAAAAGTTCGCCCGAACCAGAAGCAAAACCCTGGTAATGTCACAATGATGTCACAGAACCAGTTTAGTGCTGGTCTGTGGGCACTCCACCTTTTTTTTAAAAAAAAATGTTTGTTTGTTTTTTAAATTGAATTTTAAAAAAAATTTCTGGTTTTTTTTCCTTCTGCACATGCACAGAAACCAAATTTCTGGCACTGCGCATGCGTTGCCATCTTGTTTTCAGCTCTTTTGGGGGGGAGTGAATATTTTTTAATTTTTTTAGCACTGGGTATGCGTGTGTATGCAAAGCATGCACGGGCGCACATGGCACAGGAAGAAGTGATCCAGCAGCAAAGTAAGTGAGACTCCACCCCTGCTGCAAACCTGTGAAATTTGAGACTTTCCCATCCCAGAATCATTTGGTACCCAATGAAGATCAGGTCTTACAATCTTATCCATAGTAGGGTTACTAATTTAATTTAATTTAATTTATTCAACTTCTATGCTGTCCAATCCCATAAGACTCGGGGCGGCTACATCATGGTGAAAGGTTTTGAGAAACATCATATGGTTGTCATTGTTCGTTGGAAGTTTTTTTCGCAGAACCTAGCATTGGACACTTTGGAAACTAAATACCCGGGGTGGGGGAGGTATCTCTGCTGTTGTCATTAAGGAGCTTCTTATAAGAGATTTGGATATCACCTTGCTTTGTATGTTTGCTTTTTGTGTCACGCTTTTAAATCTGTTTACTACAGTTAAATAATAAAGCTTAACATCACTTTATTCACTGGTGTGTTCATCTGTTGCCTGGATACCCGATCATTGCCTTGACTCTTGGCAAAACATAGGCCTACAGTTAGGGTCAAGCTCTCCATTTATGTGTAACAAAGCAGCTTTAAAGGCAGCCCTATAAACCCAGCTGGAAAAAATATAGCCTATTTTGAAGCAAAGACATAAAACACAAACAATCCTTCAGCTATGATTTTTAAGATTCAGCCAAAAGCAGAAAGTCATTATAAATCCATGTGATTACCAGCCAAATATGAACATTCAAAGTGATTCCATTGCTGGTTTGTTTTTTTTTTTAAAAAAATTGCAACTCTTCATCTTCAACCAGCTTATTTTGTGAGAATAAGCTGGTTTGCAGACTCTTGCCCATGCTTAGAGGAGCAGGAAAAGCCCATAAAGCTTATCTAACAGATGTCAAGACCAAACACTAGCAAAAGATCACACCTTAAAATCTGAGCAAAATCTCTACAAAACGCATCTTGCATAGCATTACAAGGAAGACTCAAATCTGTCTGTTCAGCTCAGCATCCAGAAAACAAACTCACTGAACCCCTCATGAGCGAGTGTAAATACCTTCTTACCTCCTGATGAAGAAAATAGGTGGAATTCGGGCTCACCACTGGCCAAGGCTGCAAAACAAAAGGTCAACCTCTTCTTACTGATGGTTTGTGTTTTGTTTATTAAGCCGTTCAGCTACAAACCACTGATTAGAGCTGAGTAAATAATTTGAGATCCCTCTGATCCAAGTAAATCCTTTCACTTTGACAACAGGCCATAAGAATCAACCAGTGTGAATGTAAGGTATGGGTGCTTCACCCATCCAGACCTTGCCGCCACTGCCCAGCACTTACCTACTACTATCTTAGGAAGGACAAGGCAGGTTTGGTCCTTGAAACACTTTTATAGTGTTGGATGAACATAAGATCTGTCCATGCCCTTCCCATCGCCATTCTTCGCTGGAGGCATTTTTGGCTAACCTTTTCCAGTAAAGCATTGTTTGGCAAACTTGACTAAAGACATAATTGTCATTTGACATAGCTGGATATAATTAGAAATATTTGATGTCTCTCATACTGTGTGAGTAAATGCCCTATAAATAATGTCACCAAGGATCTAAAGGAGAGAATCTGGACTATTCAAGAAAGCCAGAGAATGGAAGAAGGGCCTCTTAAGTTCCATTACTTGATGGCATCCTAAACACAGATTTTGGTCCAATATCTTGTTCAGATCATCAGGCAACAAAAATGGGGTTCTTCGCTGGGAAGTACTTATAAGAAAATATTTGCAAAATGAATCTCAAGTCTCAAAAATGATTTTTAAAAATGATAAATATTCTATTATTGTTGTAAACATTTCTGGAATTTCTCTTCTAATACCTTGGCAAAGCAAGTGTTCCATCTTAAGACTGATTTATATGACCATTTGATGCAGAAGCAATTTATAGTCATTTTATATGTATGCGTAATGGAGCAGAAGATAACATTTTGCATTCACGAAGCTCAACACACACTTAAAATATATTGTTCTGTATCTCTATTAATATATTAAAATATAAACATTTGGGGTTCTTCTGTGATTGCATGCTAAATTTGCTCTTTTACTGAAGGTTACAAGAAACACATATTTTAGAACCATGTACATACATAGTAAGATATCGTATGTACAGAAGAAGTTGGATGCTAAACCACAAGTATGCATCTACCATTAAGAAATATTCATATGGGACTGTGTTGGCACACACTTATTGAGGAGTCCTTGATGCTCTCTGAGCTTGGTTGTTTTATTGCAGAAAACTACGTAACATAGAGTACTAGAAAGGAATGGGGTTTTCTCTCTCTTTTTATAGTGCCTTGCTTTATGGTGGTGAGAGAGTTCTTTAATTCTTGGTAGTTCCTTGATTATTGTTTACTGTTGGTTTGATTGTTTGACTGAGTTGATAGTTCCTTCATTGTTTACTGTTTGATTGTTAGACTGGTATTAATCCTGGTGTTAATCTCTACTTATCTTGCTGACTGCTGGTAAGGAGGTATGTTGATCCTTTTGTTTCCTTTTTCGTTTTTTTAATTGTCTTTAACACTGCCATACATCAAAAATATTTCAGAAACAAACAACAGTTTTTTACAATTACATGACATCATAGGACAAAAACCATTTAAAGTTTTGCAAAAATGATAGTAAACCAAAAGATCCAGTAAACCAAAAGATCCAGAAAAAAATAGAAATTATAATATACAATATAAGAATTGTAACAGACACTATTAAACAAGACAGGCAAAAACCTAACAGAATATATCCATGAACTCTAACTATTAGTCAAAAAAATATTGTGAAAGCTCCTTAATATCACATTACATAAACAGATTTAAGCATAGTTTCAACTGGAAAATTGTGAGCATCCTAGATCAGGGGTAGGCAAAGTTGGCTCTTCTATGATATGTGGACTTCAACTCCCAGAATTCCTGAGCTAGCATGATTGATTCAGCAATTCTGGGAGTTGAAGTCCACAAGTTATGGAAGAGTCAACTTTGCCTACCCATGTCCTAGACCAAACTAAATCGAACAATGCTAGAGAATTCCTAGAAGCATGACACTCCAAAAAACCAGCCATTAACAGACACATAGAGATAAATAACATTTATATACTGTACTATTCAAAAAAGACAATATAATAATACATTGCACTGATAGCTCTGTATGTGATTATGATTTCTACATTTCAGAGCAAGGGAATAAAGAAGAGTTGAGTCATAAAAATAAAATGATGAAAATTGAGATCAGATTAAAAAACAAGACATTTTCTACATCCATACATAAATGCATTGTACTTCTTATACAGCTATTACATTCTTCTTGAAATCCATGTGATATTATCTGAGAGGCTGGCTGCGTGATTTGGATTCACCTAATACCCTGGCATCAGTTCAGAGAAGAGCTAGAGATGGATGCCATTTTCAGGAGTCTTTGAGAAGTTCTAAGAATCATTGTGGAGGCCTGGGAAAATCTTAGCAGCTCAAAACATTAAAAACCCATTTGAATTACCGAGGCCAACATTTTAGGAGCAAACAGAAAACCAAAAAGGTGTCACTATCCAAGAGCAAACAGAAAGAAGAGGTCCCTACTGGGGTTTCTCAGATGAAACCTCTATATCAATGTTTGGTACTCTATGTAACCATTCCATTTTATTTACCAAATTACAAGGGTCCAAATAGTCTTCCATTTGTAACTTGGGCTTTCCTATCAGCTCCTGCTGTTTTCTACCTCCCAAAAATGGATTAAATGTAGACTACTAGACTAAGTATTGGTTCCAAAACATATGTCAAATTAAAATGTTCTTAGACCAATGGCCATCCTTTTTCTTCTTTTTGAAAGGACATATTACTCTCAAAAACAGGGAGGTAATTTAAAAAAAATCATTATATCAAATTCTTGGTGTCCCTTTGCCTATTAAAGTAAATCATTTGTTGTAACAGAAGGCCATCCTGAAGTCTGTGCAGAGGTGAAGATATGTCCATAATAAGATCTGGAAGGCAAGATGAGAAATTCAAGAGAACAAGTCAATTAATTAATTGAACCATTTTGATATGATGTTTGGAATGTTATATAACAAATACAACTGATACAAGTAATTGTTTCTCTATCATTTCTAGTCCTTTCCATGCTTTTTTAGCCATCACAAGATGAAGAAGAGCGAGATGTCAAGTTATGAAGGTCAACAGCTAAAAGCGTATCACTTTCTAATGACTGATGAAAGGAAGGTGTTTATGTTAGAAACAAAGTCATGTATGATTCAAAAATACTTCCCAGACATTTCAGACTTCTGCTGAATCCACCATTTTCCTGCTCTTTAGTGAATGAATCCAACTTTTTCAGACTTCTGTCACAACTTACAAAGCAAAATAATGTACTGTTTTAAGACTTATCTTAATTTGAATGAGTGAATTCAGCAGCAGCATTTATAAGCTGATATAAAAACTAGAAAAAGGGCCAGATTCTTTTAATGAATAGAAGATTCATGCTTGGAACATGTGCAAAATACATCTTCCAGTCATTTTCAAAATATGTGAAATGATTGTTTAGTGATTTCATTGGCTTCTCCCATTCCAATTTTTTTTGGCAGACTTCCCATGAGGAAAATATTTAAGGCTTAAGGAACTAACACTTATTAATAAGTTCTCTTGTTTCCAGAAGCTCTATACTGATGGAATTTAACTTAACCTCCTTCGGAAAATTTATATTAGATTTACAACCTGTAAAGAAGTGCAACCAATGTAGTATACATCAATAGGTTGGTTGGACACCAATGTTGTAATCTGTAACCACCAATACTACTTTTTTCAAATTTTCAAGTTTTTCAAATTATTTCTTTAAAAAAACTTTTACAATATCTTGGTACTCAACTGCTTTGAAACTTTCCAAGTTAATTGGTTCCAGGAGGCACGATTAGTATCAAAAAATGACAAGTACCAATTTTTCCCCCCATAAGGAATAATGTACTGAATCACAAGGCAGCCAATAAGTTCTAGCTTATGCATAGATTACCAAACAATGAGTACGAGGACAAAAATTTTGCATCAAAATGCACGTAAAATTTCAGAACAGATTAAATTTTGAGCTGTTTTTCTTTTCAGAAATGAATTGTAAGTTGTCTATAGAAGGATGTTGTCAGCACTGTCCATATTTTTACCCTTCAGAAATAGTAGCTCTGCTTTTTCACAGCACTCATAATTTCATGTAGAAATACAAATATACTTACAAATAAAAAGGCCATTACTTGTCATCTGTTACTTCTAATTTCTCACTCTTCCTCAAGGCTGCATTAGACTGGCATCCTCCAAGCAAAAGTTGAGCGAGGCGCTATAAATCATAATGCCTTGATGTTTATCTCTATTCTGCCTCAGGAAGAAGGAGAGTGAACGGTTTGTCCCTTAGACATTTAACGGGACAGCATTTAAGGAAAGACAATTGCCACGTTTTCCTTAACATGCAGGAAAGCAGAGATGAATGTGTGTAGGAGAATATCTGGGATGGAGGGTTTAAACCATTTTTCAAATTTCCCAAATGACCTGTCTGAAGTGCAGAGATGTTTTATATATTTGTCCTCTCAACTGTGCTTTTCCAAATACAGAAGATGCATGGGGAGAAGAAAGAAAGAGGTCTCCCTGCCCTACTTCATCCTACATTCCTCCTCCATGCCTGGGATCTGTTATCAGTATAGCCAGCACAGAGGTAAGGGGTTGAAGGTATAATAGGTAGGAGTGATCAATATTGAGAGAGCTCCACCTTCAAGACCTATTGAGAAAGAATAGATGCAGGTTTTAGGTCTGGCTACTCTAAAGAAAATAAGAATTAGGGGAGACATGATAGTATTCCAATCTTTGATGGGCTGCCACAAAGAGGGGGTCAAATTATTCTCCAAAGCACTGGAAGGCAAGACAAGAAATAATGGTTAGAAACTGTTCTCTCTGGGTGCCCCCAGACTTCAACACCAACTGGAAAAAGCAGCCAGACACGCTGGTAAAAGCAAAAGCACTTTATAGTTTGAAAAATAAACACAGAGAAAAACCTGTTCTTCCCAACAGGCAGGCTATGAGGCTTCACAGCAAAGTCCTGATGGCCAGACAATACAGCAGACTTCTTGCTGGCACACACACCACTGTAGAGAATAAGCCCCCACGCCTTTTTCCCCAAGGTTTCAGCCTTCAAGGCCACAAGTCAGAATCAGAGACGCCAAAGATCACAGCCAGGTCCCAGGACTCCCAAAGATACTACTCCACAAGACAGGAAGGGTGGGTCTGCCTTTTCAGCCTTTCTGGGGAGAACCACACCCAAACCCAGCTGTTACCTATTTAGGACTGGAAGTACCTGGCTAATTGTCCCCTTCGTTGTTCTGCTCTTCTCTGCCTGTGATCGATGATGGCTTGAGCATTTTCATCTAAGGACTCCAGGCTGCTTGCTGGGGAGAGGTCCACCCCGGGGGACTCTGGCTGTTCTCCCTCTCCCTCGGCCTGATATTCCTCCTCCCCTTCTGCCTGGGCCTCCTCCTCCTGTTCCTCATCCTCCCCCTCTGAGCAGGGAGCCGGCAGAGGTTCAGCCATTCCCTGAGGAGCCTCAGACGGAATCACAACAGAAACTAATCAAAGAGAAAAGCAAACCTGGAATTAAAGAGAAACTTTCTAACACTGAGGACAATTAACTAGTGGAACAGCTTTTCCTTCAGAGGTTGTGGGTGCTTCATCACTGGACATTTTTAAGAAGAGACTGGACAGTTATTTGTCTGAGATGGCATAGGGTCTCCTGTTTGAGCAGGGGGCCGGACTAGAAGCTCTCCAAGGACCCATTCTATTCTATTCAATTCAATTCAATTTGATCTTTTTATTATTTTTATTACATTTTATTTATATACATTTACAATACATAAATCAATACAACTACATTTAAAAGACAAAGACAAAAACAAAAAAACATGGAACAAAGAAAAAAACAAACAGTGTTTAGACGTGTTTGCAGCATATCCTATAGAAAAAACAGTTCCAACTATGGTAACATTCTATTATAGCTCTATTAAATTATTACATACACCAGTTTTGAAAAAGAATACACATCTTAAATTATACAAAGCATTCTATATCTTGATATTAACAATAGATTCTAATACCAGGCAATAGTTTTGTCAAATAAATGTTTTTCTGATCTTATTTTAACCACAGTTTTTTCCTTTTTTTCTCTAACCACAAATAGAACCTCACCCAACACTTATAAAAGTCCGATTCTTCCTTATTTTTGATTTCTAACATTAATTTATCAATTTCTTTGTAGACTATGACTTTCTCTATGATCTCTTCCTCCTGAGAAATTTCTTCATTCTTCCAATATTGAGAATAAATTAACCTGGCAGTGGTTATGTGGATAATCAAATATATTTGGTGTTTTTCTAATTTTTGCTTGAATATTCCTAGCAAAAAGCTTTCTGGATTTTTTTTCTATTTTAAAGCCTAGAATTTCTTCCAGCCAATTTGTAATTGTATTCCAGAAACCTTTTACTTTGTCACACTTCTACCAGAGAGCCAATTTCGATTTTACATTTCCAACATTTTGATAGGAATTTTTTGTTGATTCTAGCTAATTGTACAGGTGTTATATGCCATCTATAGTATATTTTGAACAAATTCTCTTTGTAAGATGTGGCTAAAGTCATTTTTAAGTTTCTTTCCCATGCTTGTTGCCAGATTTCAAATTCTATATTGTAACAAAATTTTGTTCCCATTTCCTCATGTTTGACTTTATTTTTCCCTTTTCCTCATCCTGAGAAAGTAGATAGCGATATATTTTCTGAATTGTTTTTTCCTGGGGCCCTAGCAATAATTTGTCCAATATCTTTTCTTTCTAGATTCCTAGATCTCTCTTTTCCTTTTCATATTTAGATTTAATCTGTAGGCACTCCCACCATTCTAACTTAATTTCTTCCTTTTCTAATTCCGCTCTTGTCTTAATATTCCCATCTTCTCTAACTATATGTTTATATGTAATTATTTTACCTAATTTTGTAAAGTTCGGATGGGTATAAGCTTCCAATGGTGAGAACCAGTTCGGGACACCTCTATATTCTTGACTTTTAATTTTTTGCCAAACACTTAATAGCAAATTTCTAACATAATGATTTGTGAAATATTTGTTTGTTTTGCATTTTCCTTGCCATAGAAATGCATGCCAGACAGAGTGGAGATCATGGCCCTCTAAAGTTAATAGTCTAGTGTTATCTAGTTTGATCAAATCTTTGATCCATATTAATATGGATGCATTGTAATATTGTTTCCAGGCTGGTAAACTAAGGCCACCCTCTTCTTTCGGCATTTGTAAGTATTTAAGGCGAATTCTTGGTTTTTTTATGTTGCCAAATAAATTTGCCGACAAGTTTATTTAAATTGGTAATGCAATCTTGTTTAAGCTTTATGGGGATGGTCTGGAATAAAAACAAAATCTTTGGTAATACATTCATTTTAATTGTAGCTATTCTACCCATGAAAGACAGTTGAAGTTTTTCCCATTTGTCTAGATCTTTTTTAATTTTCTCAGTTAGTTTATCATAAGCCGCCCCGAGTCTTCGGAGAGGGGCGGCATACAAATCTAATAAATTATTATTATTATTATTATTATTATTATTATTATTATTATTATCAGTTTTAAGAGTTGCGTATTTTGCAGACAGGGTGATCCCTAGATATCTGATCTTTTTCGCTATTTGAATGTTTAACTTTTCTATTAAATCATTTTTTTGCTCATTTCTCATATTTTTAACTAACATTTTAGTTTTTTGCTTATTTATTTTTAATCCCGCTAGGTTCCCAAATTTTTCGAGTGTTTCTATTAATATTGGGCCTGATTGTAGTAGGTCTTCCAAAATGAAAACAAGGTCATCTGCAAATGCCTGTAGTTTGTATATCTCTTTTTAAATTTTTAATCCTTTTATTTGTTCATTCCTTCTAATTATTCTATTAAGCACCTCTAGCATTAATATGAATAATAAAGGTGAAAGCAGGTATCCCTGTCTTGTGCCTTTTCCTACTGAGATTTTTGGGGTTTGGTCATCATTTACTATAATATTAGCGAATTGCTCCCTGTATAAGGCCCATTTTGCTCTTGAGAATTTTCCCCTTAATTCCATATATTCTATCTGTTTTAACACGAAATCCCAATTGATGTTATCAAAAGCTTTTGGGGCATCGATAAACACTAATGCAACTTGTTTCTCATTATGGCATACTGTTCTCAAATTGTACCTTAGTTGTCTTTTTGGTAGAAATCCGTTCAGATCAGGGTGAATAAATTCATTTAGAAATCCTTTTAATCTGTTTGCCATGATTGAGCTAAATATTTTATTAACCCGCATTTAAAAGAGAGATAGGTCAGTAATTTGCTATTTGGGTCTGATCAGTATCTTTTTTAAATATTAAGGTTAGATTTGCATCTTTCCAAGAGGCGGGTATCTTATCTTCTTTGAGGATTGCGTTAAATACTTCTAGAAGTGTCTCTTCTAGAGCTTCTAGTATCTCTTTGTATAGTTCTATAGGTAGGTCATCAAGTCCGGGGGCTTTATTATTATTTTGTTTTTTTACTGCTTCTCTTAGCTCTCCTATTGTAATTTGTTGATTAAGTCTTTCTTTAATATTTTCTGTTACTTTTGAGAGATTTGACAAGTCAAAAAGGTTTGTAACCTGTTCCGCTTCTACAGATTCATTTTTATCATTCAAATTACTGTAAAATTTCCCTATAATCTATTTTTTGCTCTGAATGTCATAACATATTTTTCCTTCATCATTTTTAAGATAGCAAATCATTTTTTTTCTTTTGATTTTTTGAGTTTTGTAGCTAGCCATCTGCCCAGTTTATTGGCATTCTCAAAAAAAATCTGTCTATTAATCTTTATTTGTCGGGCCAAATTTTCTTTTTCTAATAAATTTAATTTGTGTTTTATAAGAATCATTTCTTGTTTAATCTCAATCTTTCGGGGATAACGTTGAAGTTCTTTTTCCAATTTTTGATAGTTTCTTTCTAATTTTTCTCTTTCTTCCCTTTTAAAAAAAAATTCTCTGGCCATTTAATTGTCAGTCCTCTTATTACCGCTTTTGTTGTATCCCATAAATTTTGTAGATTGGTTTGTTCTTTAGTGTTTTCTTGAAAGAAGAAATTTAATTCTACTTTCATTCTTATTTTATATTTGTTATGTCTTAAAATCACCCTTTTAAATGTCCATCTACTATATTTTTCTTCTTTCCCTTATAGCGTTATGGTCTGCATCTAAGTTAGATTCTATCTTGATATCTGCTAATTGCATATTTATTTCAGTTGTTGTCCAAATCATGTCTAATCTTGACCAAGATTTATGTCTATTTGAATAGTATGTAAATTTTTAATCTGAGTATTTCTTTCCCTCCAACTACCTCTTAATTTAAATTCTTTAATTGGCTCAAAGAAGGCATTTGGAAGAATTCTTCTGTTTTGTCTTTTATTTCCCTGGTTAAAGTAGTCAAGGTCTTTGTTTTCAACTCCATTAAAATCTCCTATTATACATATTTTGTCACCCCCAATCTCATCTTTCTACGTAGTTTTTTTATAGAATTTTTGTTGTCCTTCATTTGGGGCATATATATTAATCAAAATTATTGGTATTTAGTTTTTAACAGTTTCCACAATTAGGATCCTACCTTCCCCATCTTTATATATCAGTTTTGCTTGGATATTTTCCTTTGTGTACATTATTATGCCTCTTTTCCTTTCCTGGGCCGAGGATGCAAATAGATTTCCTAATTTCAGTCTTTTTAGTAGGTATTCATATTTTTCTTTTATGTGTGTTTCTTGGATTGCTATTATGTCTGCTTTTCTTTTACTCAATTGATTCAGAACTTTGTTTCTTTTTTTGCGTGTTTAAACCGTTTATGTTTACAGAGTATAACTCAATTCCTAGGTTGCTTTTTGATTCTACTTTTACTTCATTTGTACTTTGGCCTAGCTGCTCTCATACTCCTAACTTCCTTATACCCTTCTGTCCTGCCATTTCTATAATCTTCTTTAGCTATTCTTTCAATCATCTCCTCTTGTTGTTTCCTTTCCTGGCCTTCCCTTCTTGTTTGTCTTTCTAATTCTACCTTATCTGAGTCTCCTGCTCCCCCTGTATTCCTCTCCTCTATCATCAAATCTTTACCAAAATTAGTATCATGGAATTCTTCTGCCTTTTCTATGGAATCTATTCTAATCTTTTTTTCTTGCCATGATATCATAATTCCTTCTGGTGTCAGCCATCTAAAGTTAACATTATGTCTTATTAATTTAGATGTCAGGAACATATAAGGCTTTCTCAGATCTCGTATCCTTTTTTGGGACCTGTTTCAACACGACCAATTGCCTCCCCCTATATTCAATAGGATCCTCTCTTGCTCTATGTAAGATTTCATCACATATTGATTTTTTAACTAGTTTTATGTGAACCTCTTTGGGGAGGTTATAGCACCTGGCATAGTTCGTATTTATGCGATAAATTTCATCCATTTTGTTTAACATTTCTTCTTTCCCTGTCCCTAGTGCTTTAGCCAATATATCAGCCATTATCTCAGGTACGTCTTCACCTTTATCCTCTCTCAAATTTTGAAAGCGCAAATAGTGATTGGCTTTCTCATTTCCAACATTATGACTGTATTTTCTAATTCTCTATTGGCTTGCGTTAATCTATCGCTTATCTCATCAAACCGTCTATGTTCCTGGTCCATTTTCTCCTCCATTTCCTGTAACCTTTGTTCATTTTTTAACATCTGTTGCTGAAAAACTTCATATTTAGCATCCATATTTGACATTATTTCCTTTAGCTCTCCTGTATCATTTCTAACCTCCCCTATCTTTTTTTTAATGTCTTCGCCATTTTTAATAATCATTTCTTGCATTTGCATAAGAATTTATTGTAAATCTTTAAAAGAGTTTGATCTCTCTCTTTGTGTCATCATATCTTCTATGGATCTCTGGGATGGACTAGGTATTGCTGAAGTAGATTGATTTATGGGCTTCCTCCCTGACCCCAGTCTAGACAAGTTAGATAGGCTAGTAATTTTGTTATATTTTTTCCACCAGAATTCCCAACATAGCAGACCCTTCTCGGCCCCTTCCACAGTTTCTTCTATTAAAGACTATAAGTAAGCTAAATAGTATAATATGTATAACAATCTTATTCCCACCAGTTTAGTACAAATGGATAAACATAGAATTACTGTTAATTATTATATATGAATATTATTATAAATATTATTATTATATTAAATATAAATGTTATTAATTAAATATTGTAATTAATTGTATTTTAGCTCTAAATTCATTAACTGATTACAATTACACTATATAATATATACAACAATTAATAGGGCAGTTTATCACAAATAAGAGGAAGATAGATATAGATATATTCAAGTATATATAATAGGGAAACACCAAATAAAATGAGAGAGCACAGAAGTAATAATAGAAATAATGGAACGGGCAATCGGAAAAGTCTAAAAAGTCTCTAAAGATACTTAAGCAGGAATTGTTTGGATATATAATAATATATGATAATTGGTCAGTTCTAATTCAAATTTTTCAATCAATTCATGGAAGAAAGATATGTGTATAGCTAAAAAAATATTATGCAGTTCAGAGGAAGATTTTATACAGTTCTCTACGATTCTTCTTTCTTTTCTTTTTTTTACTGGAGTTCAAACTATAATTATTTTACAGCTCCAGGGTTCCTTAGTTCAGTTAAAAAACAGAGTTCAGAATCAGGAAAAAACAGGACACAAAACATAAACAAGAGAAAAGGTCTATCCACTCGTTATCATCTATTATGTACCATCTCACTAGTCAGCCTCGTTGTCAGCTTTTCACTTTCACCTATGGAGTAAGCCCAATCTTCTTTGGAATTTAAAGAACAGCAAGTGGGTGTTTTTTTTCTCCAGTCACATCTCCATTCGCCACTTGCCGGAAGAAGAAAAAATGGTAATTTCCTCCTTCCACCCTCTCTTTACCTTCTTGTAAAATAAGAACACCACCAAGGCTTTAATCCACTGGTATCACCTCTGATCTCATATAAATCCAGATAAGAGCCTGGTAAGTTCTTCTTTCAGGTTATGCTGCGCGTTGTCCCGCTATTTTATAGCTCACGGTTCAGCCATCTGGGAGCACCTTCGGGCCACCATTATGCTCCCTTCCTTAGGCAGTCGGTCTCTCCGGGGGTTCTCCTGGTCCGCCGATTGGGCCACCACCACAGAATCTGCTGCCAGTACTCCCCAATCTTCCAATCCCCTTCTCTCGGAATCTATGGCCTCTGGGAGGCTTACCGATTGCTCATGAGTGTCTGGTTTTCATGGAGCTCTGCTCCTCACCATCCACCTGGCTCCGCAGCTAGATCCGCCCCTATTCTATTCTATTCTATTCCATTCCATTCCACTCCACTCCACCCCACCCCGCACCACACCGCACCACACCACACCACACCACACTACACTATACTATCTTTGAAACAGTCCTCCAATAGTCAGAATGTAAGGGAAGGTGTGGTGCTTCTAATCTTGAAAAAGGTAATGTGTGCCTCCTACCAAAGAAATGTTGCTGCAATCTTGATAATTTGGAGAACTGTTATTTAAGTGCCAGATTCATTATAAGATCATTGAAAAAGTGGTAGGGCTGTGGAAGTAGAAGACTGTGAAGGAAACAAACTTCCTCTTTTCAGACAAGTTTATGGCCAGACCAACAAAACCCATTGATCACTCTCAATAGATGGTCTTTGATGGTAGTGTAACCCTCTTTGTCTTTCTTATCATTAACCATGATAGCTTCCTGAACTATCTTCATGTTTAGTAATCTAGTATAATTTATACTAAATCTAAATCTTTTCAAAATATTTTTTTAAGTATTCATCATGTGTATCAGTATGGAGCTCTCCTTTAATTCCATTCACATTGTCCACAATTCCTGTAAATATTAGCAGGTAGATAGAAAATTCAAATACAGTGGTCCCTCAATTTTCACGGGTCCGACTTTCATGGAAAGCCTATACCACAGTTTTTCAATAAATAAATAAATAAATAAAAATTTTGAAAACCCATGGTATTTCTTTATTTTTAAAATTTATTTTAAAAAGCCGTCTTTAAATAAAAGCTCTGTTTCTGCCCCAGCCTTCCCCTTTAATTCTTGGAGCATTGGTACGCTCCACTTGAAGAGCCTTACTGCCACCAATTTTGCTGCCACCAATTTCGCTGCCTCAGGGCCCCTCAGCTGTTTGGCGGCCCACGTGTCTTCTGTCAGCTGCGATGGCAGCAGGAGGCATAATCTGGGCAGCGGCGGTCAAGGCTTTGCCCCCTCACCAGACCCGTCTTCTTTTGGCACCGGCCCCACTCAGAGAGGAGCCCACAGTGGCCATGGGCGAGCCTCCGGATCCGGATGGGCGGCTACCCACCCGCAGCAGCAAAGGGGGCTGATGGTTCAGGCTTTCAGGATGTCTAGGGCTGGGGCATCATTATGTAATAGAGGCAGCACTTTGCAAGGAAGCGCTTGGAGGTGTTCGAGGCAAGGAAGCGGAGGGTTCAAGCGGCTTTTGTTTTCTTAATGAGGGAAATCAGGCTGAGCGACCCCCGCCCGTCCTTTTCTTCCTCTCTTCAGCATGGGACCCAGATGCCTCCTCACCCGGAGGTCAGACGCCATGATGCCCGCCATGGGCTTTGCAAAAGGAGCACCTCTCTGCCGGCAATGCCGTTTCTCTTGAGAAGGCAGTCGCGAAAAACTTCGGCTTGGCGTGAATGGGTGGGATTGATGCCTTTAAATTTAGGGCTTTTCCGGCTTATATCTTCCAAAGTGACCGGTGGGATTCCCCCCCCCAACTGCCCTCATAAAGCTTAAAGCCAAGCCTTACTACCACCAATTTTGCTGTTTGGCAGCCCACGTGTTGGCCACTGCTGCCCAGATTGTGCCTCCTGCTGCCACCACTGCCAACAGAAGACACGTGAGCCACCAAACAGCTGAGGGGCTCAACAGTGGCAAAATCGGTGGCGGTGGCAGTAGCAGGTACAGTACATGGCCTCCTCTTCAGCCTCTGCCGCCGCCACCTGCACCCTGGAGTGCAGCAAAGCCCCCAGATTGCTGCCCCGTTGCCCCTGCGGGTTCTGGCAGGAATGGAGGAGGGAGGGGGAGGGAGGGGGAGGGAGGGGGAGGAAGAAAGAAAGCATCTCTACTTCACAGAAATTTGACTTTCGTGGGTGATCTCGAAACGCATCCCCCACAAAAATTGAGGGAACACTGTACCCTGTAACAAAAGACCACTAAGACTTAAGACAGTCTATTATTTATAAGGATTTCCTGGATTTAAGACTGTCCCTGAATATTAACTTGTAAATATACATCAAAGATCAGTCATAAGTTACAACAGCCAAGGAACATGATTTTCTGCTTCTTACCGAGACTCACCCCTCACCCACTCCTGTAATGTGAGAAGCAACTGCTTTTTCATAGCCTCGATCTGGGACCCTGTCAGTACTGCCAAAAGTCAATGCGATCAAGGTTCATGTCAATGTCACTCCTTTCATATTGGTCTTGATTGCTGTTTTTAATAAGGATTTGCAGTGATACACACACACACACACACACACACACACACACTGAAATTCTGCACTATTGGAATACTTGATTGAGCACTATTTCTGAAGAGTTAAACATAGTTTTGCAAATCATTTCAGGTAATTGAAAGATAATTACTAAAAGCCATGGGCCAATCTTTGTAAATTTACACAGATAGAAAAGTATCATAAATGTCACTGAATCCTTTTTCTGCACAACTGCAGTGCAGTTTGAATGTAGTATTTTATCTAAAATATTTAGTTTTGGGTAAAGGCCAGAAAAGGAAATAACTCTTCTTAATACATTAGTTATTATGAGAGGATTTTGGATTGTCTAAAACTATAGAATGCAGCATCTTCAATTAAAGCATCTCTATATTTCACCATTTGCCCCAGAGATATTTGTTAAAAATCCTGAGTTACCTTTGGAACTTAAATGTTTTTGGAATAGTTGCAAATCTATTGGGACAAAAAAAGGTTTTGGATTTTATAGACAGTTCCGAAGTACAGTGATCCCCCGGGTATTGCGATCCCGATCATTGCGAAACGGCTATATGGCGATTTTTCAACCCGGAAGTAAACAACACCATCTGCACATGCGTGCCATTTTCTTTCTATGGCCACGCATGCGTAGATGGTGGAGTTTGCCGGGCAGATCAGCTGCTGGGCGGCTTCCCTGGGTCTTCCCCCTCTTGCCGGGGTTTCCCCTTTGCGTGGGCGGCGGGGAAACCCCAGCGCCGCTTCCCAGCTGAGTGGCGCGAGCAACGGCGTGGGCGGGCGAAGGGCGGGCGGTGGGCGCTCGGACAAGCGGCGGCCGCACCAGCAGCAGCGAGGAGCCAAACATCCGTGTTTCCCCTTTCTGTGGGCAGCGGGTTTCTTCGGCTCCTCGCTGGTCCCCAATTCCGCCAACATCAGGCTCTCCACACGCCCTTTCGCCGTAACACGGGAGCCTTCCGAAAACTCTTTCCGAGCGCCTCAGAGCAGCACCCCCACCCCTCTTTGATTCCCTCAACCCGCCCGGCCCCTCGCTCCCCTTTTCCACACGCGCCACCCAAGAAACGGTTCATCCCGTCTGGGCTTCCCCCCCTCCTCTTGCTCGCTCGCGCTCTCGTTTCCTCTTCCCGCCGCCGCATTCGGAGCCCGAGAGGGGGAAAGAGAAGAATGGAGAGAGCCGCGCGCCGGAGACTGCCCCCGCTCCCGCCTCAACAGCAGCCACGGGAGGGGAGTTGCTGCAGCTGCCCCCAGACTTTCCACCAAGCCCAATACCGCCAGCCCACATGCCCGCCTCTCCCCGCGGCTGAGGAGGAGCGAGAGGAGCAGCAAAGTCCCACGCAAGTGCATCTTCTCCAGGCGGGGGCAAGAGCGGCGGGGCGAGTCCGCAGGAAAAAAGCCGCGGGCGACCGAGCGGATCCTGCCGTTTGGGGCACTCGGCGGGCAGGGGCATGAAGGATCTCTCCGCCGGCCTCGGGAGCGCGTGGGAGGGTGGCGAGCCTAGGAAGACGAGGCGACGCCGGCCGCTGTCGAGGTAGAGGAGGAAGCGGATTGGCGCTCCGTCCCGCCAGGGTTCCTCTCCATGAGGGCGTCCGCCGAGCTGCCCGAGCTGCCCGTCTTCAATTCACCATCTCACCCGGGCTCCCGATCCTGCTGGGCGGCGGGGAGACTCGGCGGGGAGCGCGCGCGTCCGGGACCCAGAGCGCCCTTGTGGCCGCCCATTCATGCCGCTCCGTCGCTCGCCATGCTGGCTTCCCCTCAGGAGACGCGCCTGAGTGGCCTTTTTGCTGTTCCTCTCTGTTCCTCTCAAGAGTTCTTGCGGGGGAAAAGCCGCTAGCCGGCTTTCAGAGCTCCTCCGGCGTCACCCGGCTTCTGGTAGAAGCCTTCTCTCTTTTTTTTCGTGCGCTTGGCGAGGAAAAGCAGCAAGAAAAAAAAGAGAGAAGGCTTCTACCAGAAGCCGGGTGACGCCGGAGGAGCTCCGAAAGCCGGCTAGCGGCTTTTCCCCCGCAAGAACTCCTGAGAGGAACAGCAAAAAGGCCACTCAGGCGCGTCTCCTGAGGGGAAGCCAGCGACGGAGCGGCATGAATGGGCGGCCACAAGGGCGCTCTGGGTCCCGGACGCGCGCGCTCCCCGCCGAGTCTCCCTGCCGCCCAGCAGGATCGGGAGCCCGGGTGAGATGGTGAATTGAAGACGGGCAGCTCGGCGGACGCCCTCATGGAGAGGAACCCTGGCGGGGCGGAGCGCCGATCCGCTTCCTCCTCTACCTCGACGGCAGCCGGCGTCGCCTCGTCTTCCTAGGCTCGCCACCCTCCCACGCGCTCCCGAGGCCAGCGGGGAGATCCTTCATGCCCCTGCCCGTCGAGTGCCGCAAACGGCAGGATCCGCTCGGTCGCCCGCGGCTTTTTTCCTGCGGACTCGCCCCGCCGCTCTTGCCCCCGCCTGGAGAAGATGCACTTGCACGGGACTTTGTTGCTCCTCTCGCTCCTCCTCAGCAGCGGTGGCACGAGCGGCGGCGGCACGAGCGGCGGCGGCACGAGCGGCGGCCGGACGAGTGGCGGCAGCACGAGCAGCGGCGGCACGAGCGGTGGCCGGACAAGCGGCGGCGGCACCAGCGGCGGCCGGACAAGCGGCGGGCGGGCAGGCGGCTCCTCAGCTGTTGGGCGGGGGTCTTCCCAGGTGCGGAAGTAAAAAACATCTGCACATGCGCCATGGAAAAAAAAGGGCGCACATGCGTAGATGGTGTTTTTACTTCCGCACCACTATATTGCGAAAAACCGATCATTGCGAGGGGTCCTGGAACGGAACCCTCGCAATGATCGGGGGATCACTGTATTGCTAATGTAGGTCTTAACTATTTGCAATTGTAGAATATATCAAAAGGATTTTTTTTAAAGGTAGCTACGTTGTACCATAAATATCCATGCCACCTACATTTCAAGTCATGTCCTAACTCAAAAAGCAACAGCAACGTCCATTCTTCCATCCAAACTAAACAAGCTGCAAATCAGATAAACTCAATATTTAAAGTAGAAAAAAACAAATTTGGTTTTCAGCATTGTTAAGATTGAATCTGAAATGGAATTATGTACCCGATGAAAATATTATTGCTAAACTGTAAAACCTTTTATTGAAAGGTCACTGCGCTTGTTTTAGTTTTAAGAAATGGTTCTTGACTTTCTGATTCTTTAAATAGTAGCAAAGTAGGATGGAAGTTTTATGAAATAAATTAACATTGCACTGGTTACTTTGTAAGAGGAGAAAATGTGGCCTCTTCATAATGACAGATAACTCCACTGAACAGAAAACTCCAGTGAAAAAGCCTGCTAATATCAGCATCCTGTTTCTGGCCAATTATGCACATGGGGGAAGTTCAAAAAGAAGACATGAAAACAAGGATCCTGTTGTACTATTTTTTTTTTCAGAAACTATATTGCTTTAGAAACTATATCCCTGAGGTAATATACAGCAATTATTGTAATTAGCTGCGATTATCCTAGTTTATTTATCAATTTCTGTTTCAAAGCTGTTCAGCTTGATGTCATGCCCTCACATATCTGATCCATCAGGATTTCTTTTACTGGACATTGATAGAAAATGCTACTTTTTACTTGCTGTGTCTGCTTCACTGCTAGTTATAATCAAATGTCAGTATTGTAAAAAAGAAAAAGAAAGAAAGAAGGAAGGGAGGGAGGGAGGGAGGGAGGAGGAAGGGAGGGCGGGTGGGGGAGGGAGAGAGGGAGAGAGGAAGGGAGGAAGGACATAGTTTCTCATTGCAGAACAGGATATTATAATGCACATCTTGACTGAAAAATTGCATTGATTTATCATTCAATTGAGTATTTTTCCAATAACAAAACTCCAATCAAAATAGCCTAATAAAATGCAAAACTTTAAACAGCAGAAGTGATTTTCAGAATTAAAATCTTATTCATATACAATATGCCACAGAAGTGAGTATACCCCCTCACATTCTGTAAATATTTAATTATATATTTTCATGTGACAACACTGAAAAAAAATGACACTTGGCTACAATGTAAAGTAGTGAGTATACAGCTTGTATAACAGTGTAAATGTGCTGTCCCCTCAAAATAATGCAACACACAGCCATTAATGTCTAAACTGCTGGCAACAAAAGTGACTACACCCTTAAGTGATAATGTTCAAATGGGGGCCAAAGTGTCAATATTTTGTGTGGCCATCATTATTTTCCACCACTGCTGTATCCCTCTTTGGCATAGAGTTCACCAGAGGTTCACACGTTGCCACTGGAGTTCTCTTCCAATCCTCCATGACGATGTCACAGAGTTGGTGGATATTAGAGACCTTACATACTTCCACCTTCCATTTCAGGATACCACACAGATGCTCAATAGGGTTTAGGTCTGGAGACATGCTTGGCCCTTTACCCTCAGCAGCAGTGGCAAGCAAAGGGAAAATCCCAGCGGTGGCAGGCAAAGGGAAATCCCAGCAGTGGCAAGGACAGATGCTTTGGCTGGCAACAGTCAGCTGTGGCAGTCTGGAGGTGGGGAATCCTGGCAGCCACGGCAAGCAAAGGGGAAATCCCGGTGGTGGAAATAACAAGGCAGGGGAATCCCTGCGGCAGTAACAGAGCACAAGCGCCCGGGCTCAGGTTCGTAAGTGGAAAATGGTTCGGGAAAAGAGGCGAAAAAATCTTAAACACCTGATTCATATCTAGAAAAGTTCATAAGTATAGGCGTTCGTAGGTAGAGGTACCACTGTACTAAAATCTTTACAAAACGTAAGAGGATGTACTCATTTCTGCGACATATTGTATATATGGGAAGATGCCATCACAATACCGTTCTTGCTTTTGGCTTTCTAGTTTTGCACCTACTGTAATCTTCTTGACATTTTAATATTTATGACTTTCATTGTAAGCTGCTCAGAGTGATTTTGTAATGTGAGATGGGCAACATGTGAATAATAAATTATATCAATAATATGAGATAAAAGCAGACAAAGCTTTTGAGCTTTTGAGATATCTGAAATTAAGTTGAACTTAGGTGAGTAGTGGTGACATTCACTTTGGGTGATATTGGGATTGTAGCCCTGATCCAATTGCTACTTAATATTAGTGGAGAGAAGGAACACTGCTTGCAATGACTGAAATGCTTTCTCCTGCATATTAATAGAAGCTTTAGGTATACTATCCTGCCTTTATGATCGATATAAAATCACTTCTCCAAGCAGAGGAACTTATGCAACAACTACTGTGCAGACTATGGGCTGATCTGCCATCTCCCACCGTGCCAGAACATAGTCCGATAATCAGTTTTATATGACATGTCTGCATGAAACGGATACAGCCAAGGTAGTTTAAAGTCGTCTTAGCAGTTTCAGGTTTAAAATGGCATTTACTGTCTTCTTTACACATGTTAACCATGGATGTGATACAAAAGGCTTCACTGGTGATTATGCTGATGAAGCAGGCAGGAAGTAGAGTCTCTTTATCTCTGATTGGACAGTTTAAGCTGCCTCTTCCCCTCAAGTCATTGGAACATTCCTACTATGATCATTTCAGCTTGAGCAACAGGGGGAGAGAATACACCTTGCTTTCTCAGTGGCATTTTCTTAACCACTGCTTTCTGAAATGCAAGCTTTTTATAAACACCGACTTAGGGCTCTTTTAAAAGAGCAGTGCACAGGACATAGATAAAGGATTCATGCACTGTTGAGAGAACACTAATCCTGTGTTGCATAGAAGATTTATTTAAATAGAGAAACAGAGACAAACAGGTTTTGCCAGATGTGTGTCACTTGTTCTGCCACCAATGAATACATGCAGGTTGTCTGCTACTTCTGTGGCTATAATTTTTTGCATCTGGATTCTCTTTGGTGAGTAGTGCCATTTTGCTGACTCTATGAATCACTTCTGGGTGCTAACAACCACAGTCACTTTCAACCATCACCACCATTCCCTTTCAACACCAGCCAAGGACAGAATTCACTTTTTTACTGAAGGCTGACTCTGCTTTCAACTCATCCCCATCCTCCCTACCCTTTAGCTGAGCTGTTTTGAAAGAGAGCTAGCTTCTTCTTCTTTTTTTAGAAGAACGCACACATAAAAAGGTGAGACCTGGATTGCAAGGTTGCACTCACCATCTTGTAATGTTTAATACATGCAGTTTACTGTTCCGAGCTTTCGGTCTCGTGCTGGAAACCATCACATTCTTGTGATAGAGAGGTCTCCTGAGGAGGGGCTCCTGTATGAGTCCAAAAGCTTGGAAGACTAAATCTCTAGCCCCGGTGACTGTCCCAGATTGGATCCCACAATATTATTTTATTTCCCTTCATTTGTGGTTTGATACATATACCTCATGGACAGCTAAACTGTCACTTATTGGATAAATTGACAGGTGGCTAAACCAGATGTTTTAAGCACCCATGTTCACTAATCGCTCCCAATTAAGGGGGTTTGTAGGCTTTGACTACTGATATTTGATATAGTACATGAAACTATGACTGCTGATACTTGATAGCACAGTAAATGAAACTAAGGAAATCCACAAACAACTTTTTCCCACTCACTGTGGATAGCACCTCTCATCATTGTTGAAAACTTCAAAGAACTTCAAAATGAAAGCATAACAATTTATTTCAGCACACTTTGCCTATTGCTTACTGATTTATTTCTGTATGTGTGCATGGTAGTCTGGTATGAAAACAAACACCGCAAGAATGACTGGAATTTTATTGTTATAGGGTATAATAACAGACTCTTGGAAACTTGCCAGTTTTCCTCTTTTCCCTCCTGTACCATGGAGAATCAAGCTGAAATTAGTTTCAGACTGTCTCTTGCTTTGGGATGCTGTTTCCTTATCTCGTTCATCTGTCACTGATTATTGCATATATTTGCCAAGTTAATCTCTCTTTTTTATTAGTCTTTGTGTATCATGAGTGCACATGATTCTATACAGAATTGGATTACTATCACAGGAAAGAGAAGGGAAAGGAAAGGAAGGGAAAGGACACTGAACTAATTTACCAGGATAAATTAGTGCCAAGGTTAACTATATTTGTAAAACAACAAGGAACTGTGAGTGAGTATTTATTTATTTATTTATTTGTCTGTTTTTCATACTATTTAACCACCCATCCACCTCAGAGAGAGGCTCTTGATGCTTTATAATTTAATAAAAATATATTAAAATCAGAATAATTTAGGGTTAAAATAATTAAAATTATAAATCATTATATGAATATCATATGAAATATTGGGATGGATACAATTTAGATTGATACACATGTTGCTCTTTAATATTTTCATTTACTTGTAGCAATTATCTCTTGTCACTTCTATTTCAATTAGATCTACAACTGCGCTTTCAGCATTTCAGATGAAAATAAATGCAAACAACTGACTTGATTTCTTCATCATCTGTTTCATATATAAACGTCCAATTCATTGTCACTTGCTTACAATATTTCAAAGTACTTACCCTGGGCAATAAGAGAAGCTTTACATTTCTTTTGTTGATTTTGTGTGTGTGTGTGTATGTGTGTGTGTGATTTGAAGTGATACAGAAAAAATTCTGTCTTCAGTTCTGTAGATGATCTTTTCTAAAGCTATCAGACTTCATTTTCAAGCATTTCAAAATCTATTAGTGTAACAGTTATTTTTACAAAGACCTCACCTTCATAAATTGGTCCATAAAATTATCATTTAAATATCTTATTATTAGTTAAATTAGCCATGTGAAGGCTAATTAAAACTCCCATCAATGTAAGAAATACATTTCCTTGTTGTACACGTTCCATACAGTTCCTCCCATTTTGTAGCTTTTTGTTTGACAGCTTTTTTCAGTTGGGTCAAAGGACTGGGCAACAGGGCATGGAGAGAGCTGTGATATAGAAGTTTACATAAGTAGTGGTATTGCTTTCTCGCACCTTTCCACTTCAGAGACACATCAGATCTTACATTACTGTGAAAGTCCTTATTTGTGGCTGATAAGAAGAGGGCCTCTCTTAGCCTCAGTATCAGATAAACTCATATCCAGCTGAGATGTGATAGTTTTTTTCAAGCTGTTGAAGGAAATGAATGAGGTTTTTTGCCTGTTTTAATGGTACTGGAATTTTCACAAGAAAACAGTGAAGAAATCTCTCAACACTGAAGAAATCTCTTAAACCAAGCAACAGAAAATAAGCTGAAGGCCTGAGATTTTTCAAGGGACAAGTTACAGGTTCATCGTATTTTCCAGAAAGGTATATTATCTCTGGTTGAGTAACACTGGCACATTAGCCTTCTCCAAGAAGTCACCTCAGACTTGTCATCTCTTAGGATAGTCTGGGATCTTTATCGGTTGTAATGTGCCAAGTTTGTGCCTAAAATGATTCAAGTTGCTAAACAGACTTGTCTGCTCTAGCTTATGTTCCTAACAGAGTACAGGATTATGCAGATCAAGTTTCCAGTTGGCATACTGTGCAATAATAGATAATCATGAAAGAGGGGTCTCCTTAAGATCGTTTTGGTATCTGTATCAGTCATGGCTCAGAAGAGTAGACTTGTATCATGAGAAAGATTTATATCCTCCCATTTCTCATCCCATATTCCCTCCTCCTATTGACACCTCTGAAAGATTCAATATTTATACAGTAAGACCTCACCTATCGCTGGTGTTACGTTCCAGACCCGACCGCGATAGGTGAAATCCGCGATGGGGAATTTATCGACTGATAGTACTTATTTAAGTATTTATATTGTAATTGTTTGGTAAGTTTTCATTGTTTTAAGTGTTTATAAACACTTCCCACACAGTATTTATTTTAGATGCAGTATTTAAATACAGTATTTACAATTTTAGATATATTTTTTTTTAAAAAACCTGCCGATCGAGTTCCGCGGGCTGTTTAAATCTGCCGATCGACTTCCTCAGAAACCCGTGAACCAGCGAAGATCCGCGAATGATTTTTCTCATTAATATTTCTTGAAAACCCGCGATGAAGTGAAGCCGCAGTAGGTGAAGCGCGGTATAGCAAGGGACTACTGTATGCCATGGAAGAGACGTATCAGAGAAATTGTTGAATATGAGGAGCATTTTAATGCAAATCTTGAATGTAACAAAGAAAATAATTAGGGCTGCCACAATATTTGACTTCCAGTACTTGAAGAGCAGTCATAGAGAAGAGGGGGTTGACTTATTCTCCAAAGAACCTAAGGTAGGACAAGAAGGAGTGGCTGGAAGTTCATTAAAGAGTGATCCAACCTGGTAGTAAGGAAACATTTTCTGATGGTAAAAATAATTAATCATGGAACAGCTTGCCTTCTGGAGTTGTGGGTGCTCCATTGCTGGAGGTTTTCAAGAAAATATTAGAAGTCCATTTGTCCAGAATGGTAAAAGGTTGCTGTCTTAAACAGGGATTAGATTAGAAGACCTCCAATGTTCTTCCAGGTCTATGATGCTATGTTTCTATGTTTCAACAATAAAATGGTATGTACAGCAGGGTTAGGAGGCCGAGATGGAGATCAGCAATACATCACAAGCATCACAAGCACTCAGCCTTTTCTAAAGATATGGCAAATTTCTGTCAACTTTGTAGAAACAATGGATTATGGAATTTAGTTCAATCCTCAAAATACAGTAAGAAGTGGATCTGAACCCTTCAGAGTTTGACAACATACTCTTATTTGTGGCTTATAAGATTACAAAGTAGAAATACATGATTTGATTAAAACCAGGTAAGTTAAAACATAGATTTCATTAATATAGCCCTTCTCCATTGCTTTAGTTCCACTATTTCAGCAGGAATTCAGTATAATCTAATGCAGTGTTTTCTGAACTAGAGAAACACCAACGTTGCAACTCAATATCTGTGTAAGGCATGCAGTGTTTAAGCCTTTACTAGAATGGGGGTGGGTTTGGTAAGAGCGTGATGCATCCGGCCCATAGACTGCGAGTTTGACACCACTTCTCTATATTGATATAGAAAATATTAAAATAAAGAAGATTTTAAAAGTTTAAAGTATGGTGAAGTAGAAATATAGAATGATTTATGACATGAAATGATGAATGAAATATGACAACATGTAAGATCTTGAAATAATTAATGTTTACTAGGTGATTCTAAGAAATGGTGAATTAATTGCAGATTATTGAAAGGAAAGCAAAAGTAATAACAGCAAGAAAAAGAGAGCTATATAATTATATAAAATGATGCAAGAAGAAAAATGTTCTCATGTGGAACAAAAAACCATGGAAAGCTATTTTTTAAAATATATCAGGATGGGGAGGAAGAGGACAAGAATTTCAATTCCTTCAATTATAGAAATATTAAATAAAGTATTGAAAATAAATTACCAATCAAAACATTTAATAACTTTGAAACATTCCTTTTTAATATCATTATTTTCCTAGAAGCATTGTCTAATTAAGAAGTAACAAATATTTTTATATATTTCTGTGGTTAACAAGTTAGTTTGATAATACTTAGTCTGAACAATAATTAAAAATCTTACTATAATTAATGAAGCTTCCTTAGTTGTATAAATATTGAAAAATAATAGACACTGAATCTGACATTAGTATGAAAGGAGTCTCTGTCTTTGCAAAGGCATACCCAATTAAAATATTGCTTTAATAGTCTGCTTTGGATTATGTTTATAATGTATTGTATTATATTGTATTGTACAATATATGTACACACATACATACATACATTCATTCATACATAAATACATTGTGATGAACAAAAAACACTTGAAAGGCTAGTAAATCATATCATTTTAGAATGTATGAAAGCATTTATACAAAATGTATGATGGAAATGTGAATAAAATGAAGGGACATTTTGTCATGCTTGGTGGATATGTAAAAAAGCAAAAAAAATGGATTCCATGGCACATGTATTAATTTACCAATTACCAATAATTCAAGGTGGAAAATCTGAGTACAAAATTAATACATACAAGGTATGTTTAAAACACTTAACATTAATAATTATTGAAGAAATATTTAATCATTAGTGACAACATAATTATCTTCTTTATGAAAGTTGAGGTCTCATTTTGAAATAAGAGGAACTTATTTGGGAAAAAAGGACTGTAACAGTGTTAGAGGCTGTTCTATCTGAAATTGATAGCACAGAGGGGTCTAATTTTGATTTACTACAAGTGGTAACTCAGACTCAGTAGATAAAAAATTAGCTGGAAGTCTTCCCCCCTTTGAAATATATTTATCCAAGTATCAAGTTCTACATCAGCCATGATCTCACAGCAAAGGGGTGGGGATTATAATTGTCATTTGGGAGACTGCAAGTGATTAAAGGCACTGTTTCACAAATAACCAATTATAAGGCTTTGTAAAGCTGGACTTGGCAGATAATTTGGAGGTATTGCTATTGTAATAGTATCCATACTAGTTTGCTGCACAACTTCATCCATGCTGTGGAATCTCCTAGGCTGAACGGTTTGGGAGATGTCTTTTGGCCTTTTCCAGAAAAGGATGAAAAGCAGCTTGCAAGTTCCTTGTCACCGTGATAACCATGGACTTGTTTTAGGTAATTATAGACCTGAACAGTTTGTTTACCTCTGAATTGCTTTTTTCCCACTATCAGCACAGTTTAGTCTCCCTTTATTAAGTGTGTTGGTGCCCAATGGGATTATCACTATATAAATAATAGTTACATATCTCACCATGAGCAGGAGATGTGATCCTTTCTTGCTTCCTGGTGGCAGTTAGTATAGGTGGAAAAATCCAGGGCTAGATTAAATTCCAGAAAAAATGGAAGAGGGGCTTCATACGATGCTTCCCGAAATGACATTTTGTAGAACCGGAGCCTTTCCTGATGATCGCTCAAAGAAGACCAACCAAGTCTAATTTTTATTTATTTATTTATTTATTTTATATTTGTTTTCACCTAATGGACAGAGTCTTGTCAAACTAAAACTATAATCTTCTAATTTACTAGATACAGTATATGTTGAAAGATTCTAAGATATGGTTACTGCAGAGTAACCATATCTTAGAATCTTAGTAACCAGAGCCTCAGTGGTGCAGTGGTTAGAGTGCAGTACTGCAAGCTACTTCTGCTGATCATTGGCTGCCAGCAGTTTGGCAGATTGAATCTCAGTAGGCTCAAGGTTGACTCAGCCTTCCATCCTTCCAAGGTCAGTAAAATGAGGACTCGGATTGTTGGGGGCAATATACTTACTCGGAAGGCTGTAAAGCACTCTGAAGTGGTATGTAAGTCTAAATGCTATTGCTACCTTGAACTTCTTCCTCTCCCCTATCCACTCTGGACTGCACAGAGTCTAGACCTGTCTCTGGGGAAGCTCTATGTTGCTAAAACCCTTTCCTATTTATTCTCTAGGTGCATGATCACTCATGTCTCCATCACTTCTTGTTTGGATTATTGCAATTCACTGTATATTGTTTCCTGATTGCTTATTTGACCCCTATGACAATCATTAGTGCTGTACCTCATGATTCTTGACAAATATATATCCACCAAAGACAAATTCCAATGTCAATCAAGAATTCTATTCTATCCTGTTCTGTTCTGTTCTGTTCTGTTCTACTCTACTCTATTCTATTCTATTCTAGGCAGCCCATGAAGACCATTCAAAAATTTAGGATGCCGCAGCCTGGATAAGAAAGTACCTAGGCCTTCTCCAGGAGCTGCAGCAGTTGTCAGTTATTTTTCAGTTGAAAAAAAGCTTTTAAGCAGAGGTTGTATTCACTTACTTTCCCTACAGTTCATAAATGTGAGAGTGCTCTTCCACAGATGATTGTGGCCTTCCATGCATGCACTTTGATCACGTGTGTGGCTTGTATGCATGCACACGGCTTCAACACATGCCTAAATAAGAAGACATAGCGCCAGGTAGATGAGCGAGGGCGGGCCCACCTGCAGGTTGCCACTACTGGTTCACCCAAACTGGTCCAAATCGGAATTCAAAACCCAAGCAATCTCCAGGACTGTTTATTCAGTGAAATCATGGAGAGAACAATTATTAATTAATATTATCTTAATACTAAATAATTATTAAGAAGAATGACATCTTTAGGGATTCTGTTCTGAGCCTTCTTTGGAATAACCTTTCTTTGCATATTTGGACTACTTTCTTTCCATTATGCTTCTGAAGAACAAGACTAAAAGTCTAGCTCTTAATAATAATAAAAATAATAATAATTTATTAGATTTGTATGCCGCCCCTCTTCTGGCGGGCCTGGGGTCATGATGGAAGTTTGTATTTCTCTGTAGTGTAGACAAACTGTTGTTAGAAATAGTTAGGAATGTTAGTTGTTTTTAGTTCTTATTGCTATCAATCCTATTAGGGGATTTTGAAACCCACTTGTCTTTTTCAACTGGTGTTTAGAACATGGTAAACTGAGTCTGCAGCTTAGAGGAGTTTTGTCTAACAGCTTAGAACCACTTCATACTTCATGAAGCAACATGTCCCTAAACATCTTGGTCATGTGCCAGGAAATTATGGCCAATGACAGGTTGCAATCCCTGACACTTATTCAAAGTGTTTGATGGAACATGTTTTACCTCACACTTCATGTATTTATTGCAGGAAATGCTAATGTTATGCCAATGTGTTCAGCTATGGTGGAGAGCAAAATGTATCTGAAAGGTTGTCTCAGCTGCACTTGAAAGGCACATCCTTAAAGAGGAATGGCTGATTTTCAGTTGCCCAGCAAAATATTTAATCTCCACTCATTCTAAGTTTCTTTCAGTATGTCTAGCCTGAACCTTTTCCTAGCAGATGATGTAGACTGGTCAGAGGTGGGTTCCTGCCAGTTCATACCAGTTCTATAGAACCAGTAGTAGAAATCCCCCCCCGCACTCACCAAATCAGCAGTCATGGCCAGCTGGACTTTTTTGTTTTGTTTTGTTTTGTTTTGTTTTGTTTTGTTTTGTTTTGTTTTGTTTTGTTTTGTTTTGTTTTGTTTTGTTTTGTTTTGTTTTGTTTTGTTTTGTTTTGTTTTGTTTTGTTTTGTTTTGTTTTGTTTTGTTTTGTTTTGTTTTGTTTTGTTTTGTTTTGTTTTGTTTTGTTTTGTTTTGTTTTGTTTTGTTTTGTTTTGTTTTGTTTTGTTTTTATATGCCGCCCCTCTCCGAACCAGCTCTCTCGGCGGCGCATAGGTACCGGCATCTTGTTTTTTGCTTCTGCACATGGACAGAAGCTGGGCTTTTATCACGTGCATGCCTACATGCCCTCATGGCACATGAAAAAGCAAACTGGCAGTGAGGTAAGTCAGAACCCATCCGTGCAACTGGTAAATGTGTGACCCCCAAGGAAGATAAACACTCACAGGAGCTGACATGCTTTGAAGTTACAATATCATGAGATGAAAGATGGCCAGGCCATAATGAGGCCTGAAGGGATGCAACAGTTGCTCAGGTGGCAAAGAGATGACCTTTGAAGAACTGCCCGATTTTTCCATTCTTAAACAGGACCAGGCTTTTAAAGAAACAGGACCAGGCTTTTTAAAGAAAATCCAAATTCATATATATCTCTTTAAAACAAGAAACGGAAGTCATTTTTGTTTGGTTAGTCTTATGTAGATGTCCAAGGACTATAGCCTATTATTTAGTTGTGGGGTTTGAAGCTCATAAGCCATTTTGTAATAAGAGATAAAGCCAGCTTCTCTAGGAGGATTAGAGTGTTAATTTTGTCCTCCTTTGCCCTTCGTGGACCTTCCTGCAGATATACAAAGAGCAAGTGATTCAGGAATCTGATACAGGGTACCCATTAACTCCATTTAGCCGCCCCGAGTCTACAGAGAGGGGCGGCATACAAATCTAATAAATAACAATAATAATAATAATAATAATAATAATAATAATAATAATAATAATCTAATTAATATAATACAAATCTAATTAATAATAATAAGAAGAATCTAATAAATATAATACAAATCTAATTAATAATAATAATAATGATAATAATAATAATAATAATAATAATAATAATAATAATAATAATAATTTTGCCTCAATGTACTTTGCTGGTCAGGCATTAACTTTCCCAAAAAGCTCAACTTCAGTTTAGGCATTCAGATCAAAACTAGAAGGACTTTCAGCATTATTACCAGTGAAAACATTTTAAGACAAACATTTAATATGGTGTTCTTCATTAATCCAGACAAAATGCAGCCATTTCCCTTTCCGTACTATTCAAGTGGCCCTGCCTATGCCCAACTTCTGCATGACCCTGAAAAAGGTGGTGTCTCTTTAAGGCTCCTAACAAAATTAACATGTCAGTTCAGTGAAGCAGTGGGTGTGATGTGCTGGTGCCTGGACTAAGTGAGAGTCTGGGTGGGAGTCAACAGGCTCAAACTTCACTCCGATAAGACTGAATAGCTGTGGATACTGCCTCCGAAGGGCTATGTTGACTGTCATTCCTTGGTTCTGGAGGAAGAGAAACTAACCCCCTCAGAATGGGTTCTCAATTTGGGTATCCTCCTAGACTCACAGCTGAGATTAAATCAACACCTGACAACTGTAGGTAGGGAGTTTGCACAGGTTCTACTAGTGCACCAATTGTGATCCTACTTGGATCAAGAAGCTCTTCTCAGGGTCACTCATGCCCTTATCACCTCACGGCTAGGGTCCAGAATGCAGTTGCACGGGCTGCTGTGGGTGTGCCCAGAAACACCCACACTACATCAATTCTTCGCAGTTTCCAGTTACAGTTCAATGCCCTACATGGCTCAGAGCCAGAGTATCTTCGAAACCGCCTTATACCACATACCTCTCAGCGATCAGTAAGATCCCACAGGGTTGGTCTTCTTTGGGTCCCATCAGCTAAACAGTGTTGGCTGGAGGGTCTGCAGGGGGAGAGCCTTCTCTGTGGTTGCCCCGACTCTCTGGAATCAGCTACCTCCTGAGATCCGCATTATCCCTACCTTATTGGCCTTGCAGAAAGCTGTAAAGACTAACTTTTCTGACAGGTCTGAGACCATTGACATTGGGGGGGATGACTAGTAAAGTTGGCTCATGAATGTATGGATGGCTGCAATTATTTTAAATTGAAATGCTTTTATACTGATTCATGTTCATTTTTGTTGTGAGCCGCCCTGAGTCCCTAGGGAGTTATGCGGCATAGAAATATAATAACATAAATAAATAATAAATAAAATTGATAATACAGTAACCCCTCACTACTTCATGGTTCATCTTTTGCAGATTCGCTATTTCACTGGTTTTCAAAGGGGGCTTAAATCCATTAAATGCATAAAAAAAATTAAATCCATTAAAAATCCATAAAATTCTTCTACAGTACTACTGTACTCTATTAAAGAAACTGGTAGGATATCACAGGTAGTTCCAGCTGAGAAACATTACAGAATTACTGTTTAATGCAAAGGGTGGGTTTTAAAAGTCCAAATACTCGTTAAATACATAAAAAAATATCTTTCCTCTACTTTAAGGAAATTCGTTTTTCATGGATGGTCTTGGAACGCAACCCCCATAAAAAATGAGGGATCACAGTATAGATTTCTTATGTTTCTCAGTCTTGTCCAGAAGCCAGAAAAAGTCAGACTGCTTCCTGTCTTTTTCTGGCTTCTGGAACAGCAGCAAGGTGTAATATGAAGTGCTTCCACACCATTTCTGAAATATTCACTGCCCCAGTAGCCAAACAGATGGACCAGAGACATATATGGCAGCTCCACCTCTCTCTTTCCAGTGTAAATGAACCACTACAGAGAAAGACAGGGAGAGTATATGAATGTAAAGGGCATTTTTGCTGTTGCCAAATACATTATATTAGCTGCACACAAAACAAAACAAAACTTTCTAGAAAAACCATTGCATCTGCAAATGGATTTTTAAAATTCTCTTTTTCCTGTAATCTTAAGGTTATGACACAGAGAAATTAAGCAATGGTAATATTTTAGTATATTTCAATCCTATTTTTCTTGTCAGAAATTTCAGAATGACTTAATGATCTGCCATTCTTTTTAGATAAAGAATATATCAGTTTAAACTGTCTATTTTTCATACACTTAGGCCAATCATTGAGCTAATGTTATTTATTATGCCTTCACATGTATGGTCTGTCTAGAGATTTCAGTACTTCTGGTCTTTAAGTGTAACAAAATGCATCCAGATTCAACTTTAAAATAAATAATCACAACATACTTACAAAAGTGCTAATATATGGTGGAATGTAGTCAAGGTTTGAAGGAGGGAGGGTATGTTTGTCCTCTGGAAATGAACCCCTCCCTCCTGCCACCCTTGACTACAATCCATTACATAATATGGGATTTGTTACTGGTATTGATTATGTATGGCTTATTAAAAAGTCTACAGACTTATAGTCTATAACAGTGATGGAGAATCTTTTTTTCCTTGGGGGGGCGAAATATCATACCTATGTGCTATCACAAGTGCCCATGCCCATAATTCAATGCCTGGGGAGGATGAAAACAGCTTCCCCCACCACCTGGAGGCCAGAAACAGCACATTTCCCAACTTCTGGTGGGCCCAGTAAGTTTGTGTTTTGCCCTCCCCAGGCTCCCTAGAGCCGGGAGAGGGTAAAAATATCCTCCCTCATCCCCTGTGAGGCTTTGTGGAAGCCAAAAATGCCCCCCCCAAAGCCTCTGTGTGAGCAAAAAATCAGCTAGCTGGCACACACATGCATGTTGGAGCTGAGCTAGGCCAATAGCTCGCGTGCCAGCAGACATGGCTTCGCATGCCACCTGTGGCACCCATGCCATAAGTTCGCCATCACTGGTCCATAATCAAGTTATAACCAAATATAGGAAAACTGTCCCATGTTTTCATATTTTATATTGAGTATTGCTATTTTGGAAATTGAATGCTGACTAAATGCAGTCAGGATGACACAATCAAGCCGCACCTTCTGGTTTACCATCTTAACGATGTGGACCTATGAAATCAAAATTATATATATGTATACATCTTTGCTTTTTCAACCTAATCAACAAAATGGGGCAAGATGACGAAGAGGTGATCCTCATCTCATGCTGAGCTATGGCTCTACACTCAGGTTCAAGAGATCCCCAGTTAAAAGGAGATGTGTCCTTAGAAGAGGAACCTCATTTGGTGTCTAAGTATGTGCTCTTATCCTGGGACCATCAATTCCTTCCCAAGCACGTCTTGAAGGAACTAGGAGTTCAGTTTAAGCTATTTTTACATGTGTCATTGTCACTGTTCCCCAGGGTAAGGTTTCGGCCATAAGCAGCTTCTATTTCGCTGACTTGTTATTACTTCTGATGGATGTTGAGGCTTTTGGGAGAGTGAGTGAACATAGCATATGTCTGCCAGCTGCAGAAGGAACATGATCTGAGCCAAATATAAGAACTCTGGGAAATATCCATTTGTTTTATACCTTACCCGGTTCATTTAAAGCAACGATAGTCTTATATAGCTCAGTGCCTGCAGGATAGGTCTCCTTTGAATAGATCTTGCTGCTGTGCTATAATGCCTAGGGCCTTCTTTGGTCATACAACTCTTAATACGTGTGAAATGAATGATGGCTCGATACGTGTTAAATGAATGATGGCTTATGTAATAATAAAGAATATGGGAAACTGAATGAAAAAGATAAGAGGACTTCTTTCAGGCTTATCTTCACATGCAAGAATATATCCAGTAATGAGGCTTTAAAAGGACTTCTTGTCAAACTTCTGTGCCTGTAAAAAGTGAAAATTAATATCTAGGAAATGTGTTGCTTAGAAGCATGGGGTGACCTTTAGCTCCTAAATGCCAAGCAGATATGATTTCTTTGAGAGGGACTTTAAGTGTTCTTGCTGCAGTCTATCTAAAAGAAGCTTTAAAAAAGGCAAGTGCAAACATATTTCATATATGGTGATAAATTGGAAACTAGATTGTTATTTGCCATATATAATATTACCATGGTAGATAATGTCTTTGATCATCAATGGCCTTGATTATAATTTAGATAGTATTTGATACAATGTAGGAAAGGTTACAAAATCACCATCCACTCCATAATTATAAAGTGATGGTTATTCTTATCTCTAATCCATATTCTGCTAAGTTTCCATGACCAACTTTCCCATAGTTAACATTTAATAACTCATTTTTCCTACACCACTATAAACTCTAATCTTGGAACACTGAATTGGCATAATATATGGCTGGCTAATTTGTGATTCAATGCATTAGGCAAACACTGCATACTTTAGTCCAGTATTTCTCAATCTTGAATTCTCAGAATCCCCTCACTAGTATGCTGGTTGGGCATACTTATTAGGAAAGTTGCTGAGATTCGGGAAAAACTAGTTGAGACCAATGGTTCTTAATTTGTGGTTCACGGATCCCTGGAGGTCCATAATGTTGTCAAGTTGGCCTGCGAAGGCTTGAAGAAATTTTATGATTTAAATCTTGAGTTAAACTTGGTGGTCTGTGGCCACCATGAGTCATGTCCACAAAAGTTATTTAAAGGTAGTCCGTGCTGAAGAAAAGGTTGAGAAGAGTGGTTGGTTGCTACCGGTACATCCAAACCATAAGTGGCAGTGACAGGAGGCTCTGCCCACCTACCTCAGACACAACAGGATTTTCTACCCATTACTGGTTGGGAACCACTGATTTAGACCATTATCTGACTCTGAATTTGCCTTTTTTTTCTTTATGATCAAGGAATTATCATTCATACCAATGGAGTTTCAGATCAATAGGATCAGTCTATGGCTTCTCCAATTCTAGATTCAATAGTGCTGCTTATATCCTTAGCATATGGACAAGCTCCTTGGTTAAGGAAATCTTGAGCAACCCTCTCCCAGTTGGCATCAGGATAAAAACAGGAATAAATATCTGTCCTTACCTCAATTTAGAAGATTATGAGTTCTAACATAAATGAAAAACTTTCTATTTGTATCATGCTATTGTCTGTTTAGACTTGTGTTCTACTATATCCAGGGATGTCTGAACTAAGCAATCAAATGGGAAAAGTGTGATTTCTACTAAAAACATGCTTATTGGCACATACCAATTGTTCAGCTCCTTGACAGATACAAAAGAAATTCCCTTAGGGAGTTAAGGAGGGGATCTGTAAAAACTGGGCAGACACACATAATCTGTGTTCATTTTTAACTCAGTGGTTGAAAGATGTCACAAATCATAAAGTAATGTTTGTGGTGCAGCCAAGCAGGGAGAGGGGAAAATTTTGCTATGATAGCAAAATCCTCATTCTTCCTTTGCCTGGGGGAGCACAGCTTTAGCTATTTAAATCCCCTCCTCTTTTGTTTGCACAAGACTCTAGGAGTAGGCACACTGGGAAGCCCATCTGTGTGTATGTGTCCCAGCATTGTTTCTATAAACCTTCCAGGCATGATCTTTGTCTCCTCATTTCAATGCTGGAAAGTACGCCAAGCGTACACAGGGTGCCCCAACTCTGTGGATTTTGGCAGAAAAACCACATGCAAATATAAAGTCTGTTGCTAAATCCAAGCAAAATTAGTTGAATTCTATAAATCTCAAGTATTGCATTGGAAAAAAGATTATCGATGCTGCAGAGTAAACTTTGAGAATTGTCACTAAATAAAATTATCTTATTTTGTTTAGAGTTGTTCATATTAACGCTTAGATATTAAGAGAACCAAAATGATTAGGGGACTCGAAACCAAGACTTACGAAGAGAGATTGAGAGAACTGGGCATGGACAGCCTAGAAAAAAGAAGGTCTAGAGGGGACATGATAGCAGTTTACAGATACTTGAGGGGTTGCCACGGTGAGGAGGGGGTCTCTTTATTCCCCAGGGCACCAGAAGGCCGGACGAGGAACAATGGTTGGAAGCTGACCAAGGAGAGATTCAACCTGGAAATAAGGAAGAACTTCCTGACGGTCAGAGCGATCAACCAATGGAACTGCCTGCCAGGGGAGGTGGTGAACTCCCCAACTCTGGACACCTTCAAGAGGAGATTGGACTTCCATTTGGCTGGGGTGCTGTAGGGTTTCCTGCTCAGGCAGGGGGTAGGACTCAATGACCTAACGGTCCCTTTCAACTCTATTAATAAATTTTAAAAAGAAAAACCTATGTTGAGTTCTGTCAGTTGTGCAACATGAAACACAGCTAGGTGAGCTAATTCTACTCTATTGTAAGCAGGGGTGGGCTGCTGCCAGGATAGGACGGGGGGCGCAGTGGGGTAGCAAAAATGGAGCTCCAACCCAGAGCACCCAAATTGCACTGAAAGATGTTGAAAGAAAATGCAGGATGTCCTGCATAAGCCACGCCCACAGTGTGGTAGTAAAAAATTTGGTAGCCCTTCACTGATTGTAAGGTTACATTATCAAAAACTTGCAATTCTGAAAGTGTATTTCTCCCTCTGTCCACTTTACCGGCCAAAAAATTAGGGAGGGTCTCTTCTCAAGCACTTGCCCGGCCCACATTCCTGCTGTAGGCTAAGCTGTATCTTTTCTCACCATTCCTTTAGTTAAATCTGTTTCCTCTATCTTCCAAGGCCATTCCCACATATTATTCCAATTATACATTTTTACACATTTAAAAAAATGTTTCTTCCTTAAGATTGTTGGCACTAACCTGACAGGAATAGCCAAACGCCCCAGAAGACAAGCTCGGGATCCAAAATGATCTTGTCAGACCTGAACAATGGGCCCTAGCCAAAAACATGAAACTTAAGGTGGAGAAAAGCAAGGTTTTATACCTAGGCAGGGGAAAACCAAAGGTACAAGTACAGATTAGGTGAAATCTTGCTCTAAAGCATTAACTCTGAGAAGAACCTAGTGGATGATCACTTAAGTGTGAGGTAGTGTGCGGCGGCAGCCAAAAAACCCCCTAATACAATCCTTGGCTGTATAAACAGAAGCATAGAATAAAAATCATGTGAAGTATTAGTACCGCTGTATAAATCCTTACTTAGACCACACTTGGAATACTGCATCCAGTTTTGGTCATTACATTACAGGAAAAAAAGAAAAAGAGAGAAACTTTGGGAAAAGTGCAAAGAACAACTAAGATGATTAAGAGCCTAGAGACAAAATTAAAGGCATATGAAGAATGGTTGCAGGAATTGGATATGGCTAGTCTAGAGAAAAGAAGGACTGGAGGTGACATGATAACAGTATTCCAATATCTGAGGGGCTACTACAAAGAAGAGGGGTCAATTTATCACCAGAAGGAAAGACAAAAAACAATGGATAGAAAACTACTCAAGGATAGAAGCAACCTGGAATTAAGGAGAAACTTCCTAAGAGTGAGGAATAACCAATGAAACAGCTTGCCTTCAGAAGATGTACATGCTTCATCACTGGAGGGTTTTAAAAAAGCCTGGACAGTCACCTATCTGAAATGGTAAATGACAGGGGTGACCTTCAAAAATTTTAGCAAAGGGTTGTCTGCCCAGTTGCTTTGTGGGCATGGCTATGGAGGGTGTGGCCTAGTCGGTTTCCTGCATCATAGTGGGGTGCCCTTCCTGAGTTCCGGAGGCTTTCCTTGGGAGGGCAGAAATGGCCCTCCAGACTGCAGAGGCCCTCTGGAGGGCCCAAACTTCCAGTGGACCCATTTTTCACCTTCCTCGAACCTCAATGTGCACCCTGCACTTACCTGCATCCAAAATGGGCCACGTGTGAACTTCTGGGATGGGTGGGGTGGGGTGGATGGGGCCAACCAAGTGTGAGATTTGGGGATTCTCTGAACTGCACAGAATCCTAGCTAGAGGTTCTCCCAAACCCCCGAGAACACCCACCAGCCCACCCCTGGTAGAAGGATTAAACTAGAAGGTCCCATCCAGCTCTATTCTGAAGTCTATTTTCATAATTTCATAATAGGAAGGCTTTTCCTTCTATGCTTTGAACATAAATATAGAAAAACAATTTTCTAATGCCACAGGAAGATTGCCTATGCTCAACATGCTTGAAAATAAATGCCTAAGAAAGAAAATGGCTAAGCTATCTTGTCAGGAATTTTAGGCGTTAGTAGATAGAGTAACCTCTAAATGCATTGGGTACTACCCTTGATTAGCACCTAAGTGTTTATGTTTTTATTCATTGTTGTAAGGCCAACAAGGATCAAAGTCTGTGCATATTCTGGCTCTATCTGGGTTGTGAATCAGCCAAAGGCATCCCTTTTGGAATAGCTTCGACATAAGGCTGAGTCCAGACACAAGAGCATTAGGATTGTTTGAGGATATTTCTAATGCCTCCATCTCTATTAAAGAGGGAGGTACTCACATAACAAGGACGTTTAGCACTCCAGTGTTTCGCTTCCAACATAATGCAAAGCATCCAGATGATTTTCCCTACAACATGGGCAAAGTCCAATCAAACTATGTACGCACTGACTACCCAGTGTCAACAAAGTTCAGCTATTATTGTTTATCATCTCTTGTGAATGAAGCATAGCTATAAAATTCTTAAGCGGGTGACAGCATGTTGTTATTGTTGAAATATTGTTCTATTATAAGCTTCACACCAAAACATTTTTAGTTTTCTCTTCATGGTGCTTTAAATGCGAAACTTTTGAATCAAGAATATGAAGGCGTTTAAAGAAATGGCATGTTTTTAGGCATAAACTATAGAGACTTCAGTGAAGGAAAAATTTAACATTTATTTTTCAGCAATAAGTTGAGTTCCCAAAGTCTGAATTTGATTTAATTGAGAACATTTAAAGTTATTTATATGGTTCTATATTTTGAATTTATTCACCCTTTCCTCCACATACAGATGACCTTGGTGAATCTCAAAAAATGAAGTAGGTGAGTTAATACCTCAATAAAAGACTACCGGGAAATGTCAGGGCTGTAGACTAAATCAAGAACTAAAACAAGCAGAGAAACCGATAATAGTAAAGCATTTCTACAGTGTATACGATAGCTGCAAAAGAGTTACCATTCACAAAGTCTTTTAAAAATTGAATCTAACTCACTTTAAAGAACTCAGAGTAACGTATCCATCCTCTCCTCCATTTTACCTTCACAACTGTACTATAAGTGAAGGGCAGCTGCTTTACCCATGCTTCCAGAAATTCAGTTCTCCAGATAGTGGAACATCTGTCTATAAATTTAAAATGACAACCACAATTCTAGGATCAAAGGAGTAGGGTTTCAACCACATGGTCATAGCTGCCATATTGAATTATCTATTCCCACCCTACAGAAACAGTACACGAAAAGGCACCACTGGCAATATTCTGCAATATGCTCGCAAATACTTACTGAATTATTATTATTATTATTATTATTATTATTATTATTATTATTATTATTATTATTAATTGGATTTGTATGCCTCCCCTCTCTATGGACTCGGGGCAGCTCACAACAAACAGAATACATAATAAAACAATTTGATCCAATTAATAACAGTTAGAAGACTTAAAAACATCCTAAAAACTTAAAAACATTCAATTATCATTCACTCAATCAATAGATCATTCTAAATACATTTGTTGGTCGGGGGGGGGAGATCTAATGGCCCCAGGCCTGGCGGCAAAGATGAGTTTTCAAACTTTTTGGGAAAGCAAGGAGGGTGGGGGAAGTGCGAACCTCTGGGGAGAGCTGGTTCCAGGGGACCGAGCCCCCCACAGAGAAGACTCTTCCCTAGGCCTGCCTGCTAACATTGTCTGGTCGACAGGACCCTGAGAAGACCAACTTTGTGGGACCTCACCAGACTCTGGGATTTGTGCAGCAGAAGGCAGTCTCAGAGATAATTTGTTCCTATGCCATGTAGGGCTTTATAGGTCATAACCAACACTTTCAATTGTGTCCAGAAACCAATCAGCAGCCAGTGCAGTCTGAATAATCCATGATCTGCAATTTGAAGGAAATAATTATGAAGAAAACATGAAAATTGTGTGAACATTTCAGGCCCCCATGAAGTACATTTAATGGGAAGAAATCAACTTTGTAGACTTCTACATAACTTGGTGGAACCTGGAACTATAATTATATTACCACATTCCTGTTTGTGAGTAATATACACCCCTAAATGGTTATCAGCAATTTCAGAAAATGGTATGTACAGAATTAATACAATAGAATGGACAGTCCTTTTAAGCTAACTGTCCTTATAGGTATTCCTCAAATGTATTCAAGCTTTGCTAAAGGTCATTTTTAATAGACACTCATAGCAAATCCTAAACCCGTGATGGCGAACCTATGGCACACGGAGTCTAACGGGAGAGCATGCAAAACTTTTCTATGTTTCAGCTCCTGCAAACTTGCATGCACTGACCAGCTGATTTTCAGCCTTTGGAAAGGCCATTTCCTCCTCCAGACATTTCAGGTAGGACGGCAGGGCTTAATCTGAGACAGAGACGCTGGGGAAAGAATCACCAAAAATCAGTGGGTTCATATTGATACAGCTCTCCAGACTACACTGATATGAACCAACCATTGCCTACCAGGCTTCAGAAAGGCCTGTGCGCCTGTCCTAAACTAACAAATTCTTGTTTCTTACTATTTAAAAATCTGAATTCTTTAATTCTGTTTTGAATCATCGCTGTATAAATTCTAATGTTTTCTTCATTTTAAGCCAAAATATAATATTCTGTCTGTTTTTAAATCAGGGAGAAACTCTCTCTGAGTTTGTCAGTTAAGATGAAATTATATGTACTAGAAGTAGAACAAATCAGCACAGAGAAATAAGGAAATCGGAAGCAGCCAGCTTAAAGTGACAAAGTCAGCAGCCTTTCTCTTTAAGGGTTTATTTCCACTGACATTAAAGGAGCAAAGATTGCATTTAGTTATCACAAATGTTTCTGATGAAATGTTCCTCCACAAACTCATAGGGATCATTTTAAAACAACTAGAAGAATCCCTTTGGTTTGATTCGGTTTAAACCCTGAGCCAATTCAGAAGTCTCTCACACAATGTTTAATAAGAAAGCCTCATGGAAAAAACAACAACACACTCTGTTTTTGTAGTACAACAACTCCAAAATTGTGAAGAGCAACCAGAGACCTTAACCTGCTCTGACTGAGAGGAGGTATTAATGAGTTTCTAAAAACATTCCCAATGGGATTTGCAGCTTTCCAGAGCTGTGCTCAACTGTGTTTTCAGAATTAGTACATATGCCTGGAGGGATCGTCCTTTTCCAACAGCACGTGTGAAATGGAATGTGCAGCCTTGGCCTTGAGCCGGTCTTCCTGTAACGAGAGAATGACCAGGAATCTTGGCGTTGGGTAAGAAAGAAAAAAAAAAGTAAACCTGGAGCTGTACCCTCCAAAGCTAAATGCCCCATGCCCACACACTTCTATTACAATTCTTCCAGACTCTGCACCAGGAAAATGGTAAGTTAGATATTTTTTTTTTGGTCCTTACCAATTTCTTTCGCCTGCTGTGATAGTGGTGCCGAGTTAAATTAAAGTCTTGAAAAAAGGTCAAAAGATAGCGAGAAAGTGGAATTTGGGAGTGGGGAAGTAAATTCAGGTAGTCTCCGAGAGGTCATTTTCAGCAAGGTGGCCAATACAAACAGTATTAAATGGGATTAATCAGAGGCATGGTAATGTTGTACCTTGTGAAGTCAAAGGTAAAGTGTGAGAAAAGGAACTATAGAGGTATCATCCCAAATAGTTCCCCAGAAGTTAAACGGTTAATGGACTTATTTAATTTTTTAGATGTCTAACATGTACCTCCTTTAGTTTCCTCCTCCCCGATAATCAACCCTGTTAAATTAAGTAAAAGGCCCAAAGCTGCCCAGGAATTTTCCATGTCTGAGAATAGACTTGAATCTGGGTCTCCCCAATCTTAATGCAACATATTAACCGCTACACTAGCCTGGGACCTGTCTTCCAAGGTCCAGTATTTCGGCACAAGGTTCCCAAAGGACAGGATGAAACTTAGGTATGCTTAGTCCTTGTACATCAAAACAGCTGAAGGGTTTCTGTTACACAGCTGGTGAGTAATATGACAAGGCTGAAAAGTTCATGATAGAAGAGGGGGAGGAGAATGAATGTAAGGTAAGGGAGAGCAAAAAGGCATATAGGGATTTATACAAACATATACAAAATATATTAATCTAACAAAAAAAAATTGCCTTATTTATTTAAAACATTTATATAGCTGTCCATATTTGGACAATTTTACTTCCTCCCTGTTTATTACACATTTATACATACATTGGGGAGGATACATGTTGTCATCTAAGTAGATTAATTTGTTTTTTAACAATCTTTCCTTTAAATGTTCCTTCCTTCCTTCCCTTCCTGAAAACTGCCTAGCTCTTTCAGAAGCTCAGAGCTCAAGTTTCTAGTTCCTTTGCCATATCTAGGTACCACTGTTCAAATTGATAATACATGACAACCAGCAGCTATTTCCAGGTTGTTGAGGACACTCTATTGAGCGTTAGGGTTAGGGTTAGAGAATGCCAGCCAGTGATGGGCTGCCAAAATTTTTACTGCCACATTGTGGGTGTAGCTTATTTTTTGGGTGCAGCTTGATGGTGATATGACCAGGTAGGAGTGGTTTGCCAGCCAAGTGACCAGGTGGGAGTGGCTTGACAATCATGTGACCAGGGGTGGCTTAAAGGTCATGTGACTGGGTGGGAGTGACTTACCAACCAAGATATGTTTTCAAATAAGTGCTTGGATTCTTTTTCAGTTGATTAAGTCATATTATTTGAATAGCCACAAAAAGGAAAAATGATAGACAGCATTATTTGTTGAGGAACATAGTAACATTTTAAAGTTTTGTACTGAACCCACAAGGTTCAGTATGATAATAGATTAGGCAAGTAGCTCAATTTTCTTTAATTTCTATAAAGGTTCAGTTCTGGATAATGATTAAAATGATTAAAGCGTCTATGGGTAAAAACATATTATTTAATTATTTCCTATTTTAAAAGTAATTAAGGATCATATTAAGGTACTAAAGAAGCAAGGACAATAAAAACCTATTAAGAATTCAATAAATAGTGCATAAACGTACTACCCCCATTGCATTCCCCCCCCCTGTGGGAGCAGCAACTCATTACTGATGCCATTCTTCCCATTAATATTTTTTCTTATCCCCTTTGAGGAAACATACCAATGTACTTAGTGATAGCAAATAAATGATGTGAGGTGGAGAGGCATATTTTAATGCTGTTATTAATACAAGGTGGACTGGATTACAGCAGGGAATCTAAAAGGCCTCTTCTAACTTCAGAATTCCAGTTCCCAAGCTTACTGTTGTGAGCCGCCCCGAGTCTTCAAGAGAGGGGCAGCATACAAATCTAATAAATTGAATTGAATTGAATTGTCTCAAGAGTCCAAACTCCAGAACAACACCAGTAAAAAAAACCTCACACATTTGAATGCAAACTGGGTTTATTCAGCTGGACTCTGGCATACAGTGAGTTCATTCAGCAATCAAACAGCAGTCTGTAAAGTCTGCTTGATTCAAAGTCAGTGCTGGGAGCATTCGCCTCCCAGTGCCCTTAAATAGGCTAGCCACTCCCTGATGGTTTTCATGCATCAAATCTCTGACCCAGTTGATTGTTGGGCCAAAACAGCTGGTAGTTGTGTTCTTCATGTGGCCATGCCTCTGTTCCTCACAGCTGACCCCTGCTATTTCCTTCACCACCACTGAGGTCACTGAGTTGACACTCCCCCATCACTGGTGCTCTGCGGTCGCCGCTATGGTGTTCCTGACATCTGTATTTCTTCCTGACACCTGTATTTCTTCCTGCCCCGATGTGCCAAGCCTGGCCTTGAGACTTGACAGGCGGCGCCCCTCTACCAGGGCCACACCTGGAAAACAGTAAGTAGAAGCAATGAGTCATCACACTATCATGTTCAGTTCCCTACATCCCCACCCAGTTTACTGGGATGCTTTCTGTGAAACTGTGCAAGCAATCTGTCTGCATGCACATCTCTCATCCATGAGGCTTCTGTGATGGGGTACCTTTTCCAGTGAACCAAGTACTGTACCTGGCCCTGATGAAGCCAGGAATCCAACACCTCATCAATCTCATACTGTATCTACCCTCATCTCTATTGGAGCAGATGGTGCGCCTGCAGGCAACTGAAACCCTTACCGGTTTCAAGAAACTGCTGTGAAAGATAGGGTGAACCTTACCCAGAAATTGGGGAAATTTTAGCTCCACCCAGGCACGGGTTGCCGCTACTGATGCTACCAGTACATTGTGCACGCAGGAATGAAATCTCGTCCATGCACCATGTGGAAGGGGCTATATCTGGTGCTGCTATGAACTGCATTATTGTATGCCACCTCTGCAAAAGATAGAAGACCCGCCCAGTTAGACTGTTGGTAGGTGATATAGCATCTCAAATAGCATTCCATTATGGCACTGGCCCTCTCCACAGCCATATCGGTACTTGGGTGGAATGCTGAGCTTAACGTCTGAGATGACCTTAGCTCCTGATGAATACCCATCAAAACCTGGCTGTGAAGTGGACGCTCTAATCTGAAATTATCCTCTATGGTGCACCTCCTGCCACCACTCAAGCTGCCAAGTTGACATCTCCAATCACCGGTGCTCCATAGTCACTTCTATGGTGTTCTCGACACCCCCCTTCACCCATGCTCCTTCCCAACCCAATGTAGCAAGCGCTATGCCTTGAGCATTGATAGCTTATATAATTTAAAATATCAAATCAATATTCAAAATCTAGAGTTTAATTTAGCTGTTTTACAAAACTGTATTTGTATATTATTTCCAGGAAGGTCAGTTGTTAATTTTGAAGAAAATATACTGTAGCCAGGAGTTATAAATTATAGGAACCAATAAATAATTACAGTAATATCATTTCCCAGCCTACAAGATTCCATTACATTTATGACCTTTTTTTTCAAACTTTGTAGAGTTAAGATAATTTTTCAATGGCCTTATTCCATAGTATCCATAGGATTTTTCAAGCCAAATACAGAGTTGATTATTTGATGTAGTGATTATATATATATATATATATTTGTTTTCGTAGATTTTCACGGGTATATGTATGTAGATTGATCTGAGTTCGGGTTTTGCCCTGTGTAATATTTTGCATGTCTATGCGACGTTTCGGTGAAATCACATTCACCATCATCAGGCTGAAGTTGTAAGCTTCGTGCTGCTGTAGATATATCACCTTCCGAAACAGCCGGGGGCTTCTTGGCATTCTCCCGAACACCAAACCCAGAAGTTCGGCAAAAGTTCGGGTTCGGAGTTTGGGTTCATATCAGTGTTTTTAAAAAATAGATGTCAGAAAATAAATCATATCACTACAAATCATAGAATTCTAGAAAATCCTCTAGAAACAAAAGAATAAGTTGAAGCAGTTAATTTACAAGCATACATAGAAGATAGCCAACTGAAATAATAGCATGATCTCCCCTGCAAAACTTAAGGCATAGGCAACCTTGTATAGTAAGATTGATATTTTAGATTGTAGCCATTTAGGGATTTAAAGATAGGCTAGTAGCACCATTTAGAACAGAACCCAATAGGAAATAACCAACCATTATAGCTCCTTAGAATGAGTACTGTTGAATGACATATATGGGCATCCATCAGTATTTTAGCACTTTATTTGGCACTAACTAAAACTTCCAAATCATACCAAGAACTGCACCACGCACAATACATTATGCTACTTCAATTCAGATGCTACTGGAAGATGAATCACAATGCGCAAAATCTGTCTGTCTGACAGTGAGAAATAGCCCTATCTTTCCATCAGTCAAAGCTGATAAAAGGCATCTCAAGTAACTAAGGACAGGGATTAAAAAGTACTCCCAATGTATGCATTTGCTTATACAAAACATAAGTGCTGGCTGAATTGTTGGACAAAGGGCCAGCTTACTATGGTTCCAGTTCATCTCACTGGCTCTAATCCAACCAATTACTGAGTTCAGAAACAGACTCAGCAACTACAGAATCTCACTTGATTTAGATCTCGCCCGTGGGGGTTTTAGATCTGGTCTGCAGGGCTGCCCTGGGAACAGTGAAAGACTGGTCTGCAGAGACTCTGCCAGTGAAAATGGAGCTCCATTTTTTGTTGCAAATGCCTCCTGCAACCTTCAGCCAGTGAAAATTGAGCTCTGGAGGGTTGTGCTGGCAGAGTGCTCAGACCACTACAGATGCCCCCGACATGAGTGACTTTGAGCTGGCCATGCCCCACCTGGCCACAGGTCAAACACAACCCTGATGCGGCCCTCGATGAAATCAAGTTTGACACCTCTGATTTAGAAGATGCAAGGAATAACACAAGGCACAATTGTCATTAATAGCACCTCCCTTCCGATTCTTCAGTGATTTCACCGGCAATTTATTATTAATGTTGAAAAGCATGGGTGATGTTATGAAGGATGCCACAGCATATATGCTACATAATCATAATCAAGCACTTAAGTGTGCATATGCTATATACCCCTTGCACCCAATTTGCAGGGCTAGTTTAGCAAAATCTGATAGAAGTTTAGGGGAAATCAACAAGGTTGCTTTCATCTCTTTCCTAACATCAGGAGGACTAATGTAGTTCCTGTACCAGAACTGGATATAAACGAACTGAAAGCAGTCTAGCCATTAATACTTATTGCGTAACATTTCTCAAGTGGGTTTTTCCCCCCGTCCTGTAAGCTTCCAGGAGAAAACCTTTTGCCTATAGAACTGTGAGACAAGCCACATGGAATTTGGATAAATACAACTAAATGTCCTTCTTCCCCTGCAGATATAATTTAAGTGGTTTTAGTAGAGGCTAGGGTCTATTCAGAGCTCTCCAATGCTGAATAGGGCTTCTGTTTCTTCCAAACAACATTTGATTTGATTTGATTTGATTTGATTTGATTTTCATTTGATTTGATTTGATTTGTTTTGATTTGTTTTGATTTGATTTGATTTGATTTGATTTGATTTTTTTAATGACACCCTTCTCCTTAGACTCAGGGTGGCTTACAACATGTTAGCAACAGCACTTTTTAACAGAGCCAGCATATTGCCCCCACAATCTGGGTCCTCATTTTACCCACCTCAGAAGGATGGAAGGCTGAGTCAACCTTGAGCCGGTGATGAGATTTGAACCGCTGACCTGCAGAGCTAGCAGTCAGCTTTAGTGGCCTGCAGTACTGCACTCTACCCATTGCGCCACCTCGGTTCCTAGTTGACTACAAACAATTTTAACACCAGTGTCAAACTGGCGGTCCGCAGGCCAGATGCATCATGTGCAGGTCCATGCCCACGCCCAACTCTCTGAAGGGGGAAAAAGTCATGATACGTCACATGATGGCAACGTGACACGGCAAGTTTGACACCCATGTTCTACACCATGAAAATATAGCAGTCACTGTTCTATCAGTCAGATGTAGATCTTAATTACTTTGATCCTATCTTTCACTATGTTGATATCATCCCTTGAGGGCTTCCAATTTCTTGGTACACTTCCTGCAGGACAGGCCACATTGGCTTCTAAGATCTTACAGCTGCTCATGATTATCCTCAAAGGTCCAAAGCACTTTCATCTTCTTAATCACACTTACCCTGCAGTTGTTCTTCCCTATTTTTCCCTGTACTAAAATGATATATTCTGCAAAATATTTCCGACCCTTTCATATTTCATTTTGAATTATTTCATTGGTCCCAAGCATGCAGAATAATAATTTTTCCTGTGTTTGTATTAAGTCTTGTATATTCTCTATTGTGCTTAGGAGTGGGATTTAAAAGTTTCGCTAAATGTATAGTTTTTTTTAAACTGGATTTAATTTCTCTATCAGTTTAAACACAGTACTCTCAGATATATTCAGAGCACAATTAAATATGCAAAATTGAGTAACCTGCATGTAGTGGCTGTGAAATGTTACTTTTTATACCTGATCTCAATTTAGTCTAAAAATTATATACATCATGATAAATTATAAATCTTGGTGGGGAATCAGTACAATAGTCCATTGCATTTTAGCATTTCAACTGAAGATTCTAATTATTTTCAGGCTCCCATTTGTGATTTCTATATCAGCCTTATTAGACTAGCTATTAATACTGCTTAAATCTGGATTCTTTCCACACAAAGAGAATGTGTCATCTTCATTGTGGAAGAAAGAAAAGTGTGTCAGGCTGTGAATATTGTGGGCAGTGGAGAGTGATGGAGAAGAAAGTTATATAATTGCATGTCTGCATGCCTCAAAGCTTGAGTTCTAGCTTTTAAACAAATCACCAGTGTAGAACATACAATAATAGGGTAAGATGTCTTCTATTCCAACCACCTGCTCAATCAGAAAACTCTATACCTGTGATCGCGAGCCTATGGCACACGTGCCACAAGTGGCACATGGAGCCATATCAGTGAACACATGAGCTCAGGTCTGGCATGCATGTGTGAGCCAACCAGCTGATTTTCGGACCTTCTGGCCCACCGGGAGTCAGGAAACAGCCTGTTTTCAACCTCAACCTCAGGAAGGGGTTGGGGAAGGCCCATTGTTTGCTCTCCCCAAACTCCTAGAAAGGCTCTTAAACCAGGGAAGAGCAAAAAGTGGGCATGCGATCATGTGCCACGAGTGGGGGAGTCTCATGCACACATGCATGGAGGAGCCCACATGGAATTATGAGTGTGGGGACATGCACATGCCTCCCCCTACACCCCTTTTGGCAAGCAAACCAAAAAAAGGTTTGTTATTACTGCCCTATACCATTCTGGACAAATGGCTGTCCAGTCTCTTTTTGAAAACCTTCAGTAAAGTTTCCATAGGAAAGCCCTTCACTAATTAATTGTTCTCACTTGTTAATTAATTGTTTTGTTTTGTTTTTCGATTTTTATGCCGTCCTCCTCCTTAGACTCAGGGCGGCTTACAACATGTTAGCAATAGCACTTTTTAACAGACCCAGCATATTGCCCCAACAATCCGGGCCCTCATTTTACCCACCTTGGAAGGATGGAAGACTGAGTCAATCTTGAGCTGGTGATGAGATTTGAACCGCTGACCTACAAATCTACAGTCAGCCTCAATACAGCACTCTACCTGCTGTGCCACCCCGGCTCTTACATCTTGTCCTGCCCACAGGTGCTTTGAAGAATAGGTTGATCTCCTCTTCTCAAATATTAAAACACTGCTGTCATATCCCTAATCTCTCTGATTGTTAGACTAGAACAGTTACCTTGTACACTTTAGCCTCCAGACTCCTTATTGTCTTTTTTATCCCCATAGCCCAGTTATGGGGATAAATCACTATTCTTAATGTAATGTAATGATGATATTCAGGAAATAATTGAAAATCTTGTAAATAGTTTTAGTGAAGAATTATGTAGATCTTTGCCTGAATTTGGAAGAGTCAACATTATTTTTATATCAATCTGTTCTTCCACAATTCTTCTCATTTTGCAGAGTAGGATGTTGGCAACTCTGAAATACAAAGTTTTAGAGTTTAGTTCAATTCAGTTCAATTTAGTTTAGTTTATGGATCTGTTTGCTTTAATTTCATAGTGAAAAGCTCAGAGAACATGTCTTGTAAATTGTCCCCCCAGAAAGGATTCCTAAATTAAATGAACAATTCTATGATGGAAAGCGCAGTCCTTCCTGAAGTGAGTTTTTTTGCTTTCTAAAAATATAAGAGGGCATCCAAATCTATATAAGATGTACTGTATAGTACACCAGCTTAAGAAACAGCTTGCTACTTCCACTTGCTCTATAAGGTACTCTGGGAATAGCTCTTGCACGGGAAACTAAAACTCATATTACCTTTTTCTTTCAACACTTTCTTTTGCTATTACAAGTGTAGACCTGGTCCCAGGACAATTTTGGGTGCATCGTATTGACTGCATCTATTTTTAAGACTTCACCCAGTAATGTTCCTTTATGGACATTACTTTAGGGACCCATGTTTTTTGGGAGATCAGTTACCTTTGCATCAGCACTTACCAGCTGGCAGACAGGCTGAGTACAGAAATAGGGTGTCAATGCCAAGTGGCTCCTATCCTCCATGTACGGCAATGAAATTTATTTTCCATCTACCCTCATTAAAGTTCCACTTGACCCTGTTAATCCATTGCAAGCTCTCTACCCCAGGCACAACAGTTTGAGCTGACCACAATGACTGTCCGATGGAAAGATACTTTCAGCTATGAAACAACCACATTTTCTATTCACACTGCTTCTACCCAAAGTAGAATTATATGCCAAGGAATTTTAGAGATTAAAATTATCATAGCATCCCCAAAGATCATATATCTATCACTTCTTCCTCCCAGTTGGCTGTTGTAACACGATTCAGTTCAAAGCATGCATAGTATTATTATTTTTTTGCCATTTAATGAGTGCTACTGTTGCTTAACCAATCAAGACATTTCCCTTTTCTCTTCTGTTCATAGCAGTAAATAGAGCCAAAGGATCCTTTTAATTCTTTGTAGCATATATCATTTCTTTAGTACTCCATTCTCACTTCATGGAATTTAAGGCAGACGTTGGTCAGCTACATCTTGGAAGTTGGCTGGCTGAAAGGGCAGTTGTCCCTAGATCGCCTCACAAACTTCATGGTTGAATGAGAAGGTGAATCCAAATCTCCTCCACCTGAATTAATACTCTAAACAGCACCATTTTACCACCTGTTTAACTAATTTTATTTGGATCACCATATGCAGCAAAATATTGTAAGTGGCAATGTACAAGAATCTTTTAATTGGGCCGTAGTGTTTGGATTTTTTAAAACTAAAAACAAGTATTAACTTATTTTATATTCTTAGTTTATATCCTTTATTATTGCAAGCTGCCCAGAGTTATCCTGATGTAAGGTGGGCAGACTATGGCTTTTATAAATAAATAGAATGAATGAATGAATGAATGAATGAATGAATGAATGAATGAATGAATGAATGAATGAATGAAATAATTGTTCTTATTAAAGGCAGAGGGACATGGCTTACCTAGAGCAGGGGGCAACAAATATAGTCATATACTGTACATCATTCTTATTTCTTGCATCAATTACTGTAATTTATTTATTTTATTTTTTATTTATTTATTTTGTCCAATACATAATACACATTGAAGAGAATAGATATGTCATAAAATATAAATAAAGAAAAGAATAGAAGAAAAGATATAAAAGTATAGGTGAACATATTTGAAAGGAAGAAAAGATAAATGGGATAAGGAGAGATAATTGGACAGGGGACGGAAGGCACATTGGTGCACTTATGCACGCCCCTTACTGACCTCTTAGGAACCTGGAGAGGTCAATCGTGGATAGTCTAAGGGAAAAATGTTGAGGGTTAGGGGTTGACACAACTGAGTTAGGTAATGAGTTCCACGCTTCGACAACTCGGTTACTGAAGTCATATTTTTTACAGTCAACTTTGGAGCGGTTAATATTAAGTTTGAATCTGTTGCATGTTCTTGTGTTTTTACGATTGAAGCTGAAGTAGTCATTGACAGGTAGAACATTGCAGCATATGATCTTGTGGGCAATACTTAGATCGCGTTTTAGGCGACGTAGTTCTAATATTTCTAGACCTAGGATTGATAGTCTGCTTTCGTAGGGTATTCTGTTTCGAGTGGAGGAGTGAAGGGCTCTTCTGGTGAAGTATCTTTGGGCATTTTCAAGGGAGCTGATGTCCGAGATATGGTATGGGTTCCAGACAGATGATCTGTATTCAAGGATGGGTCTGGCAAAAGTTTTGTAGGCTCTGGTTAGTAGTGTGAGATTGCCAGAGCAGAAGCTGCGTAGGATCAGGTTAACAACTCTAGAAGCCTTTTTTTGTTTGTTTTATTGTACGTGGGCCTGTTCTTGAAGACCGTCAGGAAACTTCAATTGATACAAAATGCAGTAGTCCCTATAATTTATGGATTAACTATTTTATTGCCATGAAGGAGCAACCCTGATTATCAGTTTGTTTCCACTGCAATTTAAAATGGTTATAATTATATATAAAATTGTATGTGGCTCAGGATCTGTTCACCTACAAGATTTCCTGACATAAACAGACTGTAGCCATCCAAATAGAGATGCCTGCTGATAGTTTCTACCTACAGAAGCACAGGGCACTTGGAACTTAGTGTGTTTTGGGTTTATTAATTCAGCGTTGCCAATTTTGGCATTGTTTCTTAATGTTTAATAAAATAAGCATATCTTTTATTTTTATTTCTGCCACTGCCACTTTAATTTACATTAAAGAAACAAAAGAAAAAATGTATTTTTCTTTATTGTCCTTTATAGTTTTTAGTTTGTTAAAAATGTATTCAATAAAAGGTTATTAAAAAGGGAGATTTATCTTGAAAGATATCAACACAATTTTTTTAAAAAAATCTAGCTCATATTGCCTCATCACAGGCTGATTTTGTCAAATATTTCAATACATATTGTATCTAATCTGAGGAAACTACAGTATCAGAACAGGAGATAATAGGATAGCTTAGGCTCTTGGCCACACCTCATGTTGCTGAGATCAACTGAACCCCAGTGGTTAGTCATAGTTAAGAACTAGATGGGGCAGTACGGTCCAAAGTAGAAAGAGTAGGAGCTGGATACATTTTTTTCTCTCACCACTGAAAGTAATGTATTACTGAAAGTACCAGGATACTATCCTGCATTTCTACAGTTGCTGTGAAGGAATATTTTATTGTTCTGAAATTACTATTGAAATACAAACTACAGTGGCACCTCTACTTACAAACTTAATTTGTTCCGTGACCAGGTTCTTAAGTAGAAAAGTTTGTAAGAAGAAGCGATTTTTCCCATAGGAATCAATGTAAAAGCAAATAATGTGTGCGATTAGAGAAACCACAGTCAGGGTGGAGGCCCTGTTTCCTCCCAGGAGATTCCTAGAGAGGCCCCACGGAGGCTTCTCCCTGCCTTTTCCAGTTACAGTTTTGGAGGCTTGGGTTTGTAAGTAGAAAATGGTTCTTGAGAAGAGGCAAAAAAATCTTGAACACCCAGTTCTTATCTAGAAAAGTAAGTTCGTAAGTAGAGGCATTCTTAGGTAGAGGTACTACTGTATTAGCAGGTAAGTAAAAGAAAAATGCAGGGTAGATTTGTTTGTGGAAGTTTACACAAACACTTGTAGTTATTAAAAACAAATGAATAATACTTAATAAATAAACAAATAAACTATAATAAATAACTATAAATAACATGTGGCTGACTGTGTGACTAACCAAAATAAATAATAATGAAACAATAGTTTAAAATATTAAGAAATAAATAATATGAGAGCCAGTTTTGTCTAATAACTAGGCTAGAAAGTAGGAAAATGTGAAGAAAAAGTATTAGCCATAAATGCCAAGCAGGTGTCTTTGAGCCAATCACTTCCTCTCAGCCCAATCCATTTCAGTGTTGCGGTTTGGAAAATGGGTGGGTGGATGGGTGGGTGGATAGACAGACAGACAGACAGAAAAATCCAACACTGAAAAAAATTCTAACAAACTATAACTTACCCCATGTATTCAAATGAGTTTTTAATGCAAAGCAATCTACAAAAGTTGAAGTAACAGTACAACTGGCTAATTTTTAACATTTTAGAATGTTTTATTTTTATGTTGAAAAAGCAAGAATTTAAGGCTCAAGGGTTGAAGAAAGTTGGTGAGAGGACTGACAAAAACTCTCACAGAAAAACATAAGACAGACATCTCATAAATTGGAGGTCCCTCTAGTGGTAAAATGTAGGTAGTTGTATAGCTGGTTAGAAATACAGTCTGTCGTTTAATTAATGGTGGGGTTATTTCTTTATTAATGTTTATTTATTCATATAGCATATAATATGAACAGAAATTATTTTGATGGATCATTTATTCTCCTTCCATTGGTCTTCAGCTTCTTTGGAAATTGTTTATATTTCTTTAAAAAATCAGTTTCTTCAAAACAAAAGCAAATCAATTTAGGATTGATATTTTAAACTTCTTAGATTTTAATATGTTTGTGAATGGGGAACCATATCCCATGTTGTAAAGATACTATATAAAGTTCATTTTATCCATGCTCAACTATGTATTAAAGCAGGGTTGCAATCCTTTGAGATTCTAATAATTAATAATTCTAATAATTATATCTTTCCAGCCTTGATACATTATATTCACAATAAGATAGACTGATGTAATACGCTGTCTGATATGACCCAATATTTCAGCCCTTAATTTTTCCTTGAAGATGTTAGTACAAGCATAGAACACAGAGACACTGAAATGAATAGAATTCACTAAAAATCCAAGAAGCTCCTAAAGGAGTAAAATATAAAACACACGTAGTTTCTATTATTTGTTGTGGAAGAGAAGGCTGCAAGGAGCAGGCAACTTTTCAAAGGGTGCTTATTCATTCTGGCCACTTTGGGAACAATTTTTATAGCCTTTTCCCTTATACATCTCTTTCCAATAGAGACCCATCTGTCTTTCATGCTTGCTTGTTAATAGTGCTTCCATCTTTTTGAATTAGTTATCATTTCTTTCCAATTTGAAACTGATATTACTAGACACTACTGAAATAATACCTGAACAATAATGCCCATTTACTGTCCTTTACATTATACTATCCTTTACTGATCAATATATGCCTGTTGCATTCTTCAAGAATCATGTCACTAATCATATACAGATTAGATTACATATTGATGAAGAGGAATGCCAAAACTTTGGTGCTGCTGGGTAGCTACTGCAAAATAATCATTTTGGCTTGGATTGGTGGCAAGTACAGATTCTTCTACTTCCTTGTATGGTCTGCTTCCAAAAAGTTGACTAAGCCTTCCATCCTTCCGAGGTCAGTAAAATGAGGCCCCAGGTTGTTAAGGGCAATATGCTGACTCTGTAAACAGCTTAAGGAGGGCTCTAAAACAATGCGAAGTGGCATATAAATCTAAGTGCTATTGCTGTTGCTTGGCTTCAGTCTTTTTTCCTTCTTTCCATCAGCCCTCTTGGCACCATCATTTTTGCTCCAGTTTGGACAGTGATTTCTAATACTTACTTGGATGCTCAAAGCTACCACTGTATTAAGAAAAATGAATAAAGATTCAGGGAGTTAGAAAAGGTAGAGGTGACAAGGCAAGTGGGATGTATCATTATCCCTTCAGTGATGTGGAGATGTATGGTGTTTTCATTCACCATAAAACACTTAAGTGTGCTCTACATGCCTGTTCTGCAAGCAAACAAAAAAGCAGAAAAGCATAACATTATGAAGAGTTATTATGATTTACAGCATCTTCTACTGCTACCTCTGTCATCAGTATGATAATAATTCACAAAGACTTCAGTATATTGCATAGAAACATCATATATTCAACAAATCACTAGCGAAAAGTCCCAGAATAAAAAAAAATAACACAGCCGATCACAGTCTAAGGAACTGTTGCAGAGTAACAGTGCAAATGGAGCCAAGAATAATCTCCCTTTCTCTCAAGGATCAGACCTGTCAATCAGAGTACAGTAAACCTTCAGTTTCATGGATCCATGGGAACTAATGGGCGGAAGGAAGGTCTGTTAAAAGCCAAGACTCCATTAATTGAAAAAGAGGTGGGTTTTTTTTCCCAAGCCCACAAATAATTGTACCAAAAAATGTGAAAAAGGCATTCAGGTCTCAGCCAAAGATCACAAAGCAGAATGAGCTGTGACCATTCAAGCAAAATGAATCAGCGCAAACAAGAAACCAAGTAGATGCCGAGGAGCATGTTTGGGAGCACCAGAGTCAGAAACACTGGCTCTTAGATTCACTCGGTTGATCTACTTCCAGAAGTAGCAAAATGTACAGTAGAACTGAAAAACAGGCCAGGGATGAGGCAAGAACTCTCCACGTCAGCAGATTCTTTCCGTTAAATCACCAAACTGTCAAACCAATGTCCATCAGATTGCAGCTCAACTGTACCTTAGAATCCAGCAATTGTCCTTCAAATTCGAAATTATGTCTACTGTAATTCATTTTAGCAGGTTTGGTAGGTAGTCTATCTTGCCTTCTATACAAAGGTAGATACCCACACTTCAATTTGTGTCTTAGAAGCTTCTGGACTAGATTATTGTAGTCTTCTATGAAAACGACTACTTTTGAAGCGGAAACCTCTGTGGTGTTTCAGAAAATGCCTGTTAGGCCTCTCTTTTTTTAAATCAATACTGTAGAGACTGTTCTCAATTAAAAGCATAGGATTGTTGTTTGAAGTCTTGAATCATGTGCAGAAAAATCTCACGATGGCCATAATGATTATATTTCTTGTCTTCCCTATATCTTCGCAGTTTGGCAGATTTATTTTTAGTTAAAATAGAAATATAACATAAGAAAATCAGAAGTCAGAGAGAGAAGTATACATCAATATGTCCAGACACTACATTGGGGATCCGAGGTTTAAACGACCAGTTGTGATACAAAAGGATCCTAAAGGAACTGAAAGCAATAATAATAATAATTAATAATAATAATAACAACAACAACAATAATAATAATAATAATTTATTAGATTTGTATGCCACCCCTCGCTGAGGACTCACAACAACAATAAAATACAATAGAATACAAATCCAATATAAACTATATTTTTAAAAACCGTATTGTTAAAAACTAGCAATTCTAAAACAGTCACACCAATCTCAAGTGTTTAAGTCAGAAAAGGTGGTGGTGGGAATTAATCCCCTCATGGTTGGCGGCATAGATGGGTCTTCAACTTCTTGCAGAAGGCAAGGAGGGTAGGGGCAATTCAAATCTCAGGGGGGAATTGATTCCAGAGGGCCGGGGCCGCCACAGAGAAGGCTCTTCCCCTAGGTCCCGCCAGATGACATTGCTTAGTCGACGGGACCCGGAGAAGGCCAACTCTGTGGGACCTAATCAGCTGCTGGGCTTCATGCGGCAGAAGGCGGTCCCATAGGTATTCTGATCCGATGCCATGTGGGGTTTTATAGGTCATCACCAACACTTTGAATTGTGATTGGAAACTGATCGGCAGCCAGTGTAAGCTGCAGAGTGTTGGCGAAACATGGGCATACCTACGGAGGCCCATGATAGCTCAAGCGGCCACATTCTGCATAATCTGAAGTTTTGCCTATCAGGCAGATAGTCCTAAAATGGGGAAAACTGCTGGAAATGATTGGCTAAAATTGGTCAACTACTGTCAGGAGATTCAGGTTGGATGACTAGAGGTTGTTGGATTTGATTTTTCTCACAGAAAGATAATACAGTTCAGGTTCCTACAGGTTCCTTATGACATTAACACCTTCTAGATATTAAATTACTATTATTGTTTCAACATTTAAGATTCTGCACACCATCCAGTGTCTAGAGACATTAATACACACTATTCAATATAATGGCAACTAATATACTGTGAAAACTCCAAGTCCTTGGAGATGAGCGGCATATAAATCCAAAAAAATATATAAAGAAGTAAAGAAAACAAAAGAAGCAGACAAATGGAGATAAGACCCTGCAATTAAAACATTCCCTCTAAAGCCCCATTGTCAGTATTTATTTGTTTTTTGATTGATTGATTGATTGATTGATTGATTGATTGATTGATTTCTATGCCACCCTTCTCCTCAGATTCAGGGTGGGTCACATCAAGAAAAAAATACAAGATCTAGAAATCTAAAACTTAAAACATCCTAAAACCCCAATTTCTTAAAACCCCAATTTCTTAAAAACTAGTTGCTCACATTCATCCAATCATGCATATAAATTCATTGGTCGGCGGGGCTAGATGTTTAATTTAGTGACCCCAAGCCTGTTGTAAGAGATGGGTCTTTAAAACCTTACGTAAGGTTTGCTTCACAGGTGATATTTGCTTCACAGGTGATAAATATGCAAATTCCTCTGTCCTTAGGAACTTGGGTCAACCATGAAAAGCAGTAAATGTTTATTGCCCAAACTCTTGAATCCAAACTGGGGTTAGTGATCGGTGCGATGTTTTTGATTTTATTGAATTAAAGAGTGGTTCACTTCTTTTTCTTACTTCAGTGCAACTTGAAGTACTTCGTAAATTTCAAGGCAGAGGAAGCCCATACAAAGTGTGTGACTTCCTTGTTCCCTTGCTTCAGAATATTCTTCACCTACATACATACTGTACATGTCAGTTGGCTAGGATAGGTTATTCATAAAAAGAAATGTTCATTTTTATTGGAAATTCTGTCCAGAAGAGACATGTGAAATCTTTGGAGCATCATCTGTTTTGACATTTGCAACTTTACTAGGGAATTGAGTAGTTTTTACTAAAGAAATGGAAAGAGAATCCTAAGAATATTGAAAGGAACATAGAAAATAAAAAGAACGGGCTGAGGGGGAAAACTGGGAAGAAGGTCAGCCGTTACTTTATAACCTCATTGAGCAGATTTTATTCAGAAGTGGCTCCACCAACAGGCAGGTAACAGCTGCACTTGCAATCCAAGATTGCACAACAGAATTCTGCCTGCTTGTTATTTACAGTAACTATGTGAATCAACTCAATTCCCTCTCACAGTATTGGACTGTTTCTCTTGCTACACCTCCCCTCCTCCCAATATGGTTATTCTAGAATCTACATCTACTATCAGCACTTTAGGTGAAAGATAAGACTGAACACAATTCCCTCTCTAACACATTCACATATATACCGGAAATTATTGTGTTTCTATCAACAAAAACAAAAGATATATTATTACATATCTATTCTCTTCAATGTGTATTATGTATTGGACAAAATAAATAAATAAAAAATAAAAGGCCCTGAAGTAAAGATACAAAAAATTAAGGAAAAACAACTGTGATGCAAATTTAATATTAGATGGTCTTTTTTTAAAAAATGAAAAAAAATATTTAGTTCCCATTGCCTTAATCAAAACTCAGATTGATATGTCACAATGGCAGCAATTATAGTAAAAGCTGGGAACAGTTTCATCAAATCCAGTGAGGATATCATTTTCAAATAAGAGACTCAATTATCTCCAGGAATTTTCTCTCTAGGTCAAGGTCTTTAAACACAGCAACATTTGCTGTTTGAACAAAAGTACTGAAGTAGCTAACTAGGGTTTCATTTTCATCTCTACCTTTTATTATTTATTTATTAAATTAATATGCGACTTATCTCACTATCCAAAATGATTATGGGCTTCTTTTTTTAAAAAAAAAACAAGATTTCATAGAGTAATCTGATAATCATTGTGATACACACATATACACACACAAACATTTGGCATTAAGTAAATACAGTGGTCCCTCGTTTTTCACTGGTGATGCGTTCCAAGACCACCAGTGAAAAATGAATTTCTGTGAAGTAGAGGAAATATATTATTTTATATATTTAATGATTATTTGGACTTTTAAAACCTACCCTTTGCATTAAACAGTCATTCAATAATGTTTCTCAGCTGGAACTACATGTGATACCCTACCAGTTTCTTTAATACAGTACAGTAGTACTATAAAAGAATTTTATGAATTTTAATGGATTTAAAAAATTTAATGGATTTAATGGATTAAAGCCCCCTTTGAAAACCCTTGAAATAGCAAATCCGTGAAATATGAACCATAAAGTAGCGAGGGATTACTGTACTTAAATATTTATATATTCAAATGTATTTTAAATATTTATTTAATATTTACAATAATTGATTCCATTTGTCAGACAAAGCTTCTGGAGTCATTTACACAAAATCAAGAACAAATCAGAACATTTCTTGCACTGCAAAAGACGTTGCATGAAAAAGAAAAATAAGCCAGAGAAGAATAGTAAAGAAAAATACTCTGAACCAGAGCTGGGCTGCTAAGGTGGAATGGTGACATGTGCTCCCACCCACCCCTCTGAGTGCTAGCAGAGTCCAGCGCAATTCATTTACTGCACCTGGGCAGGTAGTGAAATTGCGCACGGACACACAGGTGCGCCCGTGGTCTGAATCTCCTATTCTGGTTTTATAATAACCAGCCTGATTAGAGATAGCTGAAAAAAAGAGAATTTGCCTCAACCACCTTAAATTAGACTTGGAAGACAACCAGCAACCTGTGAAGCTCTTTAAACGTGGGGCCTTCAGGAGATATTACTCCCTATGTTTGCTGCCAAATTCTGGGTCATTCTAATTTCTAGGCCATCTTTATTGGCTGCGCTACAAAAAGTACATTTTGAACATTACAGTAAACCGCATTTTAGATTTTACCATCACATAAGTCATAGAGGCCAGCCTCTGCCCTGTAGATGGGCATGCAGTTTTTTTAATAAACAAATCTTATGAAAAACCATTTTGTCACCAATAATACTTGTCTGTCCAGCATCAGTGCGGAATCCCTACAACTGTAAATAGGGAGGATGTCGCAATATAAACAGGAATATTAGAAGATTCTGGAGAGAGAGAAGTTCCCTTTGAGCCCAGCATGAGCCTGAATGTTGGAAAAAATAAACCTTTGGTCCTGGTGACAATTTAGTTGCAACATTATTCTGTGCTATCTATATGTGCCTTCATTCACATATTAAAGACATAAAGAGATCCAGAAGTATTAATAGAATGATTCTTCTTCTCCCTCTTCCAACATAGTGCAATTACCAGAGCCACCAGGCCAACCCCTATGCCAAAATTCAACTTTAAATATAAACTGAAAAGGTCCTCATTTTTATATAAGATCTTCTGTAGCCTAATAGCCATTATTTTCTCCATTAGCTTAGCTATGTTAATGAAATATTAGACTGAAGCCAGTTTGGTGCTGTCAGTTCTAATCTTGCATTAAGTACAATGCTGCATGGGTAACTCAGAGTCAGTCTCTCTTCCCCCCTCCCCCTCCTCCTCTTCCCTCCCTCCCTTTCTCCCCCCCCCCCCCCCAAAGTAAGCAAATAACTTCTAAATATTGCAAGGAAAAATAAAGGAACATGTCCAGGTTGTCTCTGAGAGTCAAAGTGACTTGAAGAAAAGGCATTGATGAAAATCAGCTAAATTTAAATGAAGATGGCTTAAGTAAGAGGCTGTTTTTGCAAAAAAAAAAATGGGCCATTTTTTGCCCATTTTTTTCACAAAAATGGGGTGGGGAAAAGATCTGGGGAGCCTGCAGACAGCTCTTGGGTGCTGGCAAATAGCAAAAATGCCTCTATTTTTGCCATTCTAAAAAAACAAGTGAAAAACAGCCAGTTTTTCACAAAAATGAGGGCATTTTTGCCATCTTCCAGCACCCAAGAATTGTCTGCAGGTTCCCCAGATCCTTTGCCCACCTACAATTTCTGAACAAACTGTTGTGGTTGGCTCTGGCCCAGCTCCTGCCCCAAGGAATGTGGAGGTGGATGCAGGGGAAACATCAACATGTCATAGGCCTGTTTTATTGCTGACAGAGTCAGGGAGTGAAGTTTCCTCGGAAGAAGAAGAAGGTGGGGGTGACTTGGAAGAGGGAAGTTTGGCAGACAGATCAATCATCCTTATCATCCTTGGATTCTGAACAAGAATGTATGACACATCCACGCATGCGTAGAGTGATGCACAGGAGACAACAACTGAAGGATTATTACAGGAGATAAATGAGGCCACCTGTGGTTGGGTGGGGTTGCTGTAATTAGTGCTACGGATAAAAGACCAGCCTGCTGTTTTAGCCTCATGGCAGTTTATCTGATTCATAGTTTCGTCAAGATCGTGGTTTTTGTGCTGTTCAAGATTGGACTGTTAAAGATTGTGGACTCTCTGGACTTTAGAATTGGGCTCAATTTCTCAGTTATTGGGTGAGCCTTTGGATTGCATTTAATGTTTGCCTTGTGTGTACCAGAAAATCCCTTTGACATTTAAAAAGGGAGCTGTTTCTGTTTTTCTGTTGATAAAGACTTTTGGGTTTTTCTTCTATCGTGTGGTGTCTGTCTTTCTGGACTAATTACCCTGTAATTACAGGCAGTTGAGACACCCCCCACCCCCCCACCCCCCGCAGAACACAAACTGGTGAAAACCAGCCCATTTTTCGCAAAAATTGGGCTATTTTTGCCTTTTAATTAGCATGATTGGAGGAGGAATTCTGGGAGTTGAAGTCCACTAGTGTTAAAGCTGTTAAATTTGAAAACCTCTGGGTTAGGGATTAGGGATGCAGGGGTATTTAAAATTGGCAACTTTAAGACTTGTGGACTTCAACTCGCTAGCATGGCTGGAGGAGGAATTCTGGGAGTTGAAGTTCATCGGTCTTAAAGCTGTCAAGGTTGAAGTTTGTAAAAAGTGTATACGTTTGTAAAAAGTATTCTGCTACACTGCTATTTAATTAAATGATATATTATTACACCATTTGGTTCAGAATACTTCTTTCCTTGTTTTCCACCTCTAAAATTTAGGTGCGTCTTATACTCTGAAAAACACAGTATTTGTAGACATTTTGTAGATATATAATAAATTAGCAGGATATTTTACAAATGTGCATTATTTGTGGCAATTGGTAAGTTCATATAGTTGTTTATATGAATAGGCTCTGTCTTTTTAAAATCAATTATGACATCATGGTTCATTTTAACATGCAGCAGGCAGCCTCCTGTGGAATGTCTTGAGTGTCTATTAAGGGCTACATTAACTATATTGAGAAACCTCTAAGACTGCCTATAGTTAGCCTGCTGGCTCAGGCATACAGTATATCCTTTCTATGTAAGGCAATACAACCTTGTCAAGTTTCACTCGCCCTCTCAGCAGTACAGTACTTGTTGTCTCTTAGGTTTCCATACTCGGAACCAAAGCTACAGTGAGGCCCATCTTGAGGAATCCCAGCGACTGATTAGTTCCCACAGAGTGGGCCTTCTCCGGGTCCCGTCAACTAAACAATGCCAGTTGGCGGGTCCCAGGGGAAGAGCCTTCTCTGTGGCGGCACCGGCTCTCTGGAACCAACTCCCCCCGGAGATTAGAACTGCCCCTACTCTTCCTGCCTTCCTAAAACTCCTTAAGACCCACCTTTGCCGTCAGGCATGGGGAAACTAAACATCTCCCCTGGGCACGTTAATTTATACATGGTATGCTTGTGAGTGTGTTTGCTATTACATGGGGTTTTTCTTAAATTGTTAAATATTTTAATTAATTGCATTGTTGTGACTGTTTTACTTGTTGTGAGCCTCCCCGAGTCTTCGGAGAGGGGCGGCATACAAGTCCAACTAATAAATAAATAAAATAATAAAATGTTTACTTTTCATGCTGTCACAGTTCCACAATAACTGAGCAGAGTTCTCACAGTGATCTCTACGAAGTAATTCCACAGATGAAGTGATGCACTAACCAAAGTTTAGTTCATGGTCTAAAACTGGTGCCGCTGCAAAGATATGCGCCACTTCTAGGCCACTGTGAGTGATAGCAGCACCTCCTAATGATGCAAAGATGGCTAATGTTAGAATGATTCCATTAGAATGAATCAACCCTGACCGTTCTTTAGAAGGCTAGACCCTGAAGGTGAAACTCAAATACAGTGGTACCTCTACTTAAGAACTTAATTCGTTCTGTGACCAGGTTCTTAAGTAGAAAAGTTTGTAAGTAGAAGCAATTTTTCCCATAAGAATCAATGTAAAAGCAAATAACGTGTACAAACCCATTAGGAAAGAAATAAAAACTTGGAATTTGGGTGGGAGGAGGAGGAGGAAGAAGAAGAGGAGGACAGTCACTGCCCAAAGTGAAGGGAGTGTTTCTTTTCTCTGGGCACTGGCAGAGGTTTATTCCCTCTCCAAGCACCCAGAGAAAGGAAAATGCTTTGTTTGCTCTGGACTGCCAAAGCCTCCTTAAGCACCACCAAAAGGAAAAAGCCCAAGATGGCTTGGATTAAAGGGGGAATGGCCGGGTCTTCGTGCCGCTCTCAAATTTCCTGGGAAATTTTTCTGGGCTCGGGTTCTTAAGTAGAAAATGGTTCTTAAGAAGAGGCAAAAAAATCCTGAACACCTGGTTCTTATCTAGAAAAGTTCTTAAGTAGAAGCGTTCTTAAGTAGAGGTACCACTGTACTTCGGCCATCTAATGAGAAGGAAAGACTCACTGGAGAAGAGCCTAATGGGGGGAAAGACTGAGGGCAAAAGAAGAATGGCATGACAGAGATTGAGGTGGCTGGATAAAGTCACTGAAGCAGTACGCGTCATCTTAAATGAACTTCAGAGGATGATAGAAAATAGGAAAACCCTAGAGGAATGTTGTCCATGGGGTCATGATGGGTTGGACATGACTTCACAACTAACAACAACAAGAGTGTGGATTCATCCTACAGGGTGGGAGTGAGAGACAGAAACATTGGGCTTAAAAATATGAGTTCCTAAGAACAGTAATCTAACCTGAACACCAACTAACAATATATGGCAGTGATGGCGAACCACAGAATGCAGAGCCATATTTCAGTAGTGTAAACTCCTAACCCCAAACAGTTTTCCCTTAGACTATCCACGATTGACCTCTCCAGGTTCCTTAGAGGTCAGTAAGGGGCGTGCATAAATGTACCAGTGTGCCCTCCGTCCCGTCCAATTGTCTCTCCTTATCTCATTTATCTTTTCTTCCTTTCAAATACATTCACCTATACTTTTATATCTTTTCTTCTATTCTTTTCTTTACTTATATTATTACATATCTTTCTCTTCAATGTGTATTATGTATTGGAAAAAATAAATAAATAAAATAAATAAATAAATATTTGAGAGCACATGAGGAATACACTCTGTCAGCTCCAGTGTCCATGTGTGTGCTGGCCAATTGATTTTCGCCCTTCTTTTCAGCTCTTTTTGCTCTTCCTGTTGGCCCGTTGGGCTGTTTTTCCGAACTTTTGGTTGGCCTGTTGGTCCCTTTCCCACCCTTCCCAGGATTTGGGAAAGCCCCCTGAAAGGGGTGGCATACAAATCTAATAAATTCAATTCAATAAATTAAATTAAATTTCATCCTCCCAAGTGGAGACTCAGGGAGTGACTATTCAGTATGTTTGGTAACAAGTGTAAGCTAAAATCAGCAATCTAGGCAGAGTGATAGAAGAAGGGGAACTGAAAGAAAAAGGCATTTTTTTCCTTCTTTGTCTCTCATAGTGGCCAAATTGTGAGGGAGATAGTGTCACACATACATCAATGGTGATATTGGATCTCTTTGGGAAACTTCAGAAAATGTGAATGAAGGGGAAGAAAGAAAAGGGAGGGGGGACCTTGGTGCTAGTCAGGAAGGCCACTCCTCCTCCCTCCCTCCCTCCTTTCATTTTTCTTTATTCCAAAGGAGGTAGAAAAAGGCAGGGGAGGGGGCTTTGACTCATTTTTTCCTAGTTATTGCAAAGGAGATTATTATGACATGGTTAGGCCTCCCTTATAAACAAAGCTGTGCTCTTTTTTCCCCCTTTGGGAAATGAAAGAAAAGTTCTTTCATTTGTTCTGAACAAAAAGTGCAGCATCTGTGTTCATCCCACTCCTCCTTTCCTTCTGGGCTGTTAATCCATTTGTGTAAATTTCTTGCCTTTACTGGGCTTTTCCCCCCACAACAGCCTCAGGCTGAAGTCAGCATTGAGACCGATGTCATTGGTGACAATAGCTCCATCTACAGGTAAACAAATAAACTGCAGTATGAGGAGGAAGAGAGGGAGAGTGGTATTTTGCTGGATTAAAATTAGGCAACCTGTGCATATACCGTTTCCTCAAAAATAAAACATCCCCTGATAATAAGCCCAATCGGGCTTTTGAATGCCTGGCAATAAGGCCTACTGCTTATTTCAGGGTTCAAAAACAGGGTCTTATTTTCCAGGAAACACGGTATATTGAAGGAAGAAAAACAATTACACAAAAGGGAGTCGAGACAACATTATACATGTACAATATGTGAGAATAAATTGTTCCCATGAACATTTAGAGTGTAACTCTTAATACGTTATGCAAAGGCAGTTGTCAACCATTAGTTATTGGAAGCTACACCAAATTCAGAAAGAAAACAAAAGTCACTTAGTTATTAAGTAAAGCACAATTTATTTTCTATTGGTTTGGCTAAAGGTAATATTTCTACAATTTTCAAGAAAGATCAGGAAGACATATGCATTTTGCATACATTCCCATCTTCAGTCCAGCAATGGATTCATTCTTCACTTTCTATTACAACCTGCCAGAAACAAAAAACAAAGTTGGTATGTGTATAGGTATACTTTATATACTTATATAGTGTAAGTATGAAAGAAACATATGCCCACAGCTACAATTTTTCTGTAAACAATAGTAAACATACAAGGTTTTCTCAACGAAAACAAGCAAAATTGTGTGCGTCCAAGTCTTTAAATGGGGGGATGCTGAAATTTCACTCCCTTATCCCAAGAGTGATGTAGGCAACAGTTCAGATAAAGAAACAATATTCAGTGCCCTTTCATCTTAGTAAAAAGAGATATAACAAAACTCATAGCTTTGCTTCAGTAGTGGGTTCTGTTGCTACCGGTTTGTGCATGCATTCACGCTCATACACATCGCTTCTGCGCAGGTGCAGAAGCGCCCTGGGTGGGTGGGTGGGTGGAACCTCCCACCACTGCTGCTACTGGTTTGCAGAACAGGGCCAAACCAAAAGCAACCCATTGCTGGCTTTGCTTCATTAATTAATTAATTAATTTATTTATTTTATTTGTTTTGTCAAGTATATAATGTAGGAATATGAAGAAATAATCATATTAATATACATGCATAAAAGATTAGAAGAACATTAGATGTAATAGTATTCATATACATGATGATAGTAAGACATAAAGAGACATTAGGACAGGGGACGGGAAGCACGTTGATGTACTTATGCATGCCCCTTAAATTTGCCTTCTTGTATGTGAGCTGAAAAAATGGAAGAATTAAAAGCGGTACAGTTTGACCTTGATCTATTTCTGTAAGCCATGATTATTAAAATATCACTATCCCATGCAGAGAGGATACACATTCAATACAGGCAGCCTGGCTTCCATTCTGTCTTCCTGGATTTCACTTGGTTTTCACCCATACATGGGTACAAAGTGAGCGTATGGGCTGAAGTGAGATTTACATCTGTGTATTTTGCCTTGGGGGTGGGGGTGTTACCTTATCTTCACATCCTGCAGACATCATTCAATACAGCCCAAATTTAGAGTTTTACATGCATAACCTTGATTTGGCATTTGCAATTTATGTATTCTGAGAGATAATGTGGAACAACATGTATTTTGAATAGATTGGCATTATCATACTACTTCTCCCCTGAGTATATTTGTGTGAACGGTTGTTATAATTGTGGCTTTACAAGTCTAGCTATCAAGCAAAGAGCTAAAATAAATTAGGGGAACATTTCAAACTGCTTGCCCAGGTAAGCCTTTAATATTCTCATATAGCCAGAATTAGAATGTTTTGTTTGAAAAAAGGTGTAGTGGCAGCATTCACCACAGGAAGCTAAACAATGCCTATACTGAACAAGCTAAGGACTTCAAATAACTTGGAATCATCGTTCAATTTTCTACCCCAAAGGAAGAAGCAAGACAGACCATGACTGCCTGAACCAATGCAATCATACAGATTGCATACCGCAGAGGCAATAATTACCTCCCTGCTGGAGTCAATTTCTTCAGGCTGAGGTATTGAACCTTTTCTTTTATGGAGTACGGCTTTGCATATTATAAAAATCTACTTGCTCTTGAAGCAACTCAAATTCAATCTTTAAAAGCAGTGCTGCATGTCTCCTAGGGTGTATCTAATGTTGTTTTATGCCTGGAGATTGCTTGGATCTGCACTATTGAGGCACAGGGAAATTATTAGCTGAAATTAAATTAAATTCTGCTAACTTTGAGAAAGAGTGACATTTATTCCCCTATTTCTCTAAGGATGATTTGTATGAAAGGCCTTTTTCCTCCAACTGACTATTCTCACTATTTCTTTTCTATATAGGACACTGATTTTCTTGGCTAGATTTAATGGCCTGCCAGGTACAGCTTTGAGGGAAGTACAACAATAACAGTGTATAAAACTGCCCAGGCATCTGCTAAGAATGCTCAAGAGACATTTTTTGACATTTTATACCATCCATTGGTCAATGGAGATTCTCAGTCATCCAGGTCATGGTTGTCCCGAAGGTGCTTTTTCAAGAAGCAACTGGACTTTCTTTGTTTTTCTTTGAAGATGTTTTGCTTCTTATCCCAAGAAGCTTCTTCAGCTTTGACTGGAGGGTGGGGAATGGAAGGATTAATACTCCTTGCAGACAGCTGGTCATTTGCATTCTATTAGAGACTCCTTGAGGCCACTTGGAGGTTTATCTGTGTCCTCAGGGTCCCATGAGTAGTGCAAATGGGTATGGAACCTTCTTGGGACTGCTGAAAGGACTGTGTTGTAGACTGGAGATAGATGATACTGTAGCCCTCCTCCTCTGTTGAGGAAGGGCTACGGTTCAATTTTCCTCTGTTCAATTTTGACATAGATCTCTAAAAGAATGCAAATGCAAATGACCAGCAAGGAGTATAAATCCTTCCATTCTCCACCATCCAGTCAGAACTGAAGAAGCTTCTTGGATGAGAAATGAAACATCTTCAAAGAAAAACCAGAAAGTCCAGTTGCCTCTTGAAAAAGCACCCTTGGGATACCATCCATACTATTTCAACTTAATACTGTTTTGTAAGTTACTTCTCGGGACCAGACCAATGAGGAAAATATCTTATTTATTACCAGATCCATCTACCAAATTTAGCTAGGTGAAGCTAAATTCAGTGAAGTGAAATCAGGATGATCATCACACCCTGACTCTATTACCTGTCCTTTTATTAGAAAATTCAGTGCCTGTAAATTAGACAAAAAAAGGAACTATCTATCTATCTATCTATCTATCTATCTATCTATCTATCTATCTATCTATCTATCTGTTCTGTCTGGGTTTTCCCAGACCTCAACACCAACTGAAAAAACAGTTCAGGTCAGCCATTCCCGGAGGGGTCCCAGACTGAACCACAACACCATCTATCTATCTATTGGAGTGGCCAGGAGTGAAATCCAGCAGGTTCTGACGATTCTGGAGAACTGGTATCAGAAATTTTAAGTAGTTTGGAGAACCAGCAAATACCACTTCTGGCTGGCCCCAGAGTGGGGTGGGAATAGAGATTTTGCAATATCCTTCTCCCAGGAGTGGGATTGGAATGGGGATTTTTCAGTATCCTTCCTCTGCCATGTCTATCAAGCCACACCTACTGAACTGCTAGGGGAAAAAATTGAATTTCACCCCGGGGCTGGCAAACAACAGGGAGCACATAGTGGTCAGCATGGGTTGATATAGTGGACAGGGTGCCTTCCTCTTTGTCCTCTCTCCATCTCTTCCTCTCTTCCTTCCCTTTTCAGCAAGTAGGAAAGTGTCTCTAGTTGGGTGCAGGATTTACAAATGAATTGCAAAATTATTTGAGAAATTGTTTCAGAATATTGAAAATGAAAATCATGTGGCCGCAGCATCAGCCCAGCATTGGACAGTAACAGTAAAAGCAACTACAAATTTTCCAAATTTCATTTCCTCAGTTGTCATGGGTAACTAGATTCTGGACACATTCTATAAATTAACCCATTTGAATTATCTTGCTTCAAAAAGTGATGCACCATTTCACCCTGTTAAATATCAAGAATTTTAGTAGCATATAAATTTCTAGTGAAAACAGCCCTGGATCTTCCTAAGGAGAACTCGGATTCCTCTCATTCCTTGCTGCAATGCCACTTCATCCTTTGTGTAGGAGGAAAAAAATGATTGAGTCCTGAACAAAAGAGATATTTACCTTTGAGGTGGAAATTTCCCTAGATTTTGCTCGGAGCTTATTGACCTGAGACTCAGCAATATCAGCTCTTTCCTCAGCCTCTTCCAGCTCATGTTGTGTTTTTCTGAATTTGGAGAGGTGAACGTTGGCCTGTTCATCCTGTAGCCAGACAAGAATTACACAAACACAAGCATGTACAAAACCATATTAGTCTGATTGAAAAGGCAATGTATGATCTTGGTGTTTTTAAGTGCCAAAAAAGTCTAAAATAACTTACAGCCTCCTCTGCTTGTCTCTTGTAGGATTTCACTTTCAACTGAAGTTTATCCACTAAATCTTGTAGTCTGATCACATTCTTCCTGTCCTCCTCACCCTAAAAATGTGATAAAATCTTAGCGTATTCAAAGGAAAGAATTGCTGTGAACTAACATCTTCCTTTTCCTCTTACCTGGAAAGTCAGTTCTTTGACTCGCCGCTCATATTTACGGATACCTTTGATGGCTTCCGTAGCTCTCTTCTGCTCTCCCTCAAGTTCAGACTCTAGCTCTCGGATCTAGAGTTGAAATTAAACAATTTGAACGTCTAATAGCAGAATCTCTGAAGATAGCTGATGTCTGCCACAGCTCTGAACCCCAATGTTTACCCTGGCCTCCATCTTCTGAATCTGTTTCTTTCCCCCTTTCAGGGCGAGTTGTTCTGCCTCATCCAGACGAAGCTGGAGATCCTTCACTGTCTGATCCAGGTTCTTCTTCATTCTTTCCAGGTGAGCACTTGTGTCTTGTTCTTTCTTCAGCTCCTCTGCCATCATGGCCGCCTTGAAACATAAGCAATAGATTCAGACCAACAAGTAGTCAAACTCAGTGCATGTAAAATAAAAAAGAGGAAGTCATCTTGGGAATTAGGGATGAGCATCCCATAACCAGCTTGATAAATTATTCCTCTTCTCGCTGAATTTAGGGGGATTAGCCTTGACTTTGAATGTTTAGATTTCTGGCTGATATAGAGCTATGTTATGGTTTTCAGTTTTTATTGGTTTATGTAATTGTTAATACTAACTTGTCTATTTGTCTTTTCTGGTTTTACCCAAGCTATGGATTTGGGGACTTATAAATCCATTGGAGTGGCCTATAAATCCTATAAACAACCAACCAAACAAAGTGAGCAACACAATTTGTACTTCCCACTAGATCACTGTACAAGATTACTTACATTAATAATGAATGCCTAAACTAATCTGCAAAAGTCTCATTTTTTTCAACAATAAGCTTTGCAAAGCATGGCTATCTGATATTGGATGTGGTTAAAATGCGATAGGTAGGAAGTATATAATCTAGGGCTTACATCTGTGATGGCCTTCTTTGCCTTGTCTTCTGCATTTCTGGCCTCTTTGATGGCGTCTTCCACTTCACCTTGCAGCTGAGAAATATCAACTTCCAACTTCTTCTTTGTGTTAATGAGACTAGTGTTCTAAAGAAGAGAAAGTAAAAATGGATCTGAATATTTTTGCAAAAGTTCATAGTAATTATTAGAGGTATTCCTTCTAAATTTAAAATCAGTATTCTTGTGAGAAGTTACAATAAACAAAAGAATAGCTATATTCATCACGCTATTATGTTGGCCAATGTTGGACACTCCATGATAGACAGGATTTTGCAAGACAATTCCTATACTGCAATTATGGCACCATCCATACCTGTGTATGCAAAAGCTGCACCCGCTCAGTAGCATCAAGAAGTTCTTGTTCAGCAATCTTCCTTCCTCTCTCTGTCTGTTCCAGAGCTGCCCGGAGTTCCTCAATCTCAGCCTGCATCAGATTAGCTCTGCGTTCAACCATGGCCAACTGCTCTTTCAGATCTTCTTGGCCTCGGAGGGCATCATCCAAATGTAGCTGTGTGTCCTAATTTCAAAGAAGAATATTATTTAACAGGAGTGATCCTTGGGCCAATCATATTTATTATTCATATAAAACATTAATTGATGGAAAGTACTTTGAGCTGTCCTTGAACATTCCTCAGATGTTTCTGTGTCTCAGCTGCAATGCGATTTGCATGGCTCAGTTGAATTTCCATTTCATTCAAATCCCCTTCCATCTTCTTCTTAATCCTTATGGCCTCATTCCTACTCCGGACCTCTGCATCCAAGGCACTTTGCATGGTTTCCACTGTTCTTTGGTGATTCCTCTTCATCTGATCAATTTCTTCCTCTTTCTCTGCAATCTTCCTATCAATCTCAGATTTAACCTGGGTCAACTCAAGCTGAATGCGAAGAATTTTGGCCTCCTCATGTTCAAGAGCTGCCTATTGGGAAAAAATAAATGCATATGAATGTTGGGTTTGAGAAACTTAAATCAATTATGACTCTTTTTAGAGAAACATTTTAAAATGAGTTAGCATCAAAATGGATGTTTTTGTAAACGAATGGGGATAAAACACAGAATTAATTAACTGCTATGAATTAGCATTTTCAGTGCTCACTCAAAAAGACACTTATAAAAGTGTAATTAACAAAAAAAATTAAAAAAATTGACTTCTTACCTCTGCTTCCTCCAAAGCCATCTGCATCTCAGATTTCTCAGTCTCCACCTGTTTCTTGGCTTTCTCAAGTTCATGGATAAACTTGCCATTTTGAGCAATTTGTTCTGTGAGATCAGCAATTTCTTCTACAAAATATTAAAGCATACCAATAGTTGATCAAAAGAATAAAAGAAGAGCAATCTGCCTGTGACAATAGAACAAACATTAAGGTGTGGTACGTACGCTGTAAATTCTTGTTTTCTCTCTTCATTGTCTCCAGTTGATCTAATGTTTCTTCATAGGCATTTTTCATTTTGAAAAGTTCAGTACTCAAGGAGCGAGCTTCCTTTAAGGAACTTTCCAGTTCTGACTGGCTCTCCTCATACTTGGTCTTCCATTCTGCCAAAATCTTAATATCCAATATGTTTGAGTCATTTACTGTAGTGCCTGCTTTTCCCCCCACTTTGCTAAATCAGTCCAATATTTCTGTAGCTTTTCTACAAACTCATCATTTTCTTAACCCCACTGATCTTACAGGGGGCAGGTAAGACTTTTCAACCCTCAACAAATCAAGACATGACTTGTGTTTCCCATAGAACAATCTTAACATACCAGCCATCGGTATCTCAATTAAGCTAAGAAGGTTCAGGTGAAACTAGCACAAATCACTGACAATTAAATAATAACCTAACTTGCTTATGTACAGGTTAGAACACAGAAAGAAGATCTTAGAAGGATACCAACTAAGTTTACATTACTGTATAATATAAATTCTAAATCGAGGTTTACACAATCCACATTCTTTATTTGCATGGCATGCCTCCATCCCTCAAATCTAATCATACCTCTGGTGGCAATAGACTTTTAAAAACTGTAATACTTCAAACTGTACCTTGTCAAAATTTCTTTGTTTTTTGTCTAGAGCAGCTGCTTGTGCGTTTGCTCTTTCAACATCCACCATTAGGTCTTCCACTTCACAGAGCAGTCTCTGCTTTGTTTTCTCCAAGGAAGCACATTTGGAGTTCACAGCTTCAACTTGCTCTTCAGCTTCTTGAAGTCGCTGAGCAAGTTTTTTCCTTAAAGAAGTCAGATTGAAGCAATAATATTCCATCAGGTATTTAGATTCTCTGAGAATCAGCTTTGTCCAGTAGAGTATTACTTAATGCATAACTGTAAGCTTGAAGAATTTTGTGTTTAGCTAAATAGAGGCTAAATAAATCCAGTGCTTCTCAATTATTTTCTGTTACTCTCCCCCAGGAAGAAGTAAATATTTTGCGCCCCCCCCCAACTCTCTGATCTGGGCCCCAATGGAATTTTAATGTTACTAAAGTATTGGCTGGGAAAGGCTACACTATCCATTTACCTGGGAGTAAGTCTCACAGAACTCAGTGGAGTCTGGTTTTGATTAGGGGAATCAATTGAGAGACCCCATACATATTCCCTGAGGTCACACGCGCCACCCCTGGTATCATTCTGTGCCCCGCCAGAGGGGTCCACCCCACTATTTGAGAAGCACTGCAGTAAGCTGTTTCATATCATTTGCATTGTATCATTTGTATCTTATTTTACTTGGAAATAAGCCACAGTTTGTAAACCATCTGTTGTAGATCAGTATAAGTCTGGTGTCAACCAGGCATTGCAGCTTATTTTTTTAATGAGCGAAAGAAACCCTAGCCTAACATAGAACTGAATATAATCCAATGCATTCGTTTTAGGATAATCTGTTTCTAAGACATCCATATAGTTCTCAGAAAAAAACCCCACTCTTTCAAATTCATTAAGAAACAATAACAACAAAAATACAGACTGTGGACAACACACCAGCAACCTTTTTCTTCTTCTTTTTTTTAGAGTTGCTTAAAATATTCTCTTATGCAGTAATACCTCATGATACGAACTTAATTGGTGCAAGGAGGAGGTTCGTAAGACGAAAGGTTCGTAAGACGAAACATTGTTTCCCATAGGAAACAATGTAAAGTCAATTAATCCGTGCAACCAAAAAAACCCCCGCAAAAAAACAGCTTTCGGCGACTGCTGGGAAGCCGCGCGGCTATTTTAAAAGGTGACAGCCGGCCTGGGGGGCTTCCCAGCACCCCCCCGAACCTGGGTTTGGGGTTCGGGGGGTGCTGGCAAGCCCCCCAGGCCAGCTGCGACCTTTTAAAACAGCCGCGCTGCTTCCCAGCTGTCTCCTGAAGCCGAACGCCAAAGCCGAACTTCCACGTTTGGCTTTGGGAGACAGCTGGGAAGCAGCGCGGCTGTTTTAAAAGGTCGCAGCTGGCCTGGGGGGCTTCCCAGCAACCTCCCGAACCGAACCCGGGGTTCAGAAAAATTTTGCCTCTTCTTACGAACTTTGTTCGAGTTACGAACTGGCGTTCGGGAGGCTTCTGGGAAGCCCCGCCGCCCGGCTGTCACCTTTTAAAACAGCCGCGCGGCTTCCCAGCAGTCTCCGAACACCGGTTCGTAACTCGAAAAAAGTTCGTAAGAAGAGGCAAAATTTTTCTGAACCCCGGGTTCGTATCACGAGTTGTTCGTAAGACGAGGGGTTCGTATCTTGAGGTACCACTGTACAAGCATTTATATGGAAGATTATAAATGTCTTTGATTATAGTAAGAACTACCCATTTTTGTTGGAATGTTCACACAAATGGATCCTTTGAGTGCAAAAATGCTGGAAAGCTAGTATGTAAAAACTATACTAGTTTGACGCTTTTTCTCACTCTTCACTTACTTCGCCTCTTCTAGCTCTTCTGTGCGTTGAATGGCATCTGTTTCATACTTGGTTCTCCACTGAGCAACTTCTCCATTGGCTTTGGACAAGGCACGCTGGAGCTCACTCTTGGCTTCTTGTTCTTCTTCATATTGTTCTCGGAGCAAGTCACAGTCATGCCGAGCAGATTGTAAAGCATGTGCCAATGCATTCTTTGCCTAAGAATCAGCAGTACACTATGAAATTTCTGAATTCGGATTATAACATGTACAGTATTCACTCGTAGTCATGCTACAACCACCATGCACAAACATTTGTGCTTATTTTTATATATTCTGTGCAAAGAACTTAGTTTCATATTGTCATGAGAATGAAGAGAATATCCATACTGCTCAAGCTTTTTCCATGAATGTCTAAAAATGTATTCCAAGAATTTGGAATTTCTTCTAGTTTACAAGAAAAATAGCTTTCTTTCTTGAAAATATGGGTTCCCTATGGTGGAAGATATCTATAAGAAATGCAAAGTATTATCATGATGAGCCTGAGTCATCAACTTGAATAATTGGGCAGATTAAATAAAAAAGGTCCTTAATGTTCTCAAGTACTGAATTCATACTTGACAGGTTAATGGGAAGTTCAGAATTGAAATGCATGGCCAGTAAATCCTATGTATATCTAATAAAAAGTAATATCCTCTAATTTCTATGAGATTTTAGGATGATAAGCATGTGAGAAGCCGAGCCTCAGAATTGTAAACATGTCACATGTTTCATTCAATTATGATACATGACAAAATCTCTGCTCACTAAAGGGTCAATCAATTCTGTTAAATTATCATCTAATCAATAACACATCATAATAAAATTGTACATTGGAAGATTACCTCAGGGACCGCCTTCTGCAGCACGAATCCCAGCCACCAGTTAGGTCCCACAGAGTGGGTCTTCTCCGGGTACCGTCAACTAAACAATGCCGCTTGGCGGGACCCAGGGGAAGAGCCTTCCCTGTGGCGGCCCCGGCCCTCTGGAACCAACTCCCCCCAGAGATTAGAATTGCCCCCACCCTCCTGGCCTTTCGTAAGCTACTTAAAACCCACCTCTGCCACCAGGCATCGGGGAATTAAGATTCCTTTCCCCCCTAGGCCTTTACAATTTTATGCATGGTATGTCTGTATGTATGTTTGGTTTTTTATATTAAGGGTTTTTAATTCGCTTTTAGTATTGGATTATTATTGTACAATGTTTATGATTGCTATTAGCCGCCCCGAGTCTTCGGAGAGGGGCGGCATATAAATCCAATAAATAAATAAATAAATAAATAAATGAATAAATAAATAAATAAATGAATGAATAGATAAATAGATAAATAGATAAATAGATGGATAGATAGATAGATAGATAGATAGATAGATAAATGAATGAATGAATGAATAGATAAATAGATAGATGGATGGATGGATGGATAGATAGATAGATAGATAGATAGATAGATAGATAGATAGATAGATAGATAGATAAATAAGATAGCGTGCTTGTTGCCAAACATGACACAAGCATTGAAAATGACGGTGCCATTATGTTTAAAAACCTATAAAAATATTGCCCGCCATTTGCTGTTTATGGATAAATACCTTGGTCTCTTCCTCTAGCTGCCTCTTCAGCTCTTCTATTTGCTGAGTAAATGCTTGCTTGCTTCTGGAAAGCTGTGATATTATGCTCTCTTTCTCCTCAAGTTGTCGTGACAATTCGCCTTTGAACCAAGATTTTTAAATAATTTAATTCTTTAAGCAAGAAGAATATATATTTAATATAACTATTGATCCTGGAAGCAATACCAATTAAAATCTCCTTTGGGTCAACTCCAACTTCTTTTGATTTTACGGAGACATCAATGGGTCTCCATGAAGAGTTTGTAAAAAGTTGTTTGCCACTGGCCTCTTCCAAGACCTTGGAAAGCCTATAGCCACAGATTTTCCTAGTGCTGCATTTCACTTAGGACAATAACATATTTTTTAATGCACCTAGTGCATCTCCATGGATTAGTGGCTCTACAGTTTCAGGCCTTGGTGTAAAAATAAACTAGGTTGAGGTCTATCACTGAATATGTAGATTTCATGCCTCCCCCACCCCTTACTATCAATTAATGAGCAGGAAAAAAGTTTGGAATAGCCTTTTTTTTTTTTGCATGTTGGCCCATTTTCAATGTTCTCCTTACCTGATTCAGCCTGTAGACGAGCTTTTTGCGTGGTTAGATCATTGACTGATCTCTGGTTTTCCTCAGATTTGGCCTTTAATTCACTAAGCTGGTCCTCTAATGTGCGACACATTTTCTCTAGATTTGCCTGTAATACACAGAATTAGGAAGATTTCTTATACATATATGTCTTTATGTTTACATAGCTCTATATAACCAAGAATCTACATTCTGGGATTACTAGTTGATTTTATTTTCAAATACCTTAGACTTGGAAATGGACTCTAGGTTACTGGCCAGGTCATCAATTTCCATTTTAAACTCACTCTTCTCCTTCTCCAACTTTTGCTTGACGCGTTGAAGATTATCGATTTGTTCCCCGAGCTCGGCTGTGCTATCCGCATGCTTTTTGCGAAGAGCTGCCACAGTGGCTTCATGCTGCAAGGAAGATTCCTCCAGATCCCGCCTCATTTTCTGGAATTCTGCTTCCCGCTTTTTATTGAGTTCAATCTGAGCAGAGGTGGCCCCTCCGGCTTCTTCAAGCCTCTCGCTGATTTCCTCCAGTTCGCGGGACAAATCAGCCCTCTGCTTCTCTGCTTTTGCTCGGTTGGCCCTTTCAGACTCAATCTCTTCCTCCAGCTCTTCAATACGAGCCTGAAGAGAAGAAGGTTCTGCCAGTTAAGAGTAGCAACGGTGGGGGTAATTCAGTGCAAATCATCAATAAAGAATATTATTTAATTGTTATCAATATTATCAACTATTATTAATAAGCAAAAAAGTTCTCTAACTAAAAAAACAGCAGAGATAAGTAATGGTGGGGGGAGGCCTACAGAAAATGTACAGTAGTTTGGTAGTACTTTATTAAACAGTTTAACTAAGACTTTTTGAAGATACTACAAGATACTAAAAGCAGTAGCGGGTTGCTACCAATATGGTAAAGGACAGTGCACCGGTAGTTATCGCTGTGTGCACAGCTTCAGTTAGTTTGTGTGCACATCTCAATGTCTTTTTGCAAATTGCCAAAATCTCACACGCTTGTACATGTGCAGAAGCAAAACCACTCTGGGACACATTTGCATGCACGCAAGCTAACTGACACTGGGCATGTGCAGCACATTGGTAGCAGTGATAATAGGAATCCGCCCCTGACTACAAGGTGCTACAAGGATGCCAGCATGGAAAAAGTAAAGCTGACATTATAATGGTGAGAAAAAAGAGTAGCCTTTTTGACATCAGAAGGTGAGAGAAATAATGGAAAGTATGGATAGAACATTTGGATGGGGCATATATATGAAGAAATCTTAATGATAAGGATTGGATTAAAAAAGATGAAAGACTGTGATATATGAGTGAGCAGGGGTGGGCAGCAGGCAAGATGGGTGGAACGCAGTTCCACTGGCAGAAATGAAGCTGTGTGCCCAGTTCCAGCTGACTATCCCCCCTCTCATCCTCCTTCTCGGAAAGCGGCAGGAAGACCAGTACCGGCAGGAGTTGCAGGGGGACCATTTCCTCCCCCCTCTTTTCTCAACAGCTGATCATCATCCATTCGCTTAGCTACCCAGCCTGAGGCAGGGGGCAACCCAGGAAGGACAGCACAGGAATCCCGAAGCAAATTGTCACCCCAGAGAGAAAAACTGGTAAGATTGTAAGTCAAGGACTTAACAGTTCACTTGAACGATGATGATCATTAAAGCCACTCCCACCTGGTCACATGATCGGTAATCCACTCCTACCCAGTCACATGACCATCAAGCCACACCCACAAAATAAGCTACACCCACAGTGTGGCAGTAAAAATTTTGGCTGCCCATTACTGGGAGTAAGCATAATTAAAATTGATTTCATTGCATTAAATTTAGCATTAGGTGCTTATTGAAAAGACATGGGACAAACAAATCTCATTAGTGTTAAGGTGTTCACTCAGTAAAATTTCAATTTTAAAATAAGGAAGACAATTTCTATCATGGTTTGTCACTTAGTCAACCAGATGTATAGAGTCACCTAGTCAATAGATACAGTATATAGATTGGATTTGGCATGTTTATCCCTTATTGAATCCTTCCAAAGGACTGGGATAAGTTGATGTGTTTTGTTTGATATTAAATGTATCATCTCAGGATGTTTAAAATATTCCAAGTAAAACTGACTTTTGCAGTTGACTGATAATGATTCTTATTATTAGTATGGCCAGATGTTTAGACTTGATTTGGCACTTTTATCCATGTCACAATTCTTGCCCAAGGACATTATAATTATTATTATCTCCACCTCTAGAGAAAACTGAAACAGATTAAACCAAATATTCTATGTATTGCGGTTACTAAATCACAATAACCTAGAACAAAAATTTAAATATGATAGAAACAATTCATGCCTGTAATTCCTTGATTTTCTTTTGCAGCTGAATATTCATAGTTTGCTCATCCTCATTTTTGCTTTGTAGTTGACTGTATTCAAAATCTTTTCTGTAAACATACCAAAGAGAGAGGTTAATTAAAATAATCTTATAATTATAGTTTAATGTTTAGCTACAGTATATACATGACATACTTTTTCAGCTTTTCTTCTAATTGCAGTTTATCATTCTCTAGATCCATAATAGATTCTTGAGCTAGTTTCAAGTCCCCTTCTAATTTTCTCTTGGCTCTCTCAAGATCCATGCGGATTTTCTTTTCTTGTTCCAAAGAGCCTTCCAGCTGCAACAGAAGTTTAATATTAGTCTTGGACTCATATGTGGGCAATTTATATGTTTTCCTTGTGATATGTTCTCTGATGTGTACTCCCTATAAGGAATGGACATTTTCAGCAGAGATATGGATGTTTTCATTGTATTCTCTCATCTAATCTATAGCCCTGGACCTTTACTCTATAGTAAAGGTAAAGGTCTCCCTGGCATATATATGCTAGTCATTCCCGACTCTAGGGGTCAGTGCTCATCTCTGTTTCAAAGCTGAAGAGCCAGCATGGTCCAAAGACGTCTCCATGATCATGTGGCTAGCATGCAAAACACTGAAGGCGCATGGACCACTCTTACCTTACCACCTAACATGGTCCTCTACTTGCATTTTTACATGCTTTCAAACTGCTAAGTTGGCAGAAGCTGGGACAGGTAATGGGAGCTCAGTCCATTACACGTTGCTAGGGATTTGAACTGCCGACCTTTCTGATTGACCAGCTCAGCATCTTAGCCACTGAGCCACCGCATCCCTTAACATATTCACTGCATAGTGGGTTGTAAATAACAAGCACTCTTCTTCTCTGTTCTCACCTAATCAATGGAAATATGAGGGAGTCTCCTCAATGTTGTGCAGATGTTTAGATTTCATAGTAATTAAAAGCTTTTAAGATTTTAATATTCTATTCTATACTGAACATGAAACATTCTGAACATGAGTTTATTCCCCAAATTAAAATAAGAATGCATGTCACCACAAGTGCCAAAAGCTCAGCATTTGATTACAGTGACTCGATATTCGATTATATTGGGATAGCCCACAGTGAAACTCAAGAACAATTTCTCACATCATCAACTTGTTGTTCCAGTTTTGCTTTGGCTTTTGTGAGGGTGTTGACTTTGTCTTCCTCAGCCTGTAGATCATCAAGAGCTTGCTGATGAGCTTCTTGGAGGGCTTTCTTCTCTTTGGTTAATTTCACAATGGTTTCATCCAAAACTGCCATTTCTTCTGTTAGATTCTTCACCTATATAAAACAGCAAAACCTAGCTGATAACTTGAAAAACCTGGTAATGATATATATACACAATAAAAAATTCATTTAGAATCACCAGTTTCCCAATGAATCTAATTCCTTACATTCATCAACAATATACAGCCATTAACTACCTTTTCAAACAATATCTATTTATTTACTGGCGTCATATGCTGCTTCAATCAGTGTCAGTTCAGTTGATTTATATTTTTATTTTAAAAAGGTTAAAATGCATTATTATTAACAGCACAATATAATACAAAACACGGGGGAGCCAAGGAGATAAAAATAATAATACTATTTCATAAACTCCAAAATTACAAGAAGGAACAATTCACCAAAATTCTGGAACTAAGATTCACAAAATTCTAGAACTAAGATTCGTTTTTGATGATCATTCTAGAGCAGTACAAGGGCTATCTGAATCTCATCCAAGTAGCTGTTTCAAAACACTTGAAAAGGTGGAAATTGATAAAGAAGTGAGATGAGTTCCTTCTACATAATGTTATTGGACAGGCAAAAAAGTAATTGGGAGAGGAGGGGGCCTGGGATATCCAGGTTTTGAGTCACATAGGGCCTTAAGTTGACAATGGTGTTTTAAATTGACCTAAATGCCATTTTTTCAAGAATTTAAGTCACATAGTCAAATTGTAAAATGCTTATTGGTACTCAAACTGCTGGGATTTTGGGGGGGACTGGTTTGAGCTTCTGCCAGCACCCATGTAGAAGTAATTAAGGCATGAAGGATGGAAAGAAGAGCCTTCTATATGGATATCATCAGCATTCTTTTTAATATATATCCCTGTGTGATGACCTCTTCCAAAGGTTTCATGTAAATGAAAAAAAATTATGGTGTTCCATTCTCTATCTCTCTCAACACTACATGGTGCTTCCCTCTCCCAATGCTCAGAGTTAATGCTGAAGCACTGAACATCACAAAGTTCATACTCCTTACTCCAATCAACTAAATGTCATTCACATAAGCACCACCACTGCAGTCTCAATACTATAGCTAAAATCAAAATTCTTTTGATTTTATCAAATCAAAATTTATCAAATTTATCAAAATCGAAATTTTATCAAATCAAAATCAAAAATTCTCCAAATTTCTATGCATTTTCAACCCATCTTTTTCTGTACAATATTCCCCCAAACAAGTGACTGGAGATTGTTGGTAATTGCTCAATATGGTTAGGTTGATTGATGCAGGAATCTTAGCTTTGTATTCACCACTACACTAACCCAATCTCCTGGAGGTTTTCACCAACAATAATAGGCAGAAATTCAGATTAAATTGTATTACCTTGTTTTCAGTGGCATGCTTTTCTTTTTCAACCTTGGCCAATGTTAGCTCAAGATCATCAATATCTTTCTTCAATTCAGAGCATTCATCCTCTAGTTTCCTTTTCTTGGCAGTCAGTTCTGCATTCAGCTCCTCTTCATCTTCTGCTCGTTCAGTCAGCTCCTTGATCTTAGCCTCCAGTTGGATTTTAGTCTTGATCAATTGGTCACATCTTTCTTCAGCATCTGCCAAACTTTCACTTTCCTTAATAAAGAAAATATAGCATTATTCATTATTGCTCAGAATGTTTTCATTGTCTTAAATATCCTTCCTTTAATCAATAATTATCAACTTTAACTTATTCAGATGTAATGTATGACTCAGCTTAAATAATATTAATTAGAATTATTTTTAGTTTTTAAATCATTAGGCAGGATGAAAAGAGAGCATTAAAAAGGGGAGGAGGCTCAATTTTTAAGGAAAGAAGCCAAATACCATCAGTAAAGCCCAGCAGTCAATCAGACTTAGCCTTTTGCCATTTCTGAAGTAAACTCCAAAGATTTAATATCGGGGAAAAAACCAAGTTTTCATTTTACATTATTTTGGTTCACATAATCACAATCACATAATTTCCCCCCATACTTTCAAGATTCAACGCTGAGGGGTTTTTTCCCACTAACAAACACATAAGAACATGGATAAAATGTGCTGCAGTTACATAAAAAAATAAACAGGAAAATTGGAAAAAATGAAAGCAGGGGAAAGTAAATGGAGACACTTGGATAATAATTCCACTGTGGCTTCTGCAGTAATATGGCATCAAATAAATATTTGGTATCATGGGAAATGAAAATACTTCACTATTTTTACTTGGGTTGTTTCATTGCCCTAGTCAAATGCAAGATAAAATTAATATAGGAATCCTACATATCTACTGCATTGCAATGTTGTAGAGAGAACGCATTCTCCCAAGCAGGTGGTGGAATGGCTTTCTTTTTAACATGTAGCAAGAATGATGTCACTTCTGGTGCTCAAAAGCATCAGCTATGGAGAAAGGAAAGCCATTCAAGAGGAAAGCAAGGAGGGATCAGTCACCCAGAGGAGACATAGGTTTGCTGTTACTGAAATATTAATTTAAGAAGAGCTAATTATAAACTGTATCTCGGAGTACCCCAACATAATTAAATTGATGAAGATGCTCAATTTGAGATTATTTTTAAAAAAAAAAAAATTCAGAAGCTGCTATTGATTTACAATTCAGTGAAAAACTAGTGGGCATATCTCCATGGAATTTTATTAAGCTTTCCTGCATCCTTTGCTTCTGAAAACCTATTTTAATTAAAATAATTAAAGTCCAAAATGGTTTGGGTCCAGAATATAGCCAGGGAGACAACAAAATGTGTGTGTTAGAGAGGGAGAGAGAGAGAGAGAGAGAGAGACAGACAGACAGACAGACAGACAGACAGAGATACAGAGATGGACACAGAGAGAGACAGAGACAGAGAGATACAGAGAAGACACAGAGAGAAAGACAGAGAGAAAGACAGAGAAAGACAGAGCCAGAGACACACACACACACACAGAGAGAAAGAGACAGAGAGGGAGACAGAGAGAGAAAGAAAGAAAGAAAGAGAGAGATACAGAGAGAAAGAGACAGAGAGATCTTCCTCTATCTACGGTTAAAAACAAAAGCTCAATTTTGTATCCTAACCAAGATGGATATAGAAGTGATGGCAATGAGAGACCAGGCTTCCTTAATGTCTTTGTCCATACTGTGAAATATACTGCTTACAAAAATACAATTGTCAACCTTATTCTTGACTTTTTGCCATCTGACAAACACGTTAAAAAAACCACAATTCAAATAGGCCTTTGCCTGTAATTATATGCTTAGAACATCATATTTCATAGAGCCAATCATGGAAAAGATTAGCAAACTAATCTTACAGATTGCACTTGAAGCTGCAGGTCATTTTTCTCTTGCAACAAAGACACCATTTTTTCTTCTAGTTCTTTTCTTTTGGCTTCCGACTTAGCAAGTTCTTCCTTAGTTTTCTGAAACTCTTCTTTCATGGTGGCCATTTCTTTCTCTGCCTCTGCACTCCTTAACAGTGGCTTAATCTTGAAGAACAGCTTCATCCAAGGCCAATGTTTGACATTCATGAATGAGCGAATGTTGTACTGAATCATGAAAATTGCTTCCCTGTAATGAAACCATTCCAAAAGTTACTTACGTAGATTAATAAAAATAGGATTTACTAAGTAAGGCCGTGGAGTTATATTATGAGACCAACATCGATCTCCCCCTCGCATAGTTTGAATCTGCTCGAAGTATATTGCTGAGCTTGGAAGTTTAAATGCTGAAACTGGCAGGTTTTTTTACATGAAGATCTTATCTGAATTACAAAGCTAAAGAGATTTAGCCTGGCTATTACTTGATGGAAGAGTATTAGAAAGCCAAAAATTGTAAACTGAATTGAGAAATAAAAAAGATGAAATTAAAAGTTAAAAGAATGATAAAATATGTGTATTAGAAATATTCTATGGGAAGAGGTATTTTCTTTAGCATCTTTTCCATTTCTTCCTACAAGAAATGGTGTTAAAAGGCAACAAAATGGCTGTTGAAGCCAAGGTGAAGCTATTATTACAGAACACTCCAGAAATCTGTAAAATCTATAATACAAAATTAATATGAAATTCATTCATTCTGGGTTTATTTGTTATGTAAACCTGACAAATCATGGCTTACATAGAGACTATAATTAATCATGGTATAATAATGACATTTGAAGTCAATTCTGAAGCCTAGGAAAATTTGAAAAGCTTCCTCAGCAGAAATATGGATAAACATGTAATTACAGGTGATCCTCAATGTACGACCACAATTGAGTCCAAAATTTGGGTTGCTAAGTGAGAAAGTTGTTAAGTGGGTTTTGCCCTGTTTTACCACCTCTCTTGCCATGGTTGTTAAGTGAATCATTGCAATTGTTAAATTAGTAACAGGGCTATTAAGTGAATCTGGCTTTCTTTATTGACTTTGCTTGTCATAAAATGAGATCACCTGGACTCCGGGATGCGGCAACTGTCATAAATATGAGCCAGTTGCCAAGCATCGGAATGTTGATCATGTGACCAAGGGGATGCTGCACTGGCCGTAAGTGTAAAAAAATGGTCCAAAGTCACTCTTTTCAGGGCCGTGGTAACTTCATTCACTAAATAAATGGTTGTCAGATGAGGACTAGCTGTACCCTGGAAGATTTGGCCTACATAAACAAGTCCTGTGGAACAGAAATGTACTCTACCTCCTTGCCACCATTTTTTGGTATTCCGTTCTCATGAGATACCCCCTACACACAGCCTGTGTGCGGGTAATGAGCAACGTGAGGCGGTCATCTCTCATCTCTTCCAGAAGGCCCAGCAAACCGGCCTTGAAAAACACCTGAGGGAAAGAAAAAAAAATTTTTTAAGCTAAGCTGACTTCTGTACATACAGCTTGTACCCAGCAAGCCCTCAGCTCAAGAAAATGCTCACTTTGGTATGCCCAAATTTGTACTGAGTGTGATCGATATCGATGGAGCCCAGCAGTTTCTCACAGGCTTTCTTACTGTCCATAAACTGGCCTTCTGGGATGGCACTAGCATTCAATACACGATATCTGCCCATTTAAACAGAAAAGAAAAATAGGTCATTAGCATTGGAATCAGTGGCAAAGGGAAAGGCTCTGATTTATTGGCAGACTTTTGACATTTTCTCATTGTTTTGGAAACTCTTCACAAAAGGTGATACAAACATAAAACTGCACAATGATAAAGCTCGTTTATCATTCAGCATGATGTGCAAGCATGAAACTCTGATTTAGAAACATACTTGTCCATATAAAAACCAAAAAATAATCACACCTGATTTTGCCTTAGCCTATAAATGTGCCAGGATATAATTAATTTATAGAACAGCGTTTTTGATTATTTTTGTTTGTGGTTTGTTTTGATTGCAAAATTCACACTCTAGGAAAATTTCTGAAGAAAAAAGTAGCTATGTAATTATTATTATTATTATTATTATTATTATTATTATTATTATTATTTATTAGATTTGTATGCTGCCCCTCTCTGAAGACTCGGGGCGGCTCACAACAATGCTGTAGAGGTATATTTTCCTTTGTGTACATCTCTGAATCAAAGTTGTAATACATAGCATGATGGGTAGAGCATCACTATTTTATTTAAATTAAAGGTGTCAAACTCACGTGGTCACAGTAATGTCATGTGACATATCAGGACTGACCCCCCCTTCGCTAAGCATGGGATGGGTGTGGTCAGCACATGATGCATCCGTCCCTTGGGCCAGAAGTTTGACAATCCTGCTTTAGATAATATTTACCTAACAAGAATCTAGCATGCAAACTGGCATGTTTACTAGAAATAGGGTTGACAGACCTTTGCTTAAAATCTCCATATAGGATTCTGTTTGGAAATCCCTTCCTGCAGATTCGAATGCCTTCAAGCACTCCATTGCATCTCAGTTGGTGAAGGACAAGCTTGTGATCCATTGCACCTGTGCAAAACCAAAGCAAAGAAAAATGACAGCTTTTTTCGAATTTTCTCCTGAAGCTTTTCTGGGAATCCAGACAAGAGATTCTTGGAAATTACCTGGAGTTTTAGTTTCATTGGGGATAATGCAGCGCACAAAATGTGGATGAGTTGTTCTCAAATTGGACATCAATTTGTTCAGATTTTCCTGTGTTTTGGAATAGAGCAATTGTAAAATATTCAGTAACTCTTAAAGGATTTTTTAGAAACCCGAAAGTATAGAATTTAAAGAATAGAATTTTTAAACTAAGAACCATATTGCTGATTTTTCAATTTTATTTTAAATATTTTGGAGGAAGAAGAAAAATATGAAGTTTGAATTAATATGATCTGCATCCTCTTAAGATTTCTTGTCAATTTAATGAATAATCATTAGTTTCCAAACTATGCTTATAAAAAGATGCATAGTTTGGAAACGAATGCTTTATATACATATATAGCTTCATGAAACAATACAGTATTCCTTGCCACCTATACAATCAAAGATCCTTACCCTGAAAAGTGCAGAAACAGTTTGGAAAGATGACCCCTTCTTCTTAGCACCTTTCTTTTTAGGAGCACCTTCTATTAGAAAGCAGAACATAAATGTAATTAGTTCTCTTGTTGTCATCGCCTCTACTCAATCTTTTTTCCTAGATATGATACTGTACAACACAGAACAAAGTTTCAAGGCAGTTTTGATGAATGAAGAGAGAAAGGAAAAGGCTCTTGAAACTTACCTTCGTCTTGGGAAGAAAAGGTTGCATACAGATTGGCTAATATCTTTATGGATGACTTCTGATACAATCCCACAACAGTTTCATTTAAGGGATCTTTGTTCTTCTCTAACCAGCCACCAATATTGTAGTCCACAATTCCAGCATAGTGCACAAGAGAGAAATGGGCCTCAGCCTTGCCTTTGACAGGCTTTGGCTTTTGGAAGTTGGCTGATTTGCCAAGATGCTGGTCATAGAGTTTGTTCTTGAAAGACTGATCAGTTGCCTTGGGGAACATGCATTCCTCTTCCAAAATGGAAAATATGCCCATTGGCTACAGTAAAAACAAAAACACCATAGTTTTATTTCAGATCTGCCTTCTTACCAATTGGATGGAAAGTCGTAGAGAAACTCTATGACAACTTTTAAGTCCTGAAAACATTAGAAAGGAACTCAAACTGACTCTGCCTTCATTCCCTGGAGTACAACAGGGAGGATAAAACACAAGCTCTCGAGATAAACTATCTCCATGAAGTAAAGTTCCAGCATTCTTGTGCAATGTGTCTCCCAATGTGGGTCTAACTGAAAGGGCTGCCATCTGAGGGGTTACTTATGAGATAATATTCCAATTTACCTTCTCAATAAGCTCAATGCAAGCAGCCAAATCCATTCCAAAATCTATGAAAGTCCACTCAATTCCCTCTTTCTTGTATTCTTCTTGTTCTAGTACAAACATGTGGTGGTTGAAAAATTGTTGCAGTTTCTCATTGGTGAAGTTGATGCACAACTGCTCCAAGCTGTTAAACTAACAACAAAATATAATCAATTAATATAATTCCTTAGATCTCATAGATTCTCTACTAAATGAAAGTTCAGTTCATCAGGGATTTTACAGATACAGGTAGAAAATAAATTTAATGCTAATAAGGAGAAGAAAGTTATTTCAATCTTTCTGCTTTTCTGCTGTAGACAACATTCGGATGTTATTCTTATCCTCAACTCTAGATGGCACTTGTTCTCACCACAGGCTGCTATAAAACACAGAAGGCAGAGAAATAAGAGTTAGTATTAGATCTGCCTACCTCAAAGATTTCAAAACCTGCGATATCCAAGACTCCAATGAAATGTTGTCTGGGCAACTTGGTGTCCAGCTGTTGATTAATACGAGCTACCATCCAGAAGAAGAGTTTTTCATAGACAGATTTAGAAAGTGCATTGACAGCATGGTGCACCTATAATTATAAACAATTAGGAACAAATGACGATAATGATAGAGCAACAAACCACTACAAGAATTTATTTATTCATTTATTTATACCCCATTTTTATTATTTTTTACAAGTAACTCAAGGCGGTGAATATATGGCACAATGGTTAGAGTCTACTACTGCAGACTATGTCAGCTGACTGCTAGCTGCATTTCAGTAATTCATCCTTCCGAGGTGGGTAAAATGAGGATCCAGATTGTTGGGGGCAATATGCTGACTCTGTAAATTACTTAGAGGAAGCTGTAAAAGCGGCATAGAGATCAAAGTGCTATTGTTATATCTAATATTCCTTTCTCATCCTATTTTCCCATTATAACAATCCTGTGTGGTAAGTTTGGCTGAGAGAGAGTAACTGCCCTAAGATCACCCAGTTGGCTTTCCTGGCTAAGGCAGGACCTGAACTCATGATCTCTTTCTAGCCTGGCACTAATATTTGCAAAGAGAGCCAATTTATTCTAGTCGTGCGTTCAGTACTAGAACAAACTTTATGCATATATCAGTGCAAGGCCAATATATTTTCCTGCATTTCTTTCTACCTGATATCATTCAATTGAATTGGTCACTTTCAATTACTTTATATTTCAAAAGGGAAGATATGATTATCCTGGATGAAGTTTGGCATTCCTGCATTTGTTTGGCTGTGAAATAATGAAGGGGTAAGTCTGAATATCCTGCCTTAGAACTGTTCAGCAATTCACAATCTTCTGGATTCCCAGCTTCAATTAAAACCAAGAGGGGGGGGGGGAAATGGATTTGGACTTCAACTCCCAGAATTCCCCAGCCAGCATCCGCTGGCTGGGGACTTCTGGGAGTTGAAGTCCAGATATCTTCAAGTTGCCAAGGTTGGGAAACACTGAGCTAAGGGATAGTTCTGTCTTTGAGGAGTTGTTTCTCCTCATCCAACAGAGGATTTTAAAAAATGAGTGGTAAAGAATGTTTAGAGATTCATTTGCATGAATCTCTAAAATGTACTTCAGTCAGACTGTAATCTATTTCAGAGATCTTCATATCTCTCCCTGAGAAATATGAATGGTAATTGGTATGTACACCGCGGTGGGCTACGAGCTGGAACACTAAATTGTGCTCGCCACCGCGACTCGTACATTCTTGCAGGACCAGCATGATTTTGCTGCTACACCTGTGGAGGAAGCAAAATTGCACAGGTGCGCCCGTGTTTCAGCATGCACGGAAGCAAAAAAGCCTTGCAGAAACACGGGCGCACCTGCGGTTCCGTGCTCGGTTTTGCTTCTTCCACAGGTGCAGCAACAAAATCATGCCGGTCCTGCAAGAACTTACGAGCTGCAGTGGTGAGCACAATTTAGCGTTCCAGCTCATAGCCCGCCGCTGTATGTATACTGTAGTACGTTATTATCTCTAAATCATCATTTTCTATTTTCCAATTTCCAGTACAGGACATCTGTCACTTCTGGAGTGTAGGAATAGATAATAGATAGAGTCTACGGAGAGGGGCAGCATACAAATCAAACAGATAGATAGATAGATAGATAGATAGATAGATAGATAGATAGATAGATAGATATAGATAGATAGAGATAGATAGATAGATAGATAGATAGATAGATGATAGATAGAGATAGATAGATAGATAGATATAGATAGATAGATAGATAGATAGATAGATAAACTTGTCATCTGCCAACTACCTGCCCATTGCAAACATGCCCTTTCCTCTGCTTCAAAACTGATCTTTTCCACTATAAATCCTACATTGAAATGTAGGAACAAGCAAACAACCTCTTCCCTTTTTAGCAACAGTGTAATAAAAATAAAATAACAGTCTAGCAAGAAAAAAAATCTGTTTAGCATCAAGGGACAGGATATCAAAGGATCCATGGTGTGCAAAAAAAAAAAAGGTGAAACAGAAGAGTTAATGAGGATAGAATAAGCTCCAAAGAGAGTCATTGACATATTGGCCCACAGACTGGCCAACCAGCAAGGATTGCCTGTGTGAATGGGAAAAGCAAGCAGAGTAGTGACCGATCAGAGCCTGTAAATGCTTTATGTCCCCTGCTAGTGGTGAAGGGCTACCAAAAATTTTACTACCACACTGTGAGCGTGGTTTATGCAGGATGCCCTGCATTTTCTTTCAACATCTTTCTGTGCAAATTAGGTGCTCTGGGATGGAACTCCATTTTCGCTACCCCACTGCGTTCCTCCTCATCCAGGCAGTAGCCCACCCCTGCCTGCTAGACCATTGCAATCTTGAATGGAATTTTTAAAGTTAGCATCAGGAAAAACCAACTTCCATGCTGCAGACAAGCAGTTTAAGTTTCCATTTGGAATTGCTTGTAGCTAAAATGTCTTTCTGTTGAAATTCACTGCATGTTCCTTATAGTTGTTGTTAGTGGATTTTTTTTTTCTAAATTGCATTCTAGCAATACAATCTAAATAGGATAAATGGCACAATTTCCTTCAAAGTAGTAGTACTAAATTAATGAATGTTCTGAATGGAAGAAATACACACCCTTGTTGTTTGACATATGGACTACTAGGTGGTTTTGATTTTTTACCTATACTCACCTGATCTACAGTTTGACCTTTGGTCACATACTCATTTCCAACTTTCACCCGAGGAAAACACAGGGCTTTCAACAAATCGGCAGAATTTAGGCCCATCAGATAAGCTGTCTTGTCAGCCTCTATAAAGAACCCACAAGAAACAAGTCTTTATGAAAATTTAGAAGAATAATCTGGGTTGTGAAAAATACAACCAGTGAATTGGCAGCACGAGTTAGAAGCAGGAAAACAAGACTGACATTTCTGGGCAGAGCACAGTTGTAAAATTCAGCCTTTGTCCAATCCTTACTGCTTATTTAATCCTTATATGTTTATAAACCAGAACCCAATTAAAAAGTAAATTGCATTCCATTTTAAATCTACAGAAAGAATATCCTCTCTATCTTTTTCAAACCTCTTTCTTTTTTCACTCACATTCCTGCCTCCCAATCAATAAGGCAACCAAAGCAAAAAGTCACCAGTTTAATGCCAGTACACACTACAAAAAATGCAAAGCATATGAGAGAAAGCAAGTGTTTCATTTCTGAAAGCTGAGAAGACATCTTTGATCTTTGATCTTTCCAAAGGAGTTTTGTAAATCATACAGTTGAATCATATGATCTATAAAATTTAAAAGCTAACTACTGGAATTGGTTACCTTCAGTGCCATCTGGTTCTGCCTGCTCTTCTCGGGGTTTCTGTTTAAATTTCATGTTGCCATAATGCATCACTGCTCCTGTCAGTTTATAAATGCCAACTTTGTCTTCAGGAGTAAAACCCAGGATGTCTATGGCTGTCTAAAAGGGGTGGGGGAATGTTACAGTTAGTTATGTTTTCAGACAAGAATCACATTCTTTCTTTTACGTCATAATCATTTTTTCACTCACATCTGTAGCTATAAGCTCCTCTTGATCATCAATACTCTGGACTGAAATCTCACCTTGGCTTATGAATGGATAGTCATAAGGGTTCGTTGTAATGAGAAGCATTTCTGAAATATACATGGGAAACATTTCTGAAATTCTAGGGATTATTGTATATGAGCTTTCCAATGAAAAAAAATTGTAAACAGAAAACAAAAAACAACCCTTCCCCATATTATTTACAACATGCATTATCAATAATTAAATTCAATTCAATTTATTAGATTTGTATGCCTCCCCTCTCCGAAGACTCGGGGCGATAAAATGTTCAAGAAAGTAAAATGGAATCCTACTTACCAATTAGTTCTGGCTTTTTATTGGATGTAATTTGGTAGAAAATGTGGTAACTCCTCTCAGCCTTTAGCTGAAAGGTTACTCTTGACTTTTCCAGAAGATCTATAATAGAAGGTCCAATTAATGCTTGTGAGTTCAATTTTGTAGACATTACATAGACAATTCTCAAATTCGCCTACTTACAGGTCTCTATATCTGCAGAAGCCAGCTTTCCAGTAGCACCAAAATGAATCCTAATGAATTTTCCCTACAGGGTAGAAAGATGAAATAGTTATTTCATAAATCTAGAAATGTTTAATGAGCCACAACATATGGATTACATCTAATTTTGTAACTGAATATTTTGCTGTGGTTTTTACTTTATTTTATACCTTGAAGGTGGTACTGTTTTCAAAGAAACTGTTTGCCGCTGAAGAGTAAATAGGTAAGTCACTGTGCTTTAATAAATGTTCATATGTGTATTTTAAACCTTGTTTCAGTTGAAATCTTTTTTTTCAATTATTTATTTATATATTTATTTGATTTTTATGCCGCCCTCCTCATTTTACCCACCTCGGAAGGATGGAAGGCTGAGTCAACCTTGAGCCGGTGATGAGATTTGAACCGCTGACCTACAGATCTACAGTCAGCTTCAGTGACTTCAGTTTCTTAATAGGTATAGGATGTTTTATCACATAGGCAGGAACAACACAAATAATCCAGTTAGGGGTGGGGGTTTTTTCACTTAAAAGGGAAGAAGATGGCTGCTGAAGCCAAGAGAAAGCTAATGTTCCCAAACATTCCAGAAACCTATAAAATTGGCAATATAAAACTAACATGTAAATCATCTACTCTCTGTTGAACTGCCCAACTGCAAAGTTGTCAGGCTTCAATCAGACTCCATGCCTCAAATGAAGTGAATGGCAGCTCAAATAAAATTGCCTTTTAATACATTTGTTATTAGAAAAGGTGCCACCAGATTCCTTTTGTATTTTGGGACAATATTGACTAACATGGCTCTCCTGTATCAGTTCAGTGAGGATTTTCTTGGCATATCTGAATTGTTCCAAAAATGGAAGATATAGATGTTATATTATAAAATTGTTAATACTGATATTTTTTTAAAAAAACAGATTTGGGATTATGGAAAGTAAATAAGCAAAGAATCCTTCTCTTTAGTTGGAAAATCACTTCCTATAAGGACATACCGTATTTTTTGGTGTATAAGATAATAATAATAATTAATAATAATAATTTATTAGATTTGTATGCCGTCCCTTTCCGAAGACTCGCCTTAGAAGATGCACCTTAAGTTTCTTTCCAGCCCTAACGACGTGCTAACAATGTTCCCAGCTTTTACTGCTTGCAAGCTCTTTCATTGTTATTTCTGCAAAGAATATTTTCCAAAACCTGTCTTTGATTTCCCCCCCCCCCCCCCCCCCAATTCTCTATTTGCTCCAAATGTTTCTTTCCAGCCCTAATCAGGTGCTAACAATGTTGCCAGCTTTTACTGGCTTCAAAGCTCTTTCATTGTTACTCTCTGTGAGGAATGGTTTCCAAACCCTGTCTTTGTAGGGTTGTTTTTTCATTGCTTTACTTGTTCCAAGTGTTTCTTTCCAGCACTAAACAGGTGCTAACGATGTTCCCAGCTCTTACCGGCTTGCAAGCTTTTTCATTGTTACTCTCTGCGAAGAAGAATATTTTCCAAGCCCTAAGCCTTTGCAGGGTTTTTTCATTGCTCTACTAGCTCCCACTGTTTCTTTCCAAGTGCTAATGATGTTCCCAGCTCTTACCAGCTTGCAAGCTCTTTCATTGTTACTGTCTCATAATAAAGGTTTTTTTAAGCCCTTGACCAGGGGAGAAAATAATGTGCTAAAGCTGACCAGACTAAGTACCTAACCAGATGAACACCTGGTAAGCAGATACTTTTCCCTATTTTCCTCCCCAAAAACTTAAGGTGCGTCTAATACTCTGGTGCATCTTATATTCTGAAAAATACAGTACTAAACCCCCTGACTCACATAAAACAGGCACCCACAAACCTGCTCTTGTATTAATAACCCACAGTCATGTCCAGGGTCAAATTATATATTTACCATATATAATATGGTACATACAACTGACCCATTTTGTTAACACTGGATATGGCATGGGAGGATGGGAGGATTAAAGTTTCTTTCCCATTACTTTATTTTTGAATATCCTCCCCCACATAAGAATTGGCAGCATGTAGTATGAGCCATAGAAGCCTACTGGCCAGTTGGAAAAATATTTCACTGAATCTTCTGAGCAAGGACATAATCATTTTGGGCAGGGATATAAGTTGCATATTTACACCCAAGCTGAAATATTCTCCCATCACAATTACCTCTTTGTATAAGGTTTTGAATTACGTTTTTTTTTAAAAGCCTTCCATTGAAGATGGGATTTTTTTATGCCAGCTTGAATTGCTCTATGGGGAATGAGAAAAGGAGCAGGATAGACTGTCTGCAGAGGCTTGCAAGTAAATGTGTCACCTGCCAAAGATTCATCACTTACAAAACGGGAGGAGTTGTCATTCCTCACAGTCTTGGCATTCCCAAAGGCCTCCAATAAAGGGTTGGCACTGATGATTTGATCTTCAAGTGTCCCCTGCAGGAGTATTGGAAGACATATTTGAAAACCAGAAGGGGGAAAAAAAGCACTGCAGAATCTTGAACAGAGGCGAGCTTAATTAAAGTAAATGTGACTGATTTTCTAATGAGTGGATATAGAATGTTTAATTTTTTTTCCATAGGACCAAAGAATGAGAAATCTGGAATTAAATTACTAGAGTGCCTCCCCTAAATCTCAATTATTTCTGACAAGTCCTTGTTTTCCACATACTTTACTATTTATTTTTTTTTGCACCAAACACGCATCACTTTTTCCTCTTAAGATTTAAGAGATTTTTGGTGCACAGATTCTGAACTGTGCAAAATGTTTTGAGTTCAAAATGGGTTGCTCTAACCTTATTAATAGTACAGAAAGCTCAGAACATTTTCATCCAAATCAAAACAGCTGTTCCAGTTTATGGAGCTATGCAGTATAAACCTTTCTGAAGGACTCTAAATATTATTATAGGTAGTGCTTTATTTACAACAATTTGTTTAGCAACTGTTCAAAGTTGCAACGGACTTTACAGCATCCCCATGACCATGTGATCAAAATTCAGATGTTTGGCAACTGGTTCATACTTATGATGGTTGCACTGTCATGTGATCACCTTTTGTGACTTTCCAACAAGCAAAGTCAATGGGGGAAACCAGACTCACTTAACAACCATTTTAATAAAAAAAAATAACTGCAGTGATTCACTTAACAACTGAAGCCAGAAAGGTCGTAAAATGGGACAAACTCACTTAACAAATGTCTCACTTAACAACTTAACTACCTGTACGGCATCACTTTTGTTTTAGTGGTTATTGATGAAAAGAATTCCACTGAACAAATCTTGTGGAACTTGAGACAGAACTAATAGTCAGAGATCCTTTTCTTAGAGTTTGGGGATTCTCATTTTCTTTATCTATATATCTAGATTGTGATATATTTTTCATACCTTCATGCTCGATTTTGACTCTTCTTTCTTCTTGGCGCCTTCTCCAGTGGCTGCAATTGTTGCAAAATACTGAATGACCCGCTTGGTGTTGACAGTCTTTCCAGCACCAGATTCTCCACTAGCAAGAAAAATCAACAATCAGGTAAAGAAATATTATTTCTATTATTTATTTATTGTTAATTCAACTTCTATGCTGCCCAATTCCAGTGGGATTCAGGGCGGCTTACAACAACATAAAAAAATACATTACAATAATAAAAGAAGTCAAATATTAAGTATTAAAACAAAGAACCCCAATTATAAAACCCACAGAGCAAGCAGTCCAATCAACAGACATGCATGTCACTCAAACACAATTGGGCCGTGACAGATGTAAATATTCATGGCTCCCAGGCCTCTTTGCAGCCTTTCGGAAGGCTAGTAGTGTGGGACCAGTATGGACATTAAGGGGGGAGGAGTTAGTTCCATAGAGCTGGGGCAGCCACAGAGAAGGCCCTCCACAGTGCCCCCATGGGAGAACTATGTTCCTACTATAATCAAGTGGGATGAATCTGAAATGTCTACTTACGTGATCAGAATAGACTGGTTTTCACGATCTGCCAAAAGAAGAGGCAAAAAAGAAATATATATTTACAAATGTCAGAGATGGATGCTGAGTCATGCTAAGTAGCACTTCTGGAATTAATTTCATGTAGGCAGGGATATTTGGGAAGGATGGTGAAGATCTATGCCATTTCCCTCAACCCCCATATCCCCCAGTACTGTTGTTTATTCAATCTTATTCCCTTTCAGGCTTCAAGCAGACTCACCAGTTAACATGAACTGATAAGCGTTGTCAGAGATGGAGAAGATGTGGGGAGGGGCCTCGGTACGCTTTTTCCCCCGATAACCAGCTACCACTTCTGGATTGTACACAGGCAACCATTTATATGGATTAATAGTGACACAGAAGAGGCCTGAATAGGTCTGCATGGAAAGCAGAAATAGCAGTTAAAATCTGCTCTCTTTGAGATTTCGGTCCTGGTATCAGGTAAGGGTACAACATACGTAGATCATCCAAGAGCTGTAGCGTTCTTTGAGGTTATACAAAACGGCTGGTTCATGTAAATGCGTCAGCATTGCCATGTCTTCAATCTTGTCAAATTTCGGTGGGTTCATTGAGTACACATCCTCTGGCTTGGCAATTATTGTCTGAAAGAACAAGAGGAAAAACCTTCAAAAAAAGAGCACAGAGTACGGCAGAATTAGAGATTCAGTCCCAACCAAATACTTCGAACAAGCATCTCATTCTGTTATTATTGAGAAGCTATTGATAACATTACAGCCATTTCCCCCTTAAAACTGGCCTTCAAGGAATGTCATCTTGTATTGAAGCTTTAATTGTCGACTAAACAATGTTGTCTGGTGGGACCCAGGGAAAGAGCCTTCTCTGTGGTGGCTCCGACCCTCTGGAACCAGCTCCCCCCAGAGATCAGGATTGCCCCCACCCTCCTTGCCTTTTGTAAATTTCTTAAAACCCACCTCTGCCGTCAGGCATGGGGGAATTGAAACATCTCCCCCTTGCCCATATAGTTTTTGTGTCTGATTCGATTGTGTGTTGTTTTTTATATATTGGGGTTTCTTTTTTGGACTTTTTAATCTAAAACTGTAACCTAGATTTTTAAATATTAGATTTGTTACTATGTATTTTTCTTTACCATTGTTGTGAGCTGCCCCGAGTCTGCGGAGAGGGGCGGCATATAAATCCAATAAATCTAATCTAATCTAATCTTTAAGTGATTAAAATTTTCACTTAGTCTCCAAATGCAACAATTATCAAAAGAATGAACGGCCTAGCAAATTACACTTCACAGTCTGCTTGTTTTGAGGACCCAAAGGAAATGTTTAAGGGAAAAGCTGTTTCTTATGCCCCCTCATGCTCAAGGTACTTACAGCAGCTCATCACAATAAAATATACAATCTTGCCTCATTTGTCTTCAGAATAATTGAGGGAGGAATTTATGAGATTTGCACCAATATTTAGTACATGACTATGTATTGGTTCTAATTCCAAAAATCTCACACTGTACCAGAAAAATATTTTCTTAAAGAGTTATTTAAATTAAATTTAAAAAGTGCTTCCCACCCCCTCGTCACCCAAATCATGGAATATGCTCACCCGGCCATCTGATGTCTCTACAGTAACTTTCCCACCTTCGGAGCTCTTAATTTTCCCTTTGGCATATTCCTCTTTGGGCTCACCCACATAGCAGTACGTTTTAGCATCAAAGGGCTGGTTCTGAGCCTCTATTCGCTCCTTTTCAGATTTACGCAGGAAAGGGGCCGCCACCCCAAAAACCTCCATCTCTGCATCCCTGCTCATGGCTGCAGCTAAAAGAGATACAAAAGGCTTAGTTTGTTTGTTTTAAGCTTAGAGATGTTCAGGAAGAACAGCATTAGTACATCTGGTCTCAGTTACTACATCTGGTGGTTGTTATCAGTGGTGGATTGCTACCAGTTCACCCCCATTCAGGCAAACAGATAATGGCGACGGTGGGAAGCTCCACCCACTCACTGAGACATCATCACCAAGCTTCTGCTCATCCGCGCATCTCCAAACCGGTAACAAAGGTAAGTGAAACCCATTACTAGTTATTAGACAAGCAAAATAGTTCCAAGATTCAGCTATTTTGCCAGTAATCAGAGTAGCAAGACAGAAATTCCTTTGTTCTTATGTGAGGAAGCTTAGGTGAGGAAGAGGTATCTTGGTAGTTTATAGGTTTCAGTTTACTATAGTACATGCCTTCTGTAAAGAACCTCTGTTAAATTTAGCATTATTTTCTTCTGAGAACTTTTGTAAAAAATGAAAAAACCACCACAGAATATCAATACCAAAAATGAAATAGAATGTGTAACAATAATAACAAGAGTGGTGGTCATTAAATAGTTAGGCAAATGCACTGGCAGCAAATGCTGAAAATTAAAGGGAAAAGTGATGTAAAACAATGTAACATTGTAGGAAGAGCATTGAAATACCAAAAAAATGTTTGTGTATACACACACATACACACACACACATATACCAGTACATATACCTGGAACTCACATTTTAGGACAATTTGTAATATATACAGAGAGACAGACAGAGAGAGATAGAGAGACAACACATATTTTTCTACTGATTTCCAAAGAGTATAGGATATAAATAACGTGAAATGAATATAATCAATGTTATTTCTAATTGAATTCTTTTTATTTATATATACAAGTTATATACCACTTTGCTGTCCAGAGAACTACTTCCTCAAGTATATTTTTGCATTTAGACTTTGTTTGGTCTGAGATGGAATGGGTTCTAATGTGAGATGACTTCCACCCACCCCCAAATCACATTTTAATGGCTCATAAATTGAGGGGAAATTAGCATGTTATATAATAACAAGAAATTATGGACATGGGTAAGACTTTGTTTTCTCCTATTTTAATGTAAGTGGAAGTCCTTATCATACACCAGAAGCACTGAGAAGACCTGGTGCATCTCTTTGTCAAAAGGGGAGTGATTTAGTTTATGAACTGTCCCATATATTAAAAGGGATGTCCAATGAATTGGGTAGTATTTCTGCAGAGTAGATAGGGAAATGGTATTGAATCTGCAGATGCTGTAAGTGAGAAACAGCTGCATCACTAAGCAGAACTTATAACAGACATTTTTGTCTGCAAAGTTGAGTTTGATGAAAAGTTGACATAATGTTAACTGATCTTCTTATCTCTTCTAAACAAGACTACATTCTGTTCTTTCATCTACGATTCATATGCAGAAAAATCCAAGATTTTCATCTCCATACTCAGAAACACAAGAGCATAACCTCCATCCCCAAACCCACACCAGGCTCATTCATCAAATGAAACAATAGCACCCAAGAGACCTATACAGAATAGACACTCAATAACCACACTTGGATTTCTCACCTTTTTATTATCTACTCTCAACAGAGAGAAGGAAGTGGATGAAATGCTCAACCTGCAAAGGAACAGACAAAATATGTGATAATACATCCAGGATCCACAGACAGCCCAACAGCTGAGAATTTGTTAGTCTTCCCATATGCAAAGGCTCAAAATACACAGCAAAGAATGGACTGCACGACACATCTTCACCATAGAAAAGTGCTTTTAATTTCACGGCATTCCAAAGTCCCCCCCTTAAATAGTATAAACTTTTTTTTAAGAGAAAAGATCAGGGCAAAGGGAGATTTAAAAACAAAAGAAAACTTACCCCTGACAGTCCGCAACCACCAAGAAACCTTTCACCTTTGAAAGCTTTTATAGGCTCTGATTCTTCCTTTAGCTCAACCCTTTTCCCTAGATGGAAATTAGAGACCAGCCCTGCAATCTGTTTGCCATTTCTACCTTACTTTTTCTCCTGTTAATGTATTTTTAGAAATGACCAAGTTTCCACATTATTTATCAGTTCTGATAGCTAGCCACAGGGCAATTTTGTAAATTAACCTCTTTTAATCTTGGAAGGCAAGAACATAGTATTTTAGAAAATTTTACAGGCTTCTTACCTATTTATGATAGTTCTGTAGATCTCCTCATGTGCTACTACTAATCTGAGCTAATTTTGGATCAGTGCACATTAAGAAAATAAATATGCTTAGCAAAAATGGGTGCAAAGTGACGTGTGTGGAGATTTTTCTAAGATGAGAATTATGCAAAGGCTAATTTATGGTTGTGACATCATATATACCACTATACAGACAATATATTGGGTGTGAATACTCAATATACATATTATTATTATTTTTTTATTACTTGGATTTGTATGCCGCCCCTCTCCGAAGACTCGGGGCGGCTCACAACATGTAGAAACAAATCATAAGTAATCAAACAATTTAAAATTTTAAAGATTTAAAAAACCCCATATACTAACAGACACACACACAAGCATACCATATATAAATTAAACGTGCCCAGGGGGAGATGTTTCAATTCCCCCATGCCTGACGGCAAAGGTGGGTTTTAAGAAGTTTACGGAAGGCAGGAAGAGTAGGGGCAGTTCTAATCTCCGGGGGGAGTTAGTTCCAGAGGGCCGGTGCCGCCACAGAGAAGGCTCTTCCCCTGGGGCCCGCCAACCGACATTGCTTAGTTGACGGGACCCGGAGAAGGCCCACTCCGTGGGACCTAATTGGTCGCTGGGATTCATGCGGCAGGAGGCGGTCTCGGAGATATTCTGGTCCAGTGCCATGAAGGGCTTTAAAGGTCATAACCAATACTTTGAATTGTGACCGGAAACTGATCGGCAGCCAATGCAGACTGCGGAGTGATGGAGAAACATGGGCATACCTAGGTAAGCCCATGACTGCTCTCGCAGCTGCATTTTGCACGATCTGAAGTTTCCGAACACTTTTCAAAGGTAGCCCCATGTAGAGAGCATTACAGTAGTCGAACCTCGAGGTGATGAGGGCATGAGTGACTGTGAGCAATGAGTCCCGGTCCAGATAGGGCCGCAACTGGTGCACCAGGCGAACCTGGGCAAACGCCCCCCTCGCCACAGCTGAGAGATGTTGTTCTAATGTGAGCTGTGGATCGAGGAGGACGCCCAAGTTGCAGACCCTCTCTGAGGGGGTCAATAATTCCCCCCCCAGGGTAATGGACGGACAGATGGAGTTGTCCTTGGGAGGCAAAACCCACAGCCACTCCGTCTTATCCGGGTTGAGCTTGAGTCTGTTGACACCCATCCAGGCCCCAACAGCCTCCAGGCACTGGCACATCACTTCCACCGCTTCGTTGACTGGGCATGGGGTGGAGATGTAAAGCTGGGTATCATCCGCATATTGATGATACCTCACCCCATGTCCTTGGATGATCTCGCCCAGCGGTTTCATGTAGATGTTAAATAGCAGAGGGGAGAGCACCGACCCCTGAGGCACCCCACAAGGGAGAGACCTAGGAGTCGACCTCTGTCCCCCCACTAACACCGACTGCGACCGGCCAGAGAGGTAGGAGGAGAACCACTGAAGAACAGTGCCTCCCACTCCCAACCCCTCCAGCCGGGGCAGAAGGATACCATGGTCGATGGTATCGAAAGCCGCTGAGAGGTCAAGGAGCACCAGGACAGAGGATAAACCCCTGTCCCGGGCCCGCCAGAGATCATCCATCAACGCGACCAAAGCAGTTTCCGTGCTGTAACCGGGCCTGAAACCCGACTGCTGGGGACCTAGATAATCGGCTTCTTCCAAGGACCGCTGGAGTTGGAGTGCCACCACCTTCTCAACAACCTTCCCCATAAAGGGAAGGTTGGAGACTGGACGGTAGTTATTAAGCACAGCTGGGTCCAGGGAGGGCTTCTTGAGGAGGGGGCGCACAAGCGCTTCTTTATAGAGTGATGGAAAAACTCCCCTCCCCAAGGAAGCGTTGGTAATCTCCTGGGCCCAGCTCCGTGTCACCTCCCTGCTGGCCGAAACCAACCAGGAGGGACACGGATCCAGTAAACAGGTGGCGGAACTCACAGCTCCAATGGCTTTGTCCACTTCATCAGGTGTCACCAGATCAAACTCTTCCCAGACAGGTGGACAAGTACGTGCCCCAGTCACCTCGACTGACTCGTTGTCAGTCGACTCTGTTTTACAATTGGAGTCGAGGTCGGCCCGAATCCGAGCGAATTTATCAGCGAAAAACGTGTTAAAGTCCTCGGCACTACTCTGCAAGGGCTCCCCAACTCCCCCCTGATTAAGAAGGGAGCGGGTCACCCTAAACAGAGCGGCCGGGCAGGATTCCGCTGATGCAATCAAGGCGGCATGGTACGCGCATCTTGCCGCCTTGAGCGCCACTTTGTAAGTCTTAATAAAAGCTCTTACAAGTGTTCGATCAGATTCAGACCTACTCTTCCTCCATCGCTTCTCTAGACGTCTCTTCTGGCGTTTCAACTCCCGGAGCTCCTCGTTGAACCATGGAGCTCTACGGGGTCTAGCGCCACAGAGAGGTCGCAAAGGCGCAATCCGGTCAAGAGCCTCTGCTGCAGCCTCGTTCCAGGCTTTCGCAAGAGACTCTGCCGAACTGTGGACAAGTGTGCCTCTGGAATAACCCCAAGCGCCGTCTGAAAGCCCTCTGGGTCCATCAGGCGTCTGGGGCGGAACATCTTAATTGGTTCCGCCTCCCTGCGGGGAAGGATTGGAGCCAGGAAGTCAAGCCGTAGTAGAAAATGGTCTGACCATGACAAAGGCACTGCTTCTAAGCCCCTTAGTCTCAGACCATTACTCAATTGCTCGGAAAGGAATACCATGTCGGGTGCGTGCCCCCCCTCATGAGTCGGACCCTGGACTACTTGAGTCAGGTCCATGGCTGTCATGGTGGCCATGAACTCCTGTGCCAACCCAGAGGTTTCGCCGAGTGACGGCAGGTTGAAGTCCCCCAAGACAATAAGTCTGGGGAACTCCACCACCAACCCGGCTACCTCCTCGAGTAGCACAGGCAGGGCTTTTGACACGCAGCTGGGAGGCAGGTACGTGAGAAATAAGCCCACCTGAACCCCTAAGTCCAACTTCATCAAGAGTGACTCGCAACCCGCAATTTCCGGAGCAATGAGTCCACGCAGGCAAAGGCTCTCCCTGGCTATAATAGCCACTCCTCCCCCCCTTCCCTGGGGTCGAGGTTGATGCCATATCTGAAACCCAGCTGGGCAGATTTCAGAGAGAGGAACACCTCCCTCTGGGCCCAGCCAGGTTTCAGTAATACATGCCAGGTCGGCCTCCTCATCCAGGATCAGATCCCGGATGAGGAGAGCTTTATTTACCACCGACCTGGCATTAAGCAGCAGCAACCTGAGCCCAGGGCCAGAGTTACACTCATCACCAGTACCCAAGATTGGGCTCACGGAGCCAGAACAAGGGATCGTTATTAAGCAACGGTCCCTCGTTCCCCTGGAACGGCTAACTCTGTGGCCCCCGCCATATCTGCCTCTCCCCAGCAACACAGGAATATTCTGACCCTCTGTCACCCCAGAGATTAGTGCCCCCTCCCCTCCCGCCTCTCCGGCGTCAGGTGGGCCAAGTCTATCATTCATATTGCTTCCATTTATCACATTCATACCATAATCCCACCCGCCCCAACCATTGCATTCATACCAATCATTCGTCCCATATTTACCCCAATCATCCATTAATTACAAAACCCCCTAGTGATATTAAAATGAATTAAATTAATAATAATTAAAATACTAATAATATATATCACAATATAAAATAGGAATAAAAAGTTCATAGATTAATAGTTAATAATATAAAATCAGAGCTTAGCTATTAATTAAAGTTGGTAAAGTGCAAAGTTCTAAAGTGCTAAAAATATAGGAAATAATTAAAAATCAACTATCCATCAAGCCAGCAATACTGACACCAGTTCTTAAAGGTGAGTTCTGGGGGAAAAAAGAATTGATCAGGGGAAAAATGTTGTTGAGGGAGAAATCTTGGCATATTGTTGTTAAGTTTTTGGTGCCAGCCACTGCCACTGGCTGGCACTCTCAGGTCTTTCTCTGGGTTCTCAGTCACTTCCTCTCCTCTGCTCTTACAATGCTTCCAGGTCTCCAGACCCACACAGTTTAATAAGAGAGGTGCTATTTAGTTAATACTGGGAAATTTATAAATATATGCACAGCATATGGATAAGGGCAATAATATATTTGTTCATTTTCTGCTGGTTGTAGTCATGAGAGATTAGAGAACCAACCTAGACTCTTCTTTTGTGTGTAATAAGATGGAATACTAAAGAGTGAATGATCAATTTTTTTAAAAATGATAACAGACAAGAAAGAAATGGTTATAAGGGTTGGGGTAAAAAGGATATAGCTTTAAATGTATAAAAATACCTACAGCATATACTATAACCATTAGCAGCCCTTAATAGTCAATAAAGAACTAATTACTTCTAACACTCATGGGTTTGCCCATTAAGCCATTATTGATTTATCACTCTTTCTGCAGGCATGACTTCCTAACTAAGCATGCCAAAGGATCACAATAATGCTTTCTTCAAACATAGAATTAGGAACAGCTGATAAAAGCAGCCGTTGTCTAAAGCAAGACGTCCAAATGAATAACTGAGGGCAGATATATTAAATGAGAAATCTCCCAACTCTCCATTCCCTTGATAGCAATTGCAGAGTTCCAGAACTCAGCTGTCTTGATAGTAAGTCTCATTACAATAACAGCTTCCCAAAGCAAACAAGATCCATCTCTTCTTGCTATAAATCAGGGGTGCAAACTCAATTTCATTCAGGGCAACATCAGGGTTGTGTTTGACCTTGGGGAGCTGTGGTGGGCGTGGCCAGCATGGGCGTGGCCAGCTTGATGCTATTCGTCTGAGGGGCACCTGTGGGGCCCAAGTGCTCTGCCCTCCCACATGTGGCCCTTCCAAGCTCCATTTTCACTGCCAGAGAAAAATGAAGATTGGGAGCCCATTTTCACTGGCAGAGGCCCTGTGGGTCAATCCTCCGCTGTTTCTACGGTGGTTCCATGGGCCAGATCTAAGCACCCCATGGGCTGGATCTGGCCTGCGGACCTTGAGTTTGACACCTCTGCTGTAAATAATTAAACAATGAAACCAGGGTTTGAGACAAATAATAATTTGAGACAAACCATCCAGGACAATAAGAATACAGATATTAAAAGGCTATACTTTAAAAAAAAAAGTCTAACAAAAACCAGTCTCCCTCTGGACAAAATTCTTACTCAAGAAATGCCAGGGTAAATAGTTTGCCTTCTGTGTTCATTTAGAAGAAGACTTCATGGGACCAGCTGAATAGAACTCATTACTGGGGGACTACAATGAAGAAGGAACTGCTGCTGACCACTCGTGGGGCATTTCAGTTAGGGAAGCCGCTTCTAGCCTTTGTGAAACTATAATTTAGAAATCTCTGTTCATAAAGCTGAGAAAAGTTAAGCAAAACCCAGAGCTTCTTGATTTTAGTAAATGGGTCTTAAGCTCTTTAGCATTGAAGACCACTCCCCTTGTTGCATTGTCATAAGACTCTCGTGAAAAAGGCTGCTTTATTGTCTAATTCAACACCTGAAAGAGAAAAGCGTTGGAAGCAACATAGGTAATATTTAATTGATGTTAGTGCACAATTAGTGCACAAGCCAAAGCTAAGCCTTGCTCAAAGTCTTTCTTAGCCACTGCCTTGTCCTTCAGCTCAAGTAGAAATGTTGATTCTAGGAGAAATCCTCCAAACCGAGGGCCTCTCAGGAGGAGTTCAATCTTATCTGGAACTGATATAGAGGCTAGTACCAAATTAAAATTATCTGGGTAACTAGGAACTCTTATGCTACTAGGCTGCAATTTCAACTTATTTCATGCTATGTATTTTTTATTAAATTTATAAGACGCCCATCTCACATACACGAGTCTTCGGAGAGGGACGGCATACAAATCCAAATAATAAATAAATAATAAATAAATAAATAAATGATTCTGAGAGGTGTGCAATGCATAAAATCAAGTAAAACAATAATGCAACCACAATATAATAAATTATACCATTTTGAATTTTGTAATTGTTTTATTGTACTATTCTTATATAATGGCTTTACCTGATTTTATGCTTTGTACGCTGCCCAGAGTCATGTATGTGAGTTGGATAGGAGAATGGAGCAACATCTTAGACACAGTGTTGCCACCACACGAACTTCTATTTCTCTGGGATTCTCAAACTTGTTTAAGAATCAGATTTTGAAGGCTCTCCTGAACGCCAATAAGGTCAGGGATAATCCCACTTCACCCTGTGTGATTCATCCCTCTACACATCAGCTTAGAACATCACCCACTGCATCTCTTTCCAGTCATGGAGATTGCTAATATCATCAGCACACTGTATCAGTAATGATACTTCACTGCACACTGATTAATGACTTCATCCACTTCAGTGGCATTCTTCACCTACTCCCCCATTATCTGAAGCAGGGCTGTCAAACTCCTGGCCCACAGGGTTTAGCAAAGGGTGGAGGGAGTTCCAATACATCACATGACTTCACCATGACAACATGAGCTTGATACCCTGCAGCGCACCAGTAGGAAAGTAAGAGGAACCCACCCCTAATCATTTGACATGTTTTGTCACTGTTATTGAAAGCATGACTTCCACAGTTCCAGAGTTCCAAATAAACTGGGAAGGAATTGTGTTCAATACTCTCATCATTTCTGCATTCCAGGATTGAACAATGCATATGGTAGAATTGCCTAATATATTTCTGGCCAAATCTCAAAGTATGACCTGCAGAAAACCAAGCAGATCCATTAGGCTTCCAGGAGGGACCATCTTTATTGGTTGCCCCTGCTCCACACACCTTTTGCAATCAGCCCCGCTATGTAGACCAAACCAGGAAATTAATTCCACTATAAACAAAAAATGTCTCTGCTGAGATTGGCTTCAATAACAGAATTTACAAGTCAGATTGTGGTGTACCTTTTCCTTCTTCATATAGTGTAGTGAATTAGGGAGGACTCTGAGCTGCTTCTGAACATTACCTTCTTGTTCTGGACTTTTATTCTTTCCCTTTCATCTAGGTAAGGAGACTATACCACAATTAAACCCAAAATATATGTTGCTAAGTGAAGCATTTGTGAATTGAGTTTTGCCCCATTTTGCGACTTTTCTTGCCCCTGCTGTTAAGTGAGTCACTGCAATTGTTAAATCAGTAATAAGGTTGTTAAGTGAATCTGGCTTTCTCGTTAACTTTGCTTGTCAGATGTTCGCAAAAGGGGATCGCAGGATGCTGTGAGTCGCTGCAATTGTTAAATTAGTAATAAGGTTGTTAAGTGAATCTGGCTTTCTCGTTAACTTTGCTAAGGTTGTTAAGTGAATCTGGCTTTCTCGTTAACTTTGCTTGTCAGATGTTCGCAAAAGGGGATCGCAGGATGCTGCAACAGTCATAAATATGAAGCAGTTGGCAAGCATCTGAATTTTGATCATGTGACCAAGGGGATGCTACAACAGTTGTAAGTATGAAAAATGGTCATCAATCACTTTTTTTCAGTGCCGTTGTAACTTTGAACGGTCATTAAATGGACTTGTGTAAATTGAGGAATACCTATATTTACATTAAGGTCATTTTTCTTTATCCTTTACATTTCCAGAGGTCTGTGGTGCTGATAATAATCTGAAAATGATCTGTCTATGATAAAAGACTAATATCCTATGTTGTTAGATTACAGGCCAACTGCTCTGTCGTAAAAGATAACAGCTGGAGAGAATCCAATACTGTACCACTCCAGAAATTCAATAAGAGATGAATTCAAGCAGCAGGGTGGGTTGAATAACTCAACCTCAGCCTGCATCCAGTCACCAGGATAGCAAACTATCTACTCCCAGCTAAGGTCTCTTGTACATCATTGCCAGCCTCTCTGGCTTTCGATCTGTGGCTGATGAATCATCTAAACCCCAGGCAAATTTCAGACTGTTAAAAGTGGTACTAAGAGTTTTGTACCCTCAGACTTGGAAGATTTTGTCAATGTAGATCATTGCTCAGTAAATTTAATTCGTCTACTTGATTTTATCCAAAACAAAAAGTGAATTCCTCTTTTATAATTCTCCTGGTCTTGGCCTGATGATAAAGAAGGGCACGTGAGATCAAAACTGGTTAAAAGTCTTGAGAAAGTTAGGAGATGGTCCTTTTACCCTGTGTAGTGTCATTGTCTTCCTTGGTTCCTTCTCTTTTCCAACTTATTGCATTCTAGTACATTTACTTATTGTTGTAAGCCTCATGGACTCCTCTTGGGATTGGGCGGCATAGAAGTTGAATGAATGAATGAATGAATGAATGAATGAATGAATGAATGAATGAATGAATGAATGAATAATACATTTACTTTCCTTCAGGTGCTCACCCTCTCTCCCTCCAACTATAACCTCATTTAAGTTCTATTTTCCATCAACCCATGACTCAAGTTATCTTCACGTGAATTCTACCCTAAGCTTCAAAATTAAACAAGGGCTGAACTCAGAATATCAGTCCAGTTTAGGAATAGATATGTCTTCTGTGTTCTAATATGTTTGTGAGCCAGGAAAAGGTGACACGAGAGACAAGTAACATGGCTGCATCCCAGAGAATGAATTACATTTGGCTCCAGATAGAATAAGGAGGATCAAGAATGGTCATAAACTGTGACATCTCTCATGAAAAATGAATTCTTAGAATCCTTCCTAAGCCTGTAGAATGAGCTCTGTCTTTTTTTAGCAGTGGCCTTCTGTGTACTCAACCTCTTTTTGAATGTACTGCTGAGATTGTAGTAAGCATCCAAGAAAAACTCAGATAATAGAAGCATCCATTTTATGCAAGTCTTCAAACATGAAGATGGGACTTTGCAGGTTACTTTCATTAGAAGAACTGAAAAAGGAAATCTTTTGTAGAGTGTACAGACTCATTAAGCTGAAAAAGTAAGTCGAGGATATCAGTATCTGCAGAGCTATCTTCTCCTGAAGATGTAGAAGATCCCCTCCAGATCCCTATTATTTCACCTGTGAGTCCTTCTTTATTGGTGCTCCCATTCCATAGAGTATCTTTCCTACTGATATCTGATGAGCCTCAACTCTGTTAGCTTTTTGCAACCTGGGTATTTGAGCAGGCCTTTCAAATGTGAGGGTTTATTCTTGTCTCTTCTGGAGGGGCAGTGACTGTACATATAGGCTGTGGTTGCCCTCAACGTTGGATGTGTTCTTCAGCACTGTTATACTGTGATGTTTTTAGTCTTACCACCTTTGTAGAGGGTGCTAAACCAATATGGTGAAGCTCCCTAATAAAATAAATATAAGTCAGTAAGTAAATGTATATAGAGAGGCACAGTGGCTCAGTGGCTTAAGGATGCTGGAGAAGATCTGTATTCCAATGGTTCGAGTCCCAGCACCACTTGACAAAATGAGCTCCTGTCACTTGCATCAGCTTCTGCCAACCTAGCAGTTTGAAAGCATGTTGCACGCAAGTAGATAAATAGTTACCACTTTGTTGGGGAAGGAGGAATGGCACTTTGAGCAGCAGCACAAACCCAACCAGTGCCAGACTTACCCAAATGCTATGCCCAAAGGTCAAGTGAAATTGGTAGTGGAAAACCACCGATGACACTGTAGACTGCTATCAAGCCTTATGAGTGTGAAGCTAGTTTGTCCTTGCAGTGCACTCTGGATAGTGTGCGAGTGTGGACTGAATGAACTAGCATTGGCAGCCAAACTATTTTGGATCAACACTATAGTATCCTGGCAAATGTAACATTAACATATGCTGAATAACTAAATACTAATTTTATGTTTTTTTGGAAACCAAAGACAATATCTCATATTTTCTTCCAACAGGGTTTGCTACCCATTAAGAAGCAGAAAATAAAGAAGAAAATCAGTTAGAGTTGAAGTCCTAACATGAAGGTATCTGTCCTTGGGACTATTTCGTGGTAGTATATTCAGAAAGAAGCTGTTAGCTACAACTATCAGGACATCCAACTTTTTGAATTTTTACATTTTATATCACTTTTAACTAAAATATAACTAATATAAAGTAGGATTGGGATATTCAGAATTTTTGGAATTGGGTTTAATTTGTTTCTATGTGCCAGAATTGTACTTTTCTGCCTACTAACTTCCATTTCAATAGCCAAGTTGTAAAATAAAGTTGTCAACAGCCTACATAAAAGCTTCATCATTAGTGGCCAAATATTTTTTTTAAGTTCTAAGCATTGCCTTTATCACTAGTTAGGTTTCCAATTACAAACAAGCTCCCAACAGAGAAGTTGTTTAAAAATGCACAAGTAATAAAAATGCTTCTACTATTATATTTCTTTGGTGAAAAAAAAGATGGACTATTTTAGCCACAGCTGTGATCCTGAAACAAATAGGAAGGATTTAAGCCAATGCTAAGACATGTTTTCTAAATGAGATTTGTGGCCTTCAACATCATCATTATTGACGTAATCAACTTGGGATATTAATATTGGGCTAAATAACCATGTTATACCACTAGCCTTTAACTCCCCATTATAATCCCTTGGTGGTTATATAGCACTTACTATCAGCATAATCCAGAAGCAGAATATTGTAAGAGACAAGTATAAATGCTAGTTAACTGGTAGTTGCTTTTTAATAATATTTTAGAGGATGAAAAAATCTGAAGGTCTCAAAAACCTGACATAATTACAATTACAATTACAATTATACAAATTACAATCCCTGGATCAGGAATTGGTTATTTATGATACTACTTTTATCCAATGACCTCCTATAAAATCCATTCTATAAAATCAGGAGTGTAGGTATTCCTTGCTGACCCTTTCCCTCTGAAATGTCACCACATATACATGCCTTGCTGCCCTTTAGTAAAGTTCTAAAACCTTGGCTTTTCAAAGAAACTAGGGACCCACATAATTTATCATCCCAAGTAGTGGAAGGTGAACGTTTTTGTTATTCTGTAGTCTTCAGATACTCTAGAAATATAAATAAGTAAGTAATCTGTACAAAATACTGTCGATCTTAGACTTTGTAAAGTTTTTCTTATTTGCTTCGTTTTTTTTTAATTTTTAATCCATCTCTCAATAGCTGCTAAACAACATAAAAATGACAAAAATTCCTCTTTAAAACTGAAGGAAACCAAGAATTTAACAAAAGTCTATAGAATTGGATCAGGGGAATTCATTATAAGATACAGAAGACCATATGGTTTGGTGATTTTTTTTTTTAAAAAAGTATGTTATTGACATTTTCCAGTAATAATATTGGTAAATATAAAGGTAAAGGGTCCCCCTCACATGTGTGCTATGGTTATGTGGCCAGCATGACTCAATGCTGAAGGCGCATAGTAAATATAGGTAGTCCTTATTTAGCAATCAAAATTGGAACCAGTAAAGTAGTCACCACAGAACTGCAAAGGTAAATGCGAGAATTGGTTATAAAGTTATTTTTTCATCTCTGTTGTAACTGCTAACAGTTGCTAAACAAGGCATCACTAAATGATGACTACCTGTACTCTAAATATTTCCCTGTATCTTGCTTTTCCTTTGCATATTTAAGAATGGATATGTATTGTTCCCATTTACAAATTTTTCCCACAAAACTCCAGTGGGATATGTTACACTGAAGGTATAGGACTTCCCAAAATCACCCAGTAGATTTTTATGGGGCTGAGGGACACTTTTGTCCCACAATGAACTGATTCTTCACATCACTTTTAAAGTAAGTATGTGAAACAAGATGCCGATTGTTTTCAAACATTTTGACATGAATTTTATTATTGTTTATATACTTCTTGTTAGAGAATGTGTATTTCTATAAAGTAATAAATCAATGTCAAAACAGAGAATGGCAATTTGACACATCTGAGTTTTTTTTATCTAGCTAATGATATGAACATAGATACTGATATGTTAGGAAATATAATGTAAATGTAAATTAATTTTGATTCTGATAGTTCAGATAAAATTTTCTTTACTGAATTGTGTCAAGCATGTAGAATAACCAAAAAGGTCACTGTAGGTGGAAATGCATAGATGCTATGAAAGTAAGTCTGTAGCAGCAGATACTGTATATATTCTAAATTAGCTGCATCAACAAAACAAATCCAGTATTCTTTTAAAATATGTTGTACACTATACTGCTGTGGAAAATAGCACCCATATATCAGTCTCCACTTTCCATATACAATATGTAGAATTGTGTACTATATGTTATTATTACATTGCACATCACTCACTAAGACCCAGTTCTTTAGAGCAAGAATAAAAATGCATAACATTGCATTACAGTGTGAGTCTCTATCAAGGTTGTCAAACTCAAGGCCTGGAGGCCAGATCCAGTTCATGAGGTGCTTAAATCTGGGTCACAGGGCCACCCTGGAAAGACCAAAAGACCAGCCCTTGGTGCTTCTCTCAGTGAAAATGGAGCTTGGGAGGGCTGCATGCAGCCCCTGAGTTCCATTTTTGCTGACAGAGGGTTGCAGAAGGGCCTCACATCCAGAAACAGGGCTAGTGAGGGCTGTGTATGCCCCCTCTGAGCTCCAGTTTTTCTGGTAGAGAGTTTTAGGAGGTGTTAAAACAGCCAAAAACAAAGCTCAGTAGCCTGTTTTTGCTGGCAGAGAACGACACATTATCCACCCTGGCCACACACACACACACCCAGCCCCCCCGAGGTCAAACAAAAGTCTGATTTGGTCCTCAATGAAATCAAGTTTGACACCCCTGGTCTAGATCTACCTGTCTCAATCAGATCTATTGTTGCCTACTGGAATCTGAAAACCCATATCCCAGATCAGCATTCGTTCTTGGTCTTATACATTTTTCTATTTTATATATTTGGTTTTATTTTATACCACCCAGAGTTTGTTTAAATAAACTGATTTAATTCCATTAAGTTTAACGTGGCTGTGATTTGGTTCCTGAATAGTGTAACTAATTGATAAAAGCAGATTTAAATGTTACTGTAAACAAGTCGACAAGCGAATCCCATTTTGGATAGTAACCTGTTGCAAATTATACAGTTCCACATTTATTCTAGAAAATGGATATGTATTTGTCTTGTACATAGCTCAGACATATTCATGTCGAAAAATTCTACAGCAGAACTAATGCATTCATGGAGAAAATATATCCAGGTAGTCACTAATCAACAGATGGCATATAATTAAGCAAACAAGCATTAGTATGCTATTCTTTACTTAAAAATAAAATTAATGTGCTTGAACAGTTTACAATGTAATAAAATACATGTTGAAAGTAAAACATTTTTCAACAAAAACAGCTTATTAAAGGAAGATACAACTACTTAACTTAGCTAGTTTCTTTGGAAGTTTTATAGGCAAGTCTTGAAAGGTGTCTATCAATTTTGAACAGTATCTATATTTTCTTCAGGATTGGGCTAAGTGCTAGGATATGTTTTTGTGCTAGGGTATGTTTTTGTGTTGAAATTCTTGGTAAGGAATCAAGAAAAGTAGTTGAACATGTTTTACTTGTTTACTTTACTCATTGATCAGATTTAGAGACCACACATCTCATTCAACCTCCAATTTTACATTACAATGATGGCAATTCTTTGCTTTATTTACTTGCCAATTTTTGGGAATTAGATACATGACATTAGCATTGGACAATATTTATCAAATATTCCAGTCATGAAGCCAACTGCATTTGTTTCACAGAAACATTTAGTCCGGTTGTATTTAGTATCCTTTCCTGTCAATTCCATCACCCTAACTCTTTATCTTTTTTTCTTGCAGTTGTATATAGCACAAAGCCCTGGATACTGGCATTCTCCCTTGAATCTATTTTGGCATTGTGTGTGTTCTTCTCACTGGTCTCTCTCTAGTTTGATTGGCTACAAAGAAACCCACCTGTGCTGTCCTTCTCCTTCGGAATGTCTCGAGTCTTTCGTCTTCATCTGGCACATTGTCATTCCATTGGTCAAGGTCCTTTTTCTGGCACTCTGTGTTGCATACCAGGAATGCAACTGCTTCTCAAGGAGACAAATGGATCTCATTCCAAAGGAGCTTCTATCATGATGCCCAGGCGTAGGATGGCATAGGCAAAACATTGAAGGGAGGGGGCGGACAGGAGGAACTATTCTCAAGAGATCCTATTTTATGGTGAAAATTCAAAATAGATGTTTAAAATTAGATGTGCAATTGCAATCAAAGAAAAAATGTTGATGATGCTCAGTGCTTTTGATAATTTAGTTCCTGCTGTAGCAATTTTGCTATGGCTAAAACCTTGGCCTAAGATTTTGCTATTATAGGCTCTGTATTAATACATAAAATCTCCACCCATGTGCCAGTGTACTTGCATCACTGAAATGAAGATGGCTTTAATGATGGAAGTTATTTGCTGGCATATCCTCTTCAGAAACAGGATTGCAACTTCAAAGTCTTTTTAAAACTGCCCAGGCCAGAATGATTTTTTTTTTACAGAAAAAAGCACAGTTGAACTAATTTCCAGGACTAATACTCTAACAAATTAAATTTTATAGATATTATGAAAATACCTCATAATGCAGTAACAATATGTAGCACTATGTCTAACATTTGGTGATATAATTGTGCAAACTTTTGGCTTAGATGTGATGTTCTGTCATTTTATAATAATTGTTGATAATAAGTTTTCTGTAACAATTTACAATATTGTGTTTTTTTCTTATTTATCATGTTGCTTAAACATGCTAATAAATAGTTTCAATGGTATAAATCATAGCTACCAAACACTTTTAGACAGGGGTGGGCTACTGCCCAGACAGGGGGATGGACTCAGTGGGGTAGTGAAAATGGAGCTCCACCCCAGAGCACCCAATTGGCACTGAAAGATGTTGAAAGAAAATGCAGGGCGTCCTGCATAAGCCATGCCCACAGTGTGGTAGTAAAGACTTTGGTAGCTCTTCAATGCTTTTAGATAACATAAAATGCCCCTACTGTACAAATATTCAATATTCAAATACACCAACATTCCGCAGTCTGCATTGGTTGCCGATCGGTTTCCGATCACAATTCAAAGTGTTGGTTATGATCTATAAAGCCCTTCATGGCACCGGACCAGATTATCTCAGAGACCGCCTTCTGCTGCACGAATCCCAGCGACCAGTTAGGTCCCACAGAGTGGATCTTCTCCGGGTCCCGTCAACTAAAGAATGTCGCTTGGCGGGACCCAGGGGAAGAGCCTTCTCTGTGGCGGCCCCGGCCCTCTGGAACCAACTCCCCCCAAAGATTAGAATTGCCCCCACCCTCCTTGCCTTTCGTAAGCTGCTTAAAACCCACCTCTGCCATCAGGCATGGGAGAATTGAGACCCTCTTCCCCCTAGGCCTTTACAATTCTATGCATGGTATGTATGTATGTATGTTTGGTTTTTTATATTAATGGGTTTTTAATTGTTTCTAACATCAGACTACTATTGTACACTGCTTTATTGTTGCTGTTAGCCGCCCTGAGTCTCCGGAGAGGGGCGGAATACAAATCCAATAAATAAATAAATAAATAAATAAACAAACTTACAATCGTAATTGAGCCCCAAATCTCTATTGTTAAGTGAGACATTTGTTCATATGAGCTTATCCCCCTTTTATAATCTTTCTTGTCTCACAGTAACAGGTTGCTAAAGTAATCTGGCTCCAGTAGTGGGTTGCTACTGGTACATTTGAGTACGCTGCACCAGTAGCAAAAGTTGAACAGAAACAGTGTACTTTACGGGCGGTAATGGGAATCCACCCGTCTGGCTCCCCAATTGACTTTGCTTGTGAGAAGGTCGTAAAAGAGGATCACATAACCTCAGGACACTGAAACCCTCATAAATATAAAACAGTTGCCAAACATCTGATTTTTGATTGCATGATCATGGAAATATTGCAAAGGTCATAACTGTGAAAAATGGCCATACATTACTTTTTTTCAGTGCCAATTTAACTTTGAACAGTCACTGAACAGACTGTTGTAAGTTGAGGATTACCTTTTACACATTTAGGAACAGTTTTTCTAACTGGTTCTTTAACCAGAAGGCGAAGCTTGCTTTCCTACATTACACTGACTGCCAAGTTTATTTATATTGTCTTTCAGTTCAACCCTTCTCATTAATCATATCCAGGTATACGTTCAAAATGCCTACTGCTCCTGGACCAGTTGACAATGAAGGTGAAAGAAAGGTTGCCAGTAGCATATTTCTTTGATGATCTCCACTAGATGTTTTACTTACATAGGCACCAGAAGACAGTCCTAAGGAAAAAAACTGAGATCTATTATATCATCTACAAAAGCTATAGTATCAAATAGAACAGAAACTAATGCAAAACAACTCCTTGCACTCTTAAAGTTAATCATAAGCATTTGTGTGCATAAATTACATATTAAAGAATATTTGTAACACAGGTTAAACTGTGTAGTCCTTGGTGCTCTCTGAGCTTGATGGGGTTTTTTGCAGACTTTCAATACCCAACTGGGTAACATCATCAGTGCTAGAAGGGAGCGGGGGTTGCTCATATTTTTATGTTGGTAGCTTGTCCAGTCAGTGTTGGTGATTCCTTGATTAGTTTGTTGGCTAGTCTGTCTATGTTGGCATCAATTTCCAATCAAGGAATTACCACATGATGAATTTGTTAAATGCATACTTTTTATACATTTTATAAATTTTATACATTTGTATGCCGTCATTAAATGTATGAATTTTTGTTGAGGTTTGAAATGGAGGAACAGCAAGATAAATAATGTGTGGTAAAATTTATTTATTTATTTATTTATTAGATTTGTATGCCGCCCCTCTCCGAAGACTCGGGGCGGCTAACAACAATAAAGAAGACAATGTAACAAATCTAATATTAAAAAATAATCTAAAAAACCCCCAATTTAAGAGACCAATCATACAAACAAGCATACCATGTATAAATTCTATAAGCCTAGGGGGAAGGGAAAATTTCAATTCCCCCATGCCTGATGACAGAGGTGGATTTTAAGGAGCTTGCAAAAGGCAAGGAGGGTGGGGGCAACTCTGATATCTGGGGGGAGCTGGTTCCAGAGGATCGGGGCCGCCACAGAGAAGGCTCTTCTCCTGGGTCCCGCCAAATGACATTGTTTAGTTGACGGGACCCGGAGAAGGCCAACTCTGTGGGACCTAACAGGTCGCTGGGATTCGTGCGGCAGAATTGTGCCAAGAATTTTGGTACTAATATTCAAATGGATCAATGGAGAAAAAAAATTAAGAGCTGAAATTCACATTGTAGAAAAATTTAAATAAAACTTACAAATATTATGTATTAATGGTATGAAAACATTGATAAGGATATTCTTCTAATTGTTGTTGAAAATGAAAAACATGAGCGAACATTCTATCATGCTTGGTGGACTTGTGAAAAAGCAAAATGATATTGGATATAAATAAAAGTGGTGATGGAAAAAAATTCAGAAATTAACATTCAAATGAAATCAGAATTTTTCTCATCAGAAATTACGGTCACTCAAGTAAAAAAAAGTTCTTGGACAATGGGTTTTATACTGTATATGCTTAACTGCAGTGAGTTATTATATGCACAACAGAAAATTAAAGAAAATTCAGCAATGGAGGAATGGATCGTGAAGATGGCTAAGTTTGCAGTAAAGGCTAAATTGATGTTTGGATTGAGGAGGGAACTACAATTACTTGTGTAAAAACTGAAACGCCTTTGTAGACTTTTTTTTTGCTTTTTGCTGAAAGTAGATTAAATTGCTACTGACAATTTCAGGATTTATAGCTACAGCACTTAAACTTATATATCATTTCACATTGTTTTACAGTCCTCTCTAAGTGGTTTACAGAGACACCATATCACCCCCAACAATCTGGGTCCTCATTTTACCAACCTTGGAACGATGGAAGGCTGAGTCAACTTTGAGCCTGGTGAGATTTGAACTGGTGAACTACAGCCAGCGGAAACAGATTGCTAGCTGTAGATTTAAAAGGCTTGTTTAAGGCAACTATCCTATGCCACATGGGAGAGTGAAGAAGGCAATTGTTATATTAGTTACCTGCTGCAAAGATCAGAAAGATTGCTTCTTTGTATCTCTTCCTCCTTCTACTTTTTCTGTTATAATATTTTGCTGTCCCTGTTTGTTTCTGGAGTTTTCAAAAAATATTTGAAAAATATTTTTTAATGAAAATTGTAAAAATTAAAGGAAATGTCACCAGGCCAAACAGGAGCTGAATTTAGTTCTTCCAATATATTGCCTTCTTAGACCTCTGAAGCATAACTTTCTTAGGTCCCTGGAGCAACCCCTCCTGAATTGCTTTTACAGCTTGGAAGCATAAACTGCCTTTGCTCGCTCAACAAATTCTAACTCACACAATAAGTATACCAATGTCTATCTTCTGAACTAGTTTGACTACCCAACTACAAAGGGACTAGGAGTTCAGAAAATGCACAGGTACAATATATGTGGTACTTTGCCCAATAGTAGTAATTGAGAGGGATCTTAGAGTCCTAGTGGACAACCATCAAAATATGAGCCAGCAGTGTGCAGCAGCTGCCAAAAAACCCCCAACATAGTCCTAGGCTGCATAAACAGAGGGATAAAATCAAGATCATGTGAAGTTTTAATACCACTTTATAATCAGGTGGGTTTTGCTTACCTCCATAATGGTAAGCTTGCTATGCTTGTGCCCGCACATCCCTTTGCACAATTTTGCTTCTGTGCATGCGCAGAAGCAAAAAATTGCTGAAAATCACACGCACACAAGCATCACCTCACACAAGCATCACCTCACACAATTTTGCTTCTGCATATGTGCAGGTGCAAAAAAATTATAGGCAAGCATCCCCTTGAGCGATTTTCCTTCCACACATGCACAGGAGCAGAAAAAGCCAAAATTTAATTTTAAAAATAGCACTGTGCATGGACTGGCAAAGACAGCACTGGAGCTGTCATGAGCAAATTGTGAAATCAGCGGACCACTACCAGACTACCGCACCGATAGTCTGGTAGTACCGATAGGAACCCACTTCTATTTATAATGCCTTGCTAAGACCACACTTGGAATGCTGAATTCAGTTTTGGTTACCATGATGTAAAAAAGACGTTGAGACTCTAGAAAGAGTGCAGAGAAGATCAACAAAGATGATTAGGAGATTGGAGGCTAAAACATATGAAGAACGCTTGCAGGAACTAGGAATGTCTAGTTTAATGAAAAGAAGGACTAGGGGAGACATGATAGCAATATTCCAATATCTCAGAGGCTGCCAAAATGAAGGAGTCAAGCTATTCTCGAAGGGTAGGACAAGAAGCAATGAGTGGAAACTAATCAAGGAGAGAAGCAATTTAGAACTAAAGACAGTTAGAACAATTAATCCATGGAACAGCTTGCCTCCGGAAGTTGTGAATTTTTTAACACTGAAAGTTTTTCAGATATTGGATAACCATTTGTCTGAAGTGGCACAAAGTTTCCTGTCTAAGCAGGGAGTTGGGCTAGAAGACCTCCAAGATCTTTTCCAACTTTGTTATTCTAAGATTCTAAGTCACGGAACATATCAAGCTGGCAAGCAAAAATGGGGGGGGGGGGTTGTTCATGTGCACATGCGGGGGATCACACACAAATGTGCAGGGGATGAGATGTGTGGGAGATGCATTGCATTATAGGTGTGGGCACTTACACACATGCGACAGTGCACGCTCACACACTTTTGGCACCCGAGGGGAAAAAGGTTTGCCATCACTGGGCTAGGCTGACCTCAAAGCAGACAGTGAAGCAGTGGAAGTGATGTGCTGGTGCCTGGAGGCTGTTGGGGCCTGGATGGGTGTCAACAAACTCAAACTCAACCCGGATAAGACGGAGTGGCTGTGGGTCTTGCCTCCCAAGGACAATTCCATCTGTCCGTCCATTACCCTGGGAGGAGAATCATTGACCCCCTCAGAGAGCGTCTGCAACTTGGGCGTCCTCCTCGATCCACAGCTCACATTAGAGAAACATCTTTCAGCTGTGGCGAGGGGGGCATTCGCCCAGGTTCGCCTGGTGCACCAGTTGCGACCCTATTTGGACCGGGAGTCACTGCTCACAGTCACTCATGCCCTCATCACCTCGAGGCTTGACTACTGTAACGCTCTCTACATGGGGCTACCTTTGAAAAGTGTTCGGAAACTTCAGATCGTGCAGAATGCAGCTGCGAGAGCTATCATGGGCTTTCCTAAATACGCCCATGTCACACCAACACTCTGCAGTCTGCATTGGTTACCGATCAGTTTCCGGTCACAATTCAAAGTGTTGGTTAGGACCTATAAAGCCCTTCATGGCACCGGACTAGATTATCTCAGGGACTGTCTTCTGCCGCACGAATCCCAGCGACCAGTTAGGTCCCACAAAGTGGGTCTTCTCCGGGTCCCGTCAACTAAACAATGCCGCTTGTCGGGACCCAGGGGAAGAGCCCTCTGGAACCAACTCCCCCCAGAGATTAGAATTGCCCCCACCCTCCTTGCCTTTCGCAAGCTACTTAAAAACCACCTCTGTCGCCAGGCATGGGGGAATTAAGATTCCTTCTCCCCCTAGGCCTTTACAATTGTATGTATGGTATGTTTGTATGTATGTTTGGTTTTTTATATTAAGGGGTTTTTAATTTGCTTTTAGTATTGGATTATTACTGTATACAGTGATCCCCCGATCATTGCGGGGGTTCCGTTCCAGGACCCCCCGCAACGAGCGGGTTTTCGCGAAGTAGCGCTGCGGAAGTAAAAACACCATCTGCGCATGCGCAGATGGTGTTTTTACTTCCCAGCAGCAAGGAGCCGAAGATTGGGGTTTCCCCGCCGCCCACGCAAACTCCTCGCTGCTGCCGCGCCCGCCGCTCGCCCGCCCTGAAAGGGAAAGCCCCCCCAGGCCAGCTCCGATCCCCCCAGGCCGGCTCCGATCCCCCAGGCCGGCTCCGATCATTTTAAAACAGGCGCGCCGCTTCTCCGCTGACTCCTGGCGAACTTCCCCGCTTTAGGAGTCAGCGGAGAAGCGGCGCGCCTGTTTTAAAATGATCGGAGCCGGCATGGGGGGGCTTTCCAGCAACCCCCGAGCCCCCAACCCGGGCTCGGGGGTTGCTGGAAAGCCCCCCCAGGCCGGCTCCGATCTTTTAAAACAGGCGCGCGGCTTCTCCGCTGACTCCTGTCGAACTTCCTGGGCGAAGGGCGAAGGGCGGGCGAGCGGCGAACGCCGGGCGAAGGGCGGGCGAGCGGCGAACGGCGGGTGGCCGGGCGAACGGCGGGCGAGCGGGTGCTGGGGGGGCCTTCGCCCTCCCGCCAGCAAGAGGGGGAAGACCCAGGGAAGCCGCCCAGCAGCTGATCTGCCCGGCGCCATCTACGCATGCGTGCCCATAGAAAAAAGGGCACGCATGCGCAGATGGTGTTTTGACTTCCGGGTTGAAAAATCGCAAATTAGCCTGTTCGCAATGGTCGGGAACGCAATAACCGGGGGATCACTGTATTGTTTATGATTGCTGTTAGCCGCCCCGAGTTTTCGGAGAGGGGCGGCATATAAATCCAATAAAATGTAAAAATGTAAATGTAATAGCGATAGTGTTAGAGCACCCATAATGTTGCAACATACTAGGGGTTTTTTTTCCCTTTCTGATTTTCCTTAGATTTTACCCACACGTGACGATCCTTTCCCTCACCTTGTAAATACACAAATAAGCCCTCCTATTCCTATCTACAGTATATACTTGTACTGAACATGCACCATACGCATCTTCATGGACCAATGGCTAGAGATGAAATATTTGGTTTCCTTTCATTCTTTAAAAAAAGAAGGTCACAGAAATCTGTTTATGGAAAAACAAAGGAATCATTACGAGTCAGTGATGCAGTAGGTTTTAACATTAATTAAAAGGAATATTGATCTGGGGTTTGCCGAGCAATTAAGCTCTGCAATGGCATTAGAAAAAGATAGATACTTCCACCTTTTTTTTTTTTTTACATAGTATTAATTTTAGCCTCATTTTATAGATTTGCAACAGCTCTGGTTTTTTCCTTCTAAAAACAACCTGTGTTAAGCATTTTATCTGTATAACATTCCATACATCGCATCCTTTCCTCCTCCCGCCCACCCCCGCTCCAACCAGTTGGCAAATTTTCATAATTGACAATGGTTTCGAGTGTCCTCTTCTGACTGAGCAAGGTATGACTTGGGCAGGCGGATGGAGAGTAGCTGGAGGACCTGTCTCCTTCCCACCGACTTTGACTCCCCAGTTATTTACAGCACATTATGGAAAGTGGAAGGCGTGCCAGAAGGAATTTGTTTTCCCCCTTGGAATGCTGCAGTTGTCCCTTGGTGTAATGAGATCCCCAAAGGCCTCAGCCAAGAAAGTGCTGACAAAAGTGAAACTCCAAAGGGCAGGGAGCAAGAATAAGCTAGTCGGCTTAAGAAAAGCTCCAATCAAGTCCACACACACCCTAAAAGAAGCTATTCTTTATTAAGGCAAACACAACCGGCAACGACACTATCATGTGCAGGGCCTTTCAACTCCGGCCCTACAATACTTTTAAAATGATGCTCATGAGAAGTGTGGCTGCCCCATTTTCCAAACACTCAGCAACAGCCTGAACACTTCCAGAGAAAGATTTTGAAAGGAAAATCTGTTTAAAATGCTTGGCCAAGACACTTAAAGTTCTCTGTTTAGTTGGTAAGTGGAAGCAAGTTGAAAGGATCTCATATTCCAATTCCTTTCTTGGGGGCCCAGCTCAATATCTACTATTTAAGAGATCCTTTCAAAACACAACTTGTAATTCATACTCTGAGAAGATATTTATTCCTGAGTAGGCCAATTATCCAACTGTTTTTCTTTTATCCTTCTCCCCAATTAATAAATTATGCTTTTATCTAGCTAACACCCACTTGTTTCTGACACAATAATTTCCTCTTCATTTTCCTCATCAGTGGCTTGCTCTGTGCTTCTCACTACCTTCATTTTTGCTTGGGCGATATCCTTTTTGACTCAAACCATTTATCTGTGTTCATAATTTTGTTTTATGTGGCATTTAAATGTAGGTATTTGTATTTATTAGATTTGTATGCCGCCCCTCTCCGAAGACTCGGGGCGGCTAACAACAATATAAAAAGACAATATAAACAAATCTAATATTAAAAACAATAAAAAAAAACCAATTTAAAGAACCACTCATACATACAACCATACCATGTATAAATTCTATAAGCCTAGGGAGAAGGGAAATTTCAATTCCTTCATGCCTGACGACAGAGGTGGGTTTTAAGGAGCTTGCGAAAGGCAAGGAGGGTGGGGGCAACTCTGATATCTGGGGGGAGCTTGTTCCAGAGGGTCGGGGCCGCCCCAGAGAAGGCTCTTCTCTTGGGTCCCGCCAAACGACATTGCTTAGTCGACGGGACCCAGAGAAGGCCAACTCTGTGGGACCTAACCGGTTGCTGGGATTCGTGCGGCAGGTGCTACGCTTTCTCCTGTAATGTGTCAACTGGGTCTTGGGCCACGATAATTTTTTTTTGAAAGCTACAGTTTCAAACACTCCATTAATCATGTCATTTGCAGATTATCCTTAATTTAAAGCTACAATTAGGACTGCAAGTTCTGTCACTAAGCAATGATTGTTAAGTGAATCATGCCCATTGTAACAGCCTTGTTTGCCATGGCCATTAAGCAAATCTGGCTTTCCCCCTCAACTCTGCTTGTTGGAATACCCCTGTGAAGGTTGTAAGTGGTGACTGCGTGATCCCAGGCATGGTATTTGTAGTAAATTTCTGTTGGCTGCCAAGCACCTACATTTTTTCTCATGTGACCATGGGGACAGTGACAGTTATAAATATTGAGGACTAGTCGCTGGTCAGTCACCTTTTTTTCAGTGTCAGCAAACCTTCCACTGGTTGTTAAATGAATGATCATAAGTCAAGGACTACCAATAACACAGACTGCATTCTCCATAATTGGCACTACTGTATCAGCATTTGGTATCTTCTTACAATAAATCTGTACTTTATTTCAATATTGGTCAAAGTATGTTTTGTGTATTAGAGGAACTCAGACTGTATTATTCAGCAGCTTTAATTTTTCATCCCAATGTAATAATTGAATGAATCATAGAATTTCAAAGAATCCTGACAATTTTGAACTGGTTCCTCAAAATATATTGTAGAATAAGGAACATGGCCTTGGCAGAGATAAGCAGGAACCATTATCTAGGCAAAAGGGGCTGAAGAGTGGGTTTTTTTTTAATCCAGAACATTTGGAAACACCTCAGGCAGACACCTCCCTAATTCAGTGAAGTAGAAGGAAAAGAAATAGGTACAGTGCAATCAAACTTGCAAGATTCTGTTATTATAGAATCTTAAAAGCCATAAAAGCAGCATTAGCCTTCCTGTGATATTTCCTGGCCTGGTCTAAGTGTTAGGGCTGAAATATATAGTATAAGACCCACCGGAATATAAGCATATATAAAGGATATCACCTTAGTTTTGTGTGTGGGGGGGGAAGGAAAATAGGGAAAAGAATATGCTTACCAGGTATTCATCTGGCTAGAGTCCTTAGTTTGGTCAGCTTCAGCACATTATTTTATTCCCGGGTTAAGGGTTTAAAAAAAAAATATTCTGAGAGAGTAACAATGAAAGAGCTTGTAAGCCAGTAAGAGCTGGGAACATCAATAGAACCTGGAAAGAAACAGTCTGAGCAGGTAGAGCAATGGAAAAAACCCTGCAAAGCCTTAGGGCTTGGAAAATTCTTCAGAGATTAACAATGAAAGAGCTAGGGTACATTAATAGCACTTGGTTAGGGCTGGAAAGAAATATCTGGAGCAATTAAAGCAATGAAATAAAAAACCTTACAAAGACAGGTTTTGGAATACATTCTTGGCAAAGAGTAACAATGAAAGAGCTTGCAAGCCGGTAAAAGCTGGGAACGTTGTTAGCACCTGGTTAGGGCTGGAAAGCAACTTACTCAGAGCAAGTTACGAGTAATGAAAAAAAACCTGCAAAGACTTAGAGCTTCACAGAGAAACAATGAAAGAGCCTGCAAGGTAAGAGCTGGAACGATCATTAGCAGCTAGTTAGCGTTGGGGGGCAGCTACATTCAGAGTATAAGCTGCACCATAATTATTAGCCTCTTTTAGCCTCTTTTGGTCTTATGCACCAAAAAATACAGTACATCATATTGTTAAATCATTTCCCCCCCTAGCATTGTCCCACAAGTACAGGGTCCACATTTTGCAAATCAACTCAGCATTGATCCATTGATTGCAACAGGAATTGACCAATTGACTTGTTGCTCAAGCCTGACATCGTGGGTGGCCCAAAGCCTTCCATTTGGTTTTCATGCCGAATGCAGTAAGAGAACTCATCGTCTCCCGCTTTCTCATCTGTTGCCTTAATACTAGACCAAACTGTCATATTGTTACATCAAATCCCTGATGAAAATACACATACAAACAAATTTCAGTTGATTTTGCTTTTACTAGAGCCTAATATATCAGGATAAAAACAATATATTACACATGGTCATATTTTAGACTGGGTCTAAATCCTGCGTCATGGCTCAGAATCCCGAGTCTTTCAGGATTGGGAGGCATAGAAGTCGAAAGAAAGAAAGAAAGAAAGAAGGAAGGAAGGAAGGAAGGAAGGAAGGAAGGAAATCGAGCCATGCAGGTGGGTGAGCATGGTAAGCTCTATTTATGCAACTGGCAGGTACACACATCCATCGCTTGCATAAATGGGGCTACGTGTGCGAGTTCCTGTACCCAGAACCTTCTTCCACCACCTCTCCACTGAACTGCAAAGCTGGTAAGATTGGAGATAGATAGACCCCTTCTTTAGACACGAGGTCATATTATATAAAGTCAGTGATTCAAACTGCTGAATCTTCATTTAGAATGCAGTTCAGATAAGCACTCTGTTGCAGTTTCTTCCCTATCTGCTTAATAAGAATTTACATCATATAATTCTCACTTTGAACAAAATTTACAGAGCAGATTGGGTCTTAGCTATCCAAACGTGAGCTCATTTTCTAAGGTCCAAGCTGATTCCATTATTTGACTTAGAGCCGAGGTAGGCAAAGTTGGCTCTTCTATGACTTGTGGACTTCAACTCCCAGAATTCCTGAGCTAGCTCAGGGATTCTGGGAGCTAGCATGCTAGCTCAGGGATTCTGGGAGTTGAAGTCCACATGTCATAGAAGAGCCAACTTTGCCTACCCCTGACTTAGAGCAACAAGTAAACCAGATTTCTTTTAGAACTTTCTGACTACTACTAGATGGCTATTTGAACTGCAGTGTAACGGCATTATTATATATTCATAAACAGTTGTGGGTTTTTAAAATTATTTTAAACAGCTACATTATTTGGGAGCCATGGATTTTAAAAAACACACAAAATTTGTAGGGTTGTTTTAATGAACTGGTGTCAAGCAGGAAGTGGTTGACACATATAATCTAAAATTATTATTATTATTATTATTATTATTAGTAGTAGTAGTAGTAGTAGTAGTAGTAGTAGTAGTAGTAATATTTGTATTCTGTGCCCAAGCATCATTTCAAGAAATCTAAAGGCATTTAAAACCATATTCTGCTTGACTTTTCCTGGATAGCTGATTTTTTTTAAAGTAACTCTTGGTACTTCTCACTCCTACATTCACATAGAGTAAAGTACAGAGCCATCTATGCATGGAACAATCCTTAACAGCTGAGAATGAGGTTCAAATTTTATCAAAGTCCCCAAAGCACTTGGTGCAAGCTGACCCAAGGAAATTCTTGATGGACACTTAGATTAAAAGAGTCTGTCATTCCCCCACACACCCCATTTGGCTTCACAGAAGATATTTCAGTTCTAGGAGAATCTTCTTACATGAAAATACTTTTCTGAAGGAAAACAAATTTAGCTGGATACTTTCCCAAGGAATAACTTTTTAGATACAAGCTGCTCAAAACAGTGAAATCTATGAATGTATTAATTGTCAGTCTAAGCGAGATGATAAAGAACTACAGTACTACTGTATTTTTCAGAGTATAAGACGCACCTTTTTCCTTCCTAAAGAAGGCTGAAAATTCAGGTGCGTCTTATACTCTGAATGTAGCTTTTTTCGAAGCTGTTTTTTCCCAGCCCTAACTAGGTGCTAATGATATTCCCAGGTCTTACCTTGCAGGTTCTTTCATTGTTACTCTTTGCAAAGAATGTTTTCCAAGCCCTAGGTCTTTGCAGGTGGTTTTTTTTTCATTGCTCTGACTTGCTCCAAATGTTTCTTTCCAGCCCTAACCAGATGCTAATGATTTTCCCAGCTCTTACTGGCTTGCAAGCTCTTTCATTGTTACTCTCTCTGAATAGGTTTCTTAAAGCCCTAGCCAGGGGATAAAATAATGTGCTGAAGCTGACCAGACTAAGGATGCTAGCAAGATAAATATCTGGTTAGCAGATATTCGGTATTTTATCTAGTCAAATATAGATAAAATTGTCTGTTATTCATACTTACCTAATTTAATTAGCCACAAAAATAGTTTATACCTTATCTCCTTAAAGATTTTAAGATGAGAACACAGGTTTTAAGTTTCTTTCACTTTATTTCATCATTTGTGCACCACACTTGATTTTAGAGTGAAGCTTGCCATCCTACCATGCTGCTTAATAGCAGCCATATTGTAAACTACTGAATATTTCAAAAAAATGAAAAGTGACACTCTGTAAATGTTCATTGACAAAGGACCAGAAGCCCTGCTTCCTAAAAGAAATGCATAAAACTTGAGAGAAGCCAAATCCCAATGGTATCTTCAGTATAGGTCAGTTTAGCAGGTGTCTCTTCAGCAGGTCAAGAACAAGAACTTCTAATGAAGAGAGCACTGTGGTTTCTGTTTGGTGGCTTTTTCTGAGTAAATCTAATTCAACACCAAAGGCATTTAATAAGCCACCGTATAGCTAAGGCATATCCAGATAAATTATCATTGGTGAAAAACATCCAATTTCTCTTCAGACCTGAGTCTTAGTCTATAGGTATAAGTGTAGTAAGTTCAACTGCACCAAGAAGACACCACAGCAGACCCCCTGTGTCAGTATTTCCTCCAATTAATGTCACAAACTGCATTTTAGACTTTCTTGCCTTTAGACTTGCTTAGTCAAAGAACTAAGTTCCTTTTTCTTTCTTGTATTGTTTCATGTGCCTCACGATGCTGCCGGCAATTTCCAGGTTGTTCTTATTTTGGCCAAAATAATCAACAAATTGGCCATCAGGTCCAACAAGGTACATTATAATAGTGTGATCCACCTGCAAGGCAAACACACCCAATAAATATAATACAACAACAACAACAAAAGCAGAGCCTCATACATTTGAGTGTGATAGTGTGATCCACCTGCAAGGCAAACACACCCAATAAATGTAATACAACAACAACAAAAGCAGAGCCTCATACATTTGATGTTAAGACTACAAAGCAGCCAAGACCTATTTTGAACTGCTGTACGTTTGACAAAAGGTAGGCTACTTAGAACCAAGCTTTCCCCATCATCTAAAAATTAAGTAAATATTCAGGAGTATAAGAAAAAAACATCTTTTGTAAGGCACAAGAACAGTACTGAATTTCTTAAGGGCAGGTCAAGAGCAGCAGAAAGAAGCCAATTTAAAAATAAAATATTTTTTCTTTAAAAAATTATATTTATTGAATATTTACAGGCTATAAAACAATACACTGACATAACAGAATGTTCAAGAAGTGCGAGTACAATCATTGTTTTTAGTTACATCAAACATACACACCTCCTCCCCCCTCCCTCCCCCGGCTGCCAGTTTGCAGCTATGCTTTAAATTTATTTTCCCAGTGTTGTGTAACAGCGATGTTCTCTATCTATATATTTATACAGTTATTTATCTCAGTTTTTCTTTTCTAAGTATTACATTTTGTATTATTATTATTATCATAATTATAATTAATTTAATCTCTAAAAAGGAGTCAACGAATAAATAAAATATTATTTTTTCTCTGTTTGTGATGTTTTTGTGTATCCAGATTTGTTTTAATTTTTGTTCATTTCGGGATTTTCTTCTCTCTCTCCCTGACGTTAATCCAATTGTAGAAATTGACCCAAGTATCTATTTCTTGTGTTTTCCTATTGTTATTCATTTTAAAAAAAATAAAAATAAAATATTTTTTCATAAGCAAACTACTCATTTTGGGCGAATCAAAGTCCGTACCAGAGCCTACAATTGACACCTTGGGGGTTTATAGTTTAAAGTACATTTAGGAATATTTAGGCTAATAAAAATGCTTATTTCATACAACAAATGTTGAAGTTATTCTGTTTGATACTTGCCTTTTATGGCCATTGTCATTTATTATCTGGCGCCCTCTCCTGTCTATCTTTTGATACTTGACCAATTTTAGCTTCCCTTAGGAAGATATCTGACTTTGTCCATGCTCAAAACTGGGCCCGCTGTGCAGTTGGATGGGAAACCATCAGTCCAAGCTGGACTGAAAAGATGAAACAATGCCAAAGGTGACAATGGGTCTGTATGCTAAAGTTGCATTAATGAGTCACCAAAGTTATTGGCTGAGCCATACTTTAAAATGTCTTCACTTTTTAAAAACAATTATCGAACTCTATAATACATTAGAAAACATGTTCAAAAACTTAATGCCTAGAAAATTCAAAGACCTGTCCAGGCAATTACCAGATGTCAAGACTCGAAGACATGCTTGCAGAAAGACACAAGCCTGAACTGAACTTTTCAAATCCCAACATGGCCTTATTAAAAGTTGCTATGAATACTGAAACTAACCTCAATATCAAAGAATAATGTTTTCAGTTCTATTGTTGACAAGGTATTTTCCAATTTATTTATTTTTATTGTTTAAAATAAAAAATGTTCCAACAAATGTTTCTCAAAGGAAAGAAGATCACCAAACTATAGCTTCCCATCAATCAGGAAAAAAAATTACTTGGCCAAGTACTATCTTCTCACAAAGAAAACCTTTTGTTTAGAACAAAGTACATAGTTGTCTCCCATGTTCTCTATGATAACTGTCATTTCCATTTAGATCTATTTTGTCAAATTCATTCAGAAAAGTAGCCCAGTTGTAAGCAAAACATTCTCAGCTCCCTTCCCAATGTTTTGTATACTTCTAGGGCTGTTTTGCTCACTGCTCATTCACATTTTGTTGATTCAGTTGAAACATCTCTCTCAGGCTAAAACCTTTACCCATTGATGGGAAAACGCATATAAAATGTACTTACTATGTAATCATTATCCTCATCTCTGGGACCTGGGCTGTAGTAGACACGATAAGCTCGAGACACTTGATCAATCTGTTCTTTTGTACCGGTCAAGCCAATCAACTTTGGTGAAAACTCTTGAAATGTAAAAAAAAAACCCAATAAGATCCAATGCATTAAAAAGGCATTGAAAAGTGAACTTTGTCTGAACTGCAAGTTAAAATGGTGAAGGCGAATCTTTTTTTGCTCAGGTGCCCAAAGGGCGCGCATGCAAGCCCACATTCTTAATGCAATACACTTTCCTGCACGCACAGCCCCCTACACTGTGCTCCCGCTCATGTGCGCAGATGTCACTGAAGCCTTCAAATAAACTTCCGGTTTGGCTTTTATTGGCCCTCCACAGGCTTAAGGCCTGTTCTTCACCACCCACAGGCTCCAGAGGCTTTCCCGAAGGTTTCCCTCCCGCCCTCTGGAATGCCGAAAATCAGCTGGCCAGCGTGCAAGTGCATGCTGGAGCTGTCATAGGGCAACATCTTGAGTGCCCTCAGATATGGCTCCAGGTACCACCTGTGGCACGTATGTATAGAGGGTTCAATAAAAAGAAAGGGTAAGTTTACCTTTAACGTATTTGGCAACGGCTTCTTCATTGTCCCTTTCTGGATCAATGGTGATGAAGAGTGGAGTGACATTAGGCAAAGATTGGATCCTACCTGTCATTATAAAAGATAATATTTAATCTCCAAGCAATCAGCCTCAAGACTGTTTTTATTTTCAAGCTTTTAATTTAATCCCCCAGATTAAATCTCTTGATAACCCTGAACACAAATACCTGCACCCCTTCCCAATCTGTTCAAGCCTATGCATAGTCAGCTTCTCCTGGATGTTGATTTAAACTTTTTATGTGTTTTGGTACATTTTGGTCATGCCTTAAAGGATAAGATGAATTTAGGGATAGAATTTAGCTTCCCTGAAGTCTCAACTAAAATAATGGATGAAGGATAGAATGAGGATGATTCTTTTTACAGATATTGGTAGTCTCAAATCCAATGTACTCTTTGAATACAGTGGCTAGGTAACAGATTGTTATGATATGAAGTTAAGGTTCGACAATAAAAAGTAGGATAAATGTAAAATAAAAGGTAGGATAAAAGGCAAAATCTGAATGAATTTTTATGGTGGACTTAAATTTTAATTGCCATTACAATCAAGTTTTGTGGCAAAAGGTATGGCAAAGGTTTCACAGGTGATAAGGTTATGCTAACACTGAAATTCCTAGAACTCTATTCTAGAAATGTAAGATGAGGGTGTGTTGCTATAGACTCTGTTAGTATTGCTCTGATTTTAAAGTTAGTAAAGGATATTGTCAATATTACCACGAAGTTAGTTTAAGGACCATGTTTTCCTGAAAATAAGCCCTCCCCCCAAAATACAATTCCTCTGGTTAGGGAAACTGGAAATCAAGTAAGATGGCAAGAGGAGCCTCGTCTTCGTCCACATGCCCCAAAATTATAAGACCTCCCCGAAAATAAGGCCAAGTGCTTATTTAAGGGTTCAAAAAATATAAGACAGGGTCTTATTTTCAGTGAACCAAGTTATTAGGATCTATGCTAAACTCAGTATGATGGTGAGTATGAATTTGTTTGTCAAGTGTATTATCAAACTGGAAATTACTACTGTATTACTCTTAAATCTTTATGGTTAGGTTAAATCTTACTATCAAGTTAATAAGTTTAATTTATTTAAATTCCAAATGGTCTAAAGTAAAAATAAGTGTGATTAATAATATTATGTTGAGTTTATAATAGGCAGGGATAATTTTTATGAATAATGGTATTACTGTTTTCCCCAAACTAAGACCCTGGCTTATATTTTTTTGAACTCTGAAATAAGGCCTTATTTTCGGGGAGGTCTTATTATTTTGGCCATGCACTGAAAAGCCCGATTGGGCTTATTATCAGGGGATGTCTTATTTTGGAGGAAACAGTGCAGTAAACGTGAGTCCCTTTTCTTGCTGTTTCCTATGCAGAAATTTTCCTTTATAAACATGGGTACCAAGTCTTTAATTTCCTATACTATACATTTCCCTTTCATCCATGTTTATTGAATATAGCCAAGTTTTAAATGGTTGTAAAATATTTCTACACAGATTTTTCATCATGTACTTTGATCTCCCTCCCATCATCCAATCGCCATAAACTCTCTGGAAAGAGGGAGTGGTTTAAACAGGCCCAAATCATAAAAAGGTAATCCTGAGTTACAATAATTTCCTGGTCAAGAAAATGATAGTCTGACTGTCTCACATAGAGAATTATTTCAGTAACTCTGGAGTTGGGTGTTGCCAAAATCCAATCAAATTAAAAGCTCAGGTTTCAGCAGGATTTACTTACCAACTTCATCCACTGCTAGCATCATTTTTTCTAGTTCCTCTGGACAAATGTCAGGGCAATGTGTAAAACCAAAGTAGATTAAAACCCACTGGCCCAGATAATCACGATCTGATTTTGGTTGTCCATGGTGATCAACAAGTGAGAAAGGGCCTCCTAACAAAGGCTTTCCAATGGATCGGACACTCTCTCTCTTCAATGCTAAAATTTGATGACAAAATTAGATTATTTGCCTGGATCTTTGATGGAAAAAATCTTAAGATTTCAACACAAATTTTTACACGTACATTCCTAATTCTTCATCTTTTTTTTTTGCTATCTGAGAGACAATTTAAAATGTGTCTTTTCTTAGAACCTGTCTGGGCATCTTTTTGTTTGTTTTTATCTATCTTGGGGGTAAAAGCTTCCAGTATCTTTCAAAATCTCTGCATAAAATGATTTAAGATCACTTATATTCTCTCTTGTTGGATTTAGATTTAGGGGCTTTAAGTATAGCAGAGATTTTATTGCTTAGCAAAACTTGCACGAGGAAAAAACTTTAACATTTACAATACCTATACATGCATAAGTCAATTTAAGTTAAGGACAATAAGCAGAACCATGACACATTTTCAGGCATATCTCAGAGTAGTAAGAAACAACTATAAAGATAAAAAATGTACACTTATTTGTACCACTCCTTCATATGCTTGTATCACAACTTCCAGAATTCCTAGCCAAACCCAACACACCTAGAAACCATCAGTTTAGAGAGAGAGAAAAAAAAATCAAAACTACCCAATAGCCATTATTGGTCATATATGCAATTCTTTGCACAACCCATCTCTACAAAGCAATAATAAAAATAATAATAGAATGACTGCAAATAATACCCACCTGCTTCTTTCTCTTTCTTCAAATATTTCAGTACTCCTAGCAACCCTCCTCCAATCACAGCTGTGACTGCTAAACTCTTCCAAGTTACTGGCTACTGGGAAAGAAGAGAACATGAAATGTTCATAAAATAAATGCTGTAATGCCAACCCGAGCCCATTTTTCATAGGAGCGCTAGTTGTGTGATGTTTGATGGTCTATCCTTATTTCACTATGCACTTTTACATTTCTCCACTAGTCCCGTAGGGCTGAACTGGTTTACTTTCAGCCTGCATGAGGACAATCAAAAGCAAGGCGGAGAAAGGAGACGGAAGAGCTCCTTCAAGTTCACGGATTCATATCACACAGGAGGGGGACTCTGCACCTTTGAGTAAATTCAGCCAGAGAGGCGATTCAGCCAAGTGTCATTTTTCCAGCTTCACAGAATGACCGACCTGCTATCCCAACGGAAGCACCCTCTTTGGCCAAGGTGAGGCCAATTAACAATGCATAGTGAGGAACATATGAAGAATGGTTGCAGGACTTGGGTTGAGAGAAAAGAAGGACAAGTAGAGGTGATCTGATAGCAGTATTACAGTATTTGAAAGATTGTTGCAAAAGAGGAAGGGGTCAACTTATTTTTCAAATAAGAGACACAAGAGACAATGGATGGAAACTAACCAAGGAAAGATGCAGCCTGGAATTAAGGAGAAACTTAACAGTGAAGACAATTAACCAGTGGAACAGATGGCTTTCAGACTTTGTAGAGCTTCATCACTGGACGATTTTAAGAAGAGACTGTGCAGTAGTGGAAGATCTCCAGGTTGAGGTAGACCTAGAAGACTTCCCAGGTCCCTTCCATGTCTATTCTGATTAAGATTAAGGTTGCGCGCAAAGGCGCCTAAGAAGGCCTCTCCCCGGCGCCCAGCGATGCAGCGCTCGCAGCAGCCTTCGGTTTCTAACACCCTGACTCCTACAGCCGGAATGCCTCACCCCGGATTTCTTGAAGCCTTTCTGCCTCCTGCTCGTGGGTGGGGTGACCAGGGACCGAACAGGACAGCAGCGCCAGAAGCAACACGGTACAAACGCTGGACGCTTGCAAAGGGCGAACGCCACCAGGCGAACCCGCATCGCTCCCGCCATCCTCCCTTCCCGGACTCAACGAGACAGCGCGCCCGACTTGAATTTCCGGGACAGACCGGCGTCCTGGCCCTGCATTGGCTTCAAGGCTGTCACATGGCGTCCCGTACGCTCCGAGGACCGCAAGGGGCGCTCGCTATGCTACCGTCGCCCTTTTAGGCTGCTTATTACGGTTTGCATTAAGAAGCGGGTCTCTTTGAAATTCAGTCCTTGTCGAAGTACTTACTTACTGTTCCTTGTTCGCCTGTCTAAATCGAAATCACAATAGACGGACTTAAGAGGAATTAAGGCGGCTTTGGAAAGGAGAGGGGTGTTATCAGTCGAGGCTATTATGATTATGTTATTACTACTGCTACTGCTACTGCTACTGCTATACTATTATTGTCGTTATCACAAAATAACCAGTAATACACAACAAACGAGATTTATATGCTAGATTTCGCAAATCGAACACTTTTTCCCGAACGCCATCACTCCACTAAACAAATAATTCCCTCAACACTGTCAGACTTTTTACTAAATCTATTCTACTAGTCTTTCTCATCATTCCTATCGTCCTTTTCCTCCCACTTAGGACTGTATGACTAACTTGTTGCTTGTATCCTAAGATTTTTATTAATATTGATTGTTTCTTCATTGCTTATTTGACCCCTATGACAATCATTAAGTGTTGTACCACATGATTCTTGACAAATGTATCTTTTTCTTTTATGTACGCTGAGAGCATATGCACCAAGACAAATTCCTTGTGTGTCCAATCACACTTGGCCAATACAATTCTATTCTATTCTTCCCAAGCGTCTAGGACTGGGGTAAGCAAAGTTGGCTCTTTAATGACTTGTGGACTTCAACTCCCAGAATTCCTGAGCCAATCATACTAGCTGTAGAATTCTGGGAGTTGAAGTCCATGTGTCATAGAAGAGCCAACTTTGCCTACCCCTGGTCTAAAGACTGTGTCATTTACTATTGTTGTTATCATCACAGAAACAGTAATACACAGCAAACGAGAATTATATGCTGGCTTTCGGATCACAATATCACAAGTCGAACGTTTCCCAAGAGTCTAGGAGTGTGTGATGTATCATGTTATTGTTATTATTGTTACTACTACTACTACTACTACTACTACTACTACTACTACTACTACTACTACTACTATTTCCTTAGTGGGGTGGTGATGTTCTCTTTATAAATAGTAATAATAATAATACCGGTAAGAAAGTTGGAGGAATCTCAACTTTTCATTCCGTTTGAAAACAAGTGGATTAAAGGTAATATAATAATAATAATAATAATAATAATAATAATAATAATAATAATAATAATAATAATAATAATTTATTAGATTTGTGAGCCGCTCCAAGTCCTCGGAGAGGGGCGGCATACAAATCTAATTTTATTATTATTATTGTTGTTGTTGTTGTTATTGTTGTTGTTGTTGTATGCCGCCCCTCTCCGAGGACTCGCAGGACTTCAAGCGTTTTCATATCGGAAAACGTCCATATTTTCAACTTAAAACAAGCGGGGTGGGGGGCGACACCTACATCCATTGTCAACCTGCCAAGCATTGATTTTGGATGGAAACAAATTAAGGCGAGTTTAAAGTTAACTTCCAGGGTTTCTCGATTCCCAATTTATCAATCACCCACTTCGATCGGGAAGAGTGAATGCAGATAAAGGGATGGGAAAAAACCGGGGATCATCTCTTTGCAGCGCTTAAGAGTAGCTCCCGCAACGCTGCGCAGTTTACAGTTATAGCTCTATGGAGAAGAAAAGGAAATGAAATCACTTCCGTCGGCATTTTTTTAAATGCCCTTTTTTTAAAACAGGAAAAACATACCCGGAAACGTCAAGCTTGATCGACCCACTTGTATCAAAATCGATTGTATCAAAAGTAACCATACTTGCGTTCAAATGCAAGACTAACAGAAACGTAAGTGCGGGTGTCTAATTGGGATTCTTCAGATGTTCATTCTTGGAAAATGTAAGTAATTTGTCTACAACCCCAGAGGGCTGCAGTCAGTAAGGGGCGAGAACAAATTCCGTGGCAGAAAGGGAAAACAGAACAAAGGTTTTTTAGTTACCAGCACACGAAAGAAACCCCCAAATCTAGGTTTGGCATTTGAAGAAACATCCAGCCTGGTATTTCCCAGGATTCTGACAATTGCCACAATCCTCAATCATCAAGGCTATTCTTGGCTAGAGATGGTGAAAACGTCTATATATCTATAGTCTATAAACGTCTATATATCATGGCTATCAAAACATCCTCACAACCATGTGATCAAAATTTGGGCATATGGCAACTGGCATGTACTTTCAACAGTTGCAGTGTGCCAAGATCACATGGTTGCCATTTGTGACCTTCCCAGATAGCTTCCAACCAGCAAAATCAATGAGGGGATCCACCTTTCTTTCTTTCTCTCTTTCTTTCCTTCCTTCCTTCCTTTCTTAGTTTATAATATAAAATACAAAACAAATAATAGGAAAAATAGAGGAGGGAAAAGGGAAGGGGAAAGTATAGAAAAGAAGGGAAAAAGAAAAAGTATTGATTTCCGATTCCCTTTGGTACAGTAGAATAAGATAATAACATCAAGATGCCAACTTTTTACTTTGAAATATAATAAACTAGCCATTTCTCTATCACCAAATCTATCTAATCAGTAAAAACCAAAATCAACGTTTCATTTTTGTTCACCTCAGCTTGCTTCCAACAAGCAAAATCAATTGGAGAAGCCATATTTCTTAATGACGGTATGATTTACATAATGACAGCAAAAAGTCATTAAATCAGGCATGACTCACTAAACTACCTGTAGTACTTCTTAGCTTGGCCATGTAGTATTAGTGACAGTGTTGTGTTCTTAATAGGCATATGTAGATTTCAGCAGAATATGGTTTTCCCAGTCTAAACTACTGGGTTGACGGAATACAATTGATAAGATTGCAAGCAGTTTTCTTATATAAAGAAAAAGAGAAAAGGAATTGTATATGAATACAGTTTTGTGTTACTTCAAATATATTCTATCTTCATGAAATACAATTTGCTGAAAAAAATCATCAGGTCCATCAAAAACCGGAAAGCATTCTTACAGACTTGCATGTTAGATCAGCATATTTACCATCCAACAATTCATCTGTTCTTTTCTTCCCTCTCTTAGTTCTAGGCAAGACTTTTTTTGCAAAATGGATGCAGGGTCCACAAAAACAACATCTGAAGCGCTCTTCTCTTTTGGAATCATAGCAGACATTCAATATGCTGATATAGAGGATGGCTATAATTTCCTGGGATTCAGTAGGAGATATTATAAGCATAGCCTATGCTCTCTAAAGAAAGCAATTGAAGATTGGAACCGAACTAATGTTCAGTTTGTAATACAGCTTGGGGACATTATTGATGGCTTCAATGCCCAACATAAGACATCAGAGAAAGCACTGCAACAAGTTATGAAGGAATTTAAGAAACTCAGTGTACCAGTCCATCACGTATGGGGCAATCATGAATTGTATAATTTCAGCCGGAATTATCTTATCAAATCTGAACTGAATACCAAGTACTTGGAAGACCAAAGTTTGTTTAATAACTTGATTAGAGAACAAAGCTCCACAGAAAACCCAACTACAGAATTCTATTATGCTTACCAATTTTCTCCAATGCCTAAATTTCGATTCATTGTTCTTGATGCATACGATTTAAGTATTCTGGGGAGGGAAACATCAACAAAAAAATATAAAGAATCTCTACAGCTGCTACAAGACAAAAACCCGAATGAAAATCTGAATAGTCCACTAGGTATTATATTCTGCTGAACATAATTGTTGCACATTTTTACAGTCATGGTCTTGGAAAGAGCTGGTTTTGTATGGATGAAAAAAAATTGCTATTCACAAATATGAAGATACCTCCACATATTCTTTTAGGGAGTTTTAGGGTTAAATAAATGTTAAGTCTGTCGTACCAAATTTTATGATTCCTTGGCAATTTTGGCAGAGGAGTCATCAAAAAGACAAGCGGCTGGTGGTTGTGCTTTTAAAGGGCCAGGACCCCAGATTCAAACTGTAGCAAGTATAGGACCACATGAGGAAAGAGTCTGATGGGTTGATAGGGAACCAGTTTGTCTCTGACAGAGGGAGGCTGGGCAGCTTTGCAAAGGGACAAAGCCCCTGTGCCAATAGAGATTGACAGGGCAACTACTTGAGCATGCAAGCTCCAATGGCTCAGTTGTTGTGCTCCTGTCAGCTGTGGGTTTTTGCTGGTCGATCTCTCAGTGCAAAAGGCAAAAAAGACCAGGCCGACAGCAAGTCGGTAGGGAACAACCCTTGAGGGAATCAAAGGGAACCACAGGAAGGTATGACCCCCTTTGGGGGAACCGGCTCGCAAAGCAACCTGATTCACACAGCTTCTAATCCCAGTGACCAGATGGAATTAGTCAGGTGGGAGAATTCATGTGTGTCAGAATAGCATGAAACTAGGCCTCAAAGAATGGGAGCAGTGATTTAACACGTATCTTGTTCAGCCGAGGAGTGAGTCAAAAGAAGGAGAATAGAGGTAGGAGGATGAACATATATTGTCAGATTCAGTCCTCATTGGCTAAAAGGACAGTGTCATCCCATTTTTGAAGGTTAGCTCCACCTACTATAGAGAATATGACATCTATGTAATCTCTAATTAGGAATGGGGAGATAGAACTATATTTAGTACCTACAAACATTGATATGTTCTGTATGACTGCTGCAGTATTAATATATTTCAATTATTAAATTATAATGTATTTTCCATACAATCTGATTAAAATATCAATAGAGACAATTACATATTTCTACCTCCAGAAAACTCAGTTGAAGCAAACTTTTTTTAAAAAATGTCTTCATTTACTAGGCTTAGTTTGATCCTTTAAAATGAGGGAAATTTTTTAAATTGCTTTTAACTTACATTTCTGGAATTGGCAATTATTCATTCTTCACAAAATGTGCATTTGTAACAAAAAATATGGCTTGTGTGTTTGTAGTACTGGTATGTGATAATAAAACTTAAAATTATAACAATAATAAAAATTGTAGCTTTTATATAGTTTCCCATCAATTTTCTTTTTTAAAACAGGGCTTGCTGAATGCAATTTTGTACAATTCAATGGTGGATTCAGTCAAGACCAGCTGGACTGGGTTGATAAAGTTCTTACCTATGCTGATGAGAATCAAGAGAGAGTTGTGATTGCAGGTATGGCCATATTTTTAATAATTGATACTATTGGGGATGGAATAAAATAATCTTAATATCTCTGGATTTATCATTCTGACTAGTGACGTGTTCTCTCCTGGTTTGGAGTGTTTGCAGCCTGAACTGAACTGTGTATGTTTGAAATACCTCAGGGAGGGAAAGAGGTTTCCTTTCCCTCCCTGAGGTATTCCATGGATGCCAAGTGTATCGGTGGTTATTGAAATGGATGTCCAAGTGCCGTCTCTATGTTGGTTGAGGCAGGCAGAATTCCATTGGGTACCATTCGTTGGGGGTCAAGGGAAAGAGAGAGTTTTGACTTCCCCTTCTGCTTAAGATCGCCATGTACAATTAATGGGCCACTGTGTGACACAGAATACTGGACTCAATGGCTTTGCCCCAATTCAGCATGGCTCTTCTTGTGTTCTTATGAGGTGGGACAATCAAGGGAGAGCAGACTAGTGGGATATATTTTGCTGGGCCACCAGTAACAATTATGCTTAAAGGGGAAGAGAGAAAATACAGGAAGAATTGGGGGAAAGCTTGCCTTTCACCCTTCCCTGGGAATTGCATAGTAGAGAAAGGGAGGAATGTGTATTTATTTATTCAGGATTTTTATTTGTCATCCATCATATATCCACCAACTTTGGACGGCTTACAGCATAAGACGTTAAAGCAGAAAAGACGTTAAAATCAACATAGTACATAGTAGATACAACCATTGACACTTGGTTAATCCTCTACCTGCACTTCCTGAGGTTTTGTCTGCTGACCTGAAACAATGTGACACAGACCTAAACATGTAAATGAGCTTTGTTTTGAGTTGAAACAATAATTTTTCACTTACATTCATATTTCTAGTTCTGAGAAATTCTTTCTTGAATCTGATTTAATACACCTAAATGAAGACACGTTAACAACCCAAGAGAGAATAAACTAATATTCTGTTATTTATTATTTTGCATCTTACAATATAAGCTTTCCCAAAGGGAAACAAGAATTGGAAGAGGAGCCTAATTAATTCTACTGTAATTTTCCAATATTGCTGCTTCTGAACATTTTAATGATTAGAAGTTTAAATTAATATTTACAATGTAAATTGTGAAAAATATGTCTATTTCTGCATTTCCTTGTCTATCAGATATTTAAAGAATTATTCTGAATATTCTCAAAGCATGTGTTTCACTCTTGTGATTTAAATACCTCTATAATGAATTCTATTCTTCTAATATTCCATATGTATTTGAGTATTATTCCCATGTTACAAATTGGAAGGCAGTGTAAGAATTGGTAGCTTTAAAGTTTACATACTGAACTAAGATTTGAGCGGAGGATATCCAATTTTACTAAGGCCCTGTGGAATGTTATACTATTGTAGATTTCATGCATGGACAAGAATGATGGTATTTCATTTATTTTGAGTGCATTTATTCTTGTATTGCAGGACACATACCCATCAACCCAGACTGTACAAGCAATGTTTGCCTGGCTTGGAATTATAAAGATGCCCTTGCTGTAATTTATTCACATCATTCAGTGGTATGTTTTCTTGCGGGCCATCTTCATTATGGTTGTTACTGTCTAGATGATCATGGAGTCCATCACCTGACACTTGAAGGGATTATAGAAACTCCTCCAGAAAGCAATGCTTTTGGAACGATATATGTCTATGATGACAGACTTGTGTTAAAAGGAAATGGAAGAATTCCAGATAGGGAGATGTATTACAAAGATCATCCACACAATTCTTCATTTTAAATACTATTGCATTGTTGTGGGTTAGAAATCGCTGATTTTTCAACTGTTTTAATTAAAAGTTTTAATATTCAATAGTGAATAGTGAATAAAACTATGAAATACCTGTGTGTGCGCGTGCGTGTGCGTTATACATCAAGTCCCAGTGAGGGTATGGCTAGCTGATGAGGCCAAAATAAGGCCGAAATAGATCTATCCTAGTCTCCCTTAATTTTCAAATTCAGCAAAAACATGTGACACATACAGAATATAGTTTGTCGGCTATCAATAAATTAACTGCCTTGGAAATGGCCCTGGGTTGGGCCGAGGTAAAAAAAAAAAGGAGCTGTGATGTTCCTTCAATATACCAGGGTGATTCGACACACACACAAGATATGTAACCCTTCCCTGGTACAGAGCTGAAGGGATTGGATACTGTAGCCTAGAGGTTAATTCTCTGCCTTACAAGGCAAAGGTTGCAGGTTCAAATCCCAGTGACTGTATGGCTAGCTGATGAGGCCAAAATAAGGCCGAAATAGATCTATCCTAGTCTCCCTTAATTTTCAAATTCAGCAAAAACATATATATGTATGTATGTATGTATGTATGTATATATGTCAAATGTTTTTTTAGCTGGAATTTTAAAATTAAGGGAGACTAGGATGGTCCCATTTCGGCCTTGTTCTGGCCTCATCAGCTAGCCATATATATAACACACACACACACACAACAACAACAACAAAAAGGTCCTTTTAAACTGACCTTCATGGTATGTTGTAGTAGCTATTTGCTAGAAGTTTACTTTCATGTGTTTCTCTTTCATGAATTACACTGTCAACTTTAAGTCTCACATGGAAAGTGAATGGAAGCTCTATTGGCTGATATGAAGATTGGAAATTAATAAGTTGGATTGACATCTGTTATCTTGGAGTAAAATAATGTTCTGTTTAAAACACTTCCTACCATTATGATTCTCTCTTTTCTCTCTCTATTGAAATGATACCACCACTTTAACTGAAGAATAAATTCCTGAATGGAGAATGAGACTGTCAAACTCATACATACTGTGCAATTAAAAATGAATTGTAAAATCATCTACGTTATTCATTTATTTATTTATTTATTAGATTTCTATGCCATCCTTCTCCTGAGATTCGGGGCGGCTTACAACAAAACAAATACAACATATGCAACAAATCTAACATTTAAAATACTAAATGCTACATCCAATTAGGTACAAGGATTTATTGACCAAAACACAAAAAGTGCTAACAATGGAAGTTCTTGCTATTCAACATCAGTATCAGAATCACTGTATTTGAGCTGCAAAAAGACAGACAATACTGGACAGCAGAAAATAGTTTTATACATCTATTGCAAATCTCATATCCTAGTTATTCAAATATATGAAGTCCAGATACGTGGCCCTCTATAAAACACATAGGCTTTAAATTAAAACAACTTCTGTGAAAAATAATTTACAGAGAAATGAGCTATGAGCTAGAAATGAGCATTTAATCTATGACTTATTAAATGCAAGATGGCATTCTGTTATGGATTGAGAATTGTATCAACCTGCAAAATTACTTCAGGTTCTGCTGTTTCTTGGTTGCCAGTCAAGGGGAAGGGGGTCTTAGGAATGTGGTACCTCAGCTGGCTAGCCATAGTCACTGCTCACAGTCACTCATGCCCTCATCACCTCGAGGCTCGACTACTGTAACGCTCTCTACATGGGGCTACCTTTGAAAAGTGTTCGGAAACTTCAGATCGTGCAGAATGCAGCTGCGAGAGCAATCATGGGCTTCCCTAAATATGCCCATGTCACACCAACACTCCGCAGTCTGCATTGGTTGCCGATCAGTTTCCGGTCACAATTCAAAGTGTTGGTTATGACCTATAAAGCCCTTCATGGCATCGGGTCAGGTTATCTCCGGGACTGCCTTCTGCCGCACGAATCCCAGCGACCAATTAGGTCCCACAGAGTGGGCCTTCTCCGGGTCCTATCAACTAAACAATGTCGTTTGACGGGACCCAGGGGAAGAGCCTTCTCTGTGGTGGCCCCGGCCCTCTGGAACCAACTCCCCCCAGAGATTAGAATAGAACCCTTCTTGCCTTTCGTAAGCTTCTTAAAACCCACCTCTGTCGTCAGGCATGGGGGAACTGAGATATTCTTTCCCCCTAGGCTTCTACAATTTATGTATGGTATGGGTGTATGTATGATTGGTTTTAAAATAAGGGTTTTTAGCTGCTTTAGTATTGGATTGTCGCATGTTGTTTTTACCACTGTTGTTAGCCGCCCCGAGTCTGCGGAGAGGGGCGGCATACAAATCCAATAAATAATAATAATAATAATAATAATAATAATAATAATAATAATAATAACAACAACAACATCTACCAGGTAGGTGAAAACCAAGGTCATATCAATGGACACCTGTCGAGGTTGGGCGGGAATCTATATCTGGACTGATTGGCCCACGTGACTCGAGAGACATAGGGGACTGGGGAGGTCTCATTCTTTTAACTATCCTTAATTTAGAGCTAACTTCACCTTTCTATGCACAGATATGATGCACTCAATAAAGGATTTCTTGAACTTGAAAGTGTCAGAGTCTTGACTTCCCGGAGTTCATTACTCAGAATGATGACAAGCTGTGTGGTAATCAACCAAATAGTGCAGATGTATGTAGAGAAGCATTGATGGAATTTCAGAGACACTGGATATATCTTATCAAATTATTAATATATTTATTTACATTTCATAATTACATACAACATCCTTCCAGTAATGTCTGGCTTCAGTCCAACTGCTTGCATGTATCAAGAGCACACAATTAATAAAATGGAAATCATGAAACAACTAGCCTTAAAGCAATTGAAAATAAAGGTCATAATCCAGAGTTCAGTTTTCTGGATTTTCAGTCTTCAGAAGCACTTTAGAGAAACTGGTCTTTGTGGGAAATAATTAGCCTTAATTGTGGTTCCTGTTCATTTGGCATCAGTAGAGACGCAACCTCTGAAGTCATGAAAACATTTGATGCTTTTCATTATTTTAAATAACAGTTTTACAGTGAGATGGCCATGATGCTCGCATTTCTGTATTCATGTAGATGTATAACCACATTACAAAAGGAGAAAGACACAGGAAAAGTGCAATGACCAAATAAAATCCACCCGGGGAATTTCTGGAAAGAAACAGGTAGAGTTTGCTGAAACAGAATCCAATTCAACTCAATTAACAGGAACTCAGGAATATGAATTATTCTTGGTTTTGTAAAAGTACATTGACATGATTTCTGGAACTGATGAAAAAGTTATACAGATAGTCCTCACTTAGTAACCACAATTGGGACTGGAAACTCTACCACTAAACTAGAACTTCAGTCTCCCCACTCAAATGCTTGACCAAAATTCGGTTCTCTATGCTAAACAAGGACTAAATCAAGGATCGACAAACCCAGGCGCCTGGTCGCCAGTGGCGCCTAGAAAATGTTGTCTGGCGCCTAGAAAATGTTGCCTGCTGTACTGTATGTATACAGCAGTGTTTTTCACGAGGTGGCTCCTGCAAGTGGGAGCTCCAGGGCTGAGGCTTCAGCCCTGGAGCTCCCACTTGCAGAAGCCGCCCCCCGGCTATTGCCCGCCGCCGCCGCTACCCGCGCACCCCAAAATACCCCCCCTGCGTGCCCTTTTCCATGGGCGCGCAGTCCCCATTCCCCTGCCTGCCTGGGGGGGGTGCCGGGGGCGGGGAGGCGCCGGCAGTAGAAGGCGCAGCCCCCGCCCGCCCGATCCGCTCCCTCTCCTCCTCTTCCGCTGAAAGAAACGCGCGGAAGCTGCCTGCTTGAGCCTCGCGTTGCTCCACCCCGCTTCATCCTGCTTGTCATCCTCCGTTGCCAGGAAAGCCGGGTTTGTTTTCCGTGAAAGCAGCGCGCCTTTTAACACGCTGCTTTCCTGCACCAGCGACGTTTGGCTGCCGGGGGGGGCGGGGAGGAGAAAATCCTCCCCCCCCAGGAGCAGCAAAAGCCTAAGCGGCGGGGTGCACCGTTTGCCTTCCGGCTCAGTCGCAGAGGCTTTTGCTGCTTGTGGAGGGGGGGGGGTTTGGCGGTGCCGATGCCAAATGCTTTCCCTCCGTGGTGGGGGGTGCAGGGCAGGCGCAGTCAGCCCCAGGAGACAAAGATGGAATGAGAGAAAGGAAAGAGAGAGAAAGGGAGGGAGAGAAAGAAAAAGTGAGAGATAGAAAGGATAGAGAGAAAGGGAATGAGAGAAAGGAAAGAGAGAGAAAGAGAGGGGGAGAAGGAAAGAGTGAGAGATAGAAAGGATAGAGAGAAAGAGGGAATGGAAAGAGAGAGAAAGGGAGGGAGAGAAGGAAAGAGTGAGAGATAGAAAGGATAGAGAGAAAGAGGGAATGAGAGAAAGGAAAGAGAGAGAGAGAGAGAAAATAAGAGAGAGAGAGCAACAGAGAGAGAAAGAACAAGAGAGAGAAAGCATGAGAGAGAAAGAACAAGAGAGAGAGAGAAAATAAGAGAACAAGAGAGAGAAAAAGATAGCAAGAGAGAGAGAAAGCAAGACAGATAGGGAGAGGAAAGGAGAGTGAGAGAAATGAGAACAAAAAGGGGAGAAAAAAGGAGAAATGAGAAAATGATTGAGGCAGAGAATGAGAGGAGAGTGAAACAAAAGAGAGAGAGAGGTGATTCTTGAAGCATATGGTAAAAAGCACCCAAATAATAAGAAAACCCCCCCAGCCCACACCTGTTTCTGAAAAGGATAAAAGAGAAAAAAAAACCAGCCCTCAACTGGTTTTGGAAATGGTTGGAGTGTGTATACATACACACACATAAGGGGGGGAGAGAGACAGGGATGGAAAAAGAGGAGAAGTGAGAGGGAGAAGGAATGAGGGAAAAAGGGAGGAAGAGAGAGAAATGAGAAACACGAGAGAGAAAAGGGGGAAAGACAGGAGAAGTACCCAGAAATGAGACAGTGGTATAAATTTCAGGAGGGATGATTGATGATTGACTGTATTTATAAGGGGATGTTACATGGGATTGTATATATGAGGGGGTTATTTATGTATGTATGTATGTATGTATGTATGTATGTATGTATGTATGTATGTATGTATGTATTTATTTTTTATTTATTTATTTATTAGATTTGTGTCATTTTGGTTGGTGGTGTGCCCCAGGATTTTGTAAATGTAAAAAATGTGCCGCGGCTCAAAAAAGGTTGAAAATCACTGGTATACAGTATATTTTTCCCGCCTTGTGTTTACGCCCAGAAATGGTACATCTTGGCTTCCGTAGCTCCGCCCATCAACCTCGGAGCGAGCTGCTTTCCCAGCGTCCCCTGCGCTTGCGTGCGTCTCTCCCTCCCCCCCTTGCCTCCATTCCGCCTCCTACTCGAACCCCTTCACTCCCCCCCACCGCACACAGACGCTCCGATCTTGGCCGCTCACCCGCCTTCGGAGAGAAGCGGAAGCCCCTCCCCTCCCGGCGTGAGGTTTTGTTCATTCCTCCTCCGGCCGCGTGCGCGGTGACTTCCGACCAGTAACCCCTCCTCCCCCCTCCCCCCCTCACCCGCGTCCCCGGCCCGGTCTCCCTTTCCTTCTTCTCTGTTTCGGTTTCTGACTAACGGTCTCCCCTCGGATCCCGACGGGAGTACAGCAGAGCCGGCTCGGCGGAGCCAGGCCTGCGCCGGGGGGGAGGGGGTGAAAGCGATGTCAGGTGGAGACTCGGCAAAAAACCAAGTTTGCTTAAAAAAAATTCTGGCTCCTAAATTTTTTGGCTGGCTCCTAGATTCTGAACAACTTTGTCGACCCCTGGACTAAATAATTTGCTTTTCTCTTTAAAAGAACTTAATTTCCAACTATAACAAAACTGCAAAAATAAGTCATCCTTGGCACAGGATTATAATATATTTGTCAGGGTAAGCACAAGTTTTCAATGTATTACTAAGCTGGAATTGGCAAGTTAAAAAGACTCACTTGGCTGAATTACGACAAAGGCTCATCCAGGCAGTAACAATCACCAGACCAAATAACTCCCTGTTTTTAATCAAAGACAACTGTATAAGTTACACAAAACTAATCCCACAAAATAAACTATATGCAAAGAAAGACTTTGCTTATAGTTACAACATACACTAAACCGTATACTAAACAAGCACCTACTTACTGAAATAATAAACTGGCAGTTTAAGAAAGGAAAAAAATGTTACTTGAGGAAAATTTGCCATATTTTAATTAGTTGGGAGTATTAACACAATTCAATCGGGAATGTAAGGTACTTCCATTTTAGGCAAGAGATATAGCTTAAGCATTTTACTTGACGTGGGCACTATCCAATCAATGTCATGCATTCTTATATTAAAACATATATACATCAATTTTAAAAAGATTGGTTGTAGTCTGGTTACATTCAGCATCCTCAGAATAAAATATGACATTCCACTTAAACATAAAAACTAGATTAAATAGCAACTACAGACGAACCTGAAAAAATATATGTGTGTGCACCATTAAAAAATCAGACTATGTTCAATGCTTTGTATCAAATGTTACTGAGCGCTCACAACAGTTACTAAGATCAGACGTTTTCTACTATTTCTTTCTATTAGTTTTCTTGGCATATATAAATATAACATGTATCTTAGGAATTTGTTCTAGGGATTTCAAAGCTTTAAATCATTCTAATTCCTTAGATCTAAGGTAGCTGAAGGATCTCACAGGTGTTAAGGATGAGAATTATGGTCGTCATGAAAATATGAATTAATGCAGAAAAGATCACATTACTTACCTGCCTTCTTCCTCGTGCAAGATGTTATTTTGAGCAGTAGTAACCAAGGAATATCCCAACACAGCAGAACCCATAACACAAGCAGTTGAATGTAGATCTGATATACTCCTCCACACAAGGTTATCTGGAAAATGTGGTGAGTTATTTGTACAAATTACAATGGAATTTGTACACTGAATTCATTTGTCTTGATCAATCTCTTCAAGAGCCTTCAAACAACAATTGCAGAGAAAAAAATATTTAGATTTGGGATTTACTGTATATAATTGAATCCATAGTTCCCTCTAAGCTGAGCAGTGAGCAATCGCTCACTTAAAAATCATCATCAACTCAGAGTTTTCCAAACCTGCCCAGAAGCCGAGAGGGAAAGAGTGAGAGGAAAGGAGAGAGAGAGGAAGAGAGGAAGAGAGAGAAACAGATAGAAAAAAGAGAGGAAGGAAAAGAGAAAGAAAAAGAATGGGAGTAAGGAAGAGAGAAAGAAAATCAAAATCTAGATTGAAACTAGCTCAACTATTTAAGTGGCATTTTGATATTGATAGAGTTGCCCTATTAGAGCTCACTGTTATAGACACACACTACAGTATTTTATTTTGAAATTCTCTGAGGCAAAACAGGGTGGGTTTTTTATTTATTTGTTTGTTTATTTATTATTTCTGTGCCGCCCAGTCCCAAAGGGACTGCCGCTCAGACACTATACTTTTCCGCCCACCCCCCCAAAAAATTAGAGGGAACACTGATTAAATCATCAAACAAGAAGAGCATTTTTCATGCATGTTGAAATATCTAAAACAGCTGTATTTTGAAAATTTAAAAAATGTAAGAGATACTGAAAAGAGTGAGTAGCTAACAGACCACATTAGATATAGGTAACACATAAAGAAATGAGCATATAGTATGAAATCTCAAAGAAACTAGTCAGCATATGATAGACTTCTTTATTCCAAAAAGAGAAAGGGCAGAAGAGAATATAAGACCTAAGACCGTTGAAGACCAGAAGAACATCATGCCTGGACTGACTAACTTCTGATGATTGAAGAGTTTTTTAAAGATCTGTTTATACTACCATCGATATCAATTTTATATTAATTTATAATTTTAGCGTATATTTTATATATTTATATTTTAATGTTTTTAATGTTTAAATTGCTGTTAACTGTCTTTTTATACTATTATTAATTTAATTGATTTTTAACGAAATTGGGGCTTTAAGTAATGGATGACTGGGATAAACATACTTGTGGTTACGAATGGAATGACTGGTACGATTGGATGGGTGGGGGCGGGGGGGGTATGGTATGGATGAGTGTATCGATAGTAGTGTGAATGATATGTCTGGCCCACCTGACGCCCGGGAGACAGGAGAGGGAGGGGCACCGATCTCTGGGGTGGCAGGGGGTCGGAATATCCCTGTGTTGCTGGGGAGAGGCAGATATGGCGGGGGCCACAGAGTTAGCCGTTCCAGGGGAACGAGGGACCGTTGCTTAATAACGGTCCCCTGTTCTGGCTCTGTGAGCCCAATCTTGGGTACTGGTGATGAGTGTAACTCTGGCCCTGGGCTCAGATTGCTGCTGTTGAATGCCAGGTCAGTGGTTAATAAAGCTCTCCTCATCCGGGATCTGATCCTGGATGAGGAGGCCGACCTGGCATGTATTACTGAAACCTGGCTGGGCCCGGAGGGAGGTGTTCCTCTCTCTGAAATTTGCCCAGCCGGGTTTCAGATATGGCATCAACCGCGACCCCAGGGGAGGGGGGGAGGAGTGGCTATTGTAGCCAGGGAGAGCCTTTGCCTGCGTAGACTCATTGCTCCGGAAATAGCGGGTTGCGAGTCTCTCTTGATGAAGTTGGACTTAGGAGTTCAGGTGGGCTTATTTCTCACGTACCTGCCTCCCAGCTGCGTGTCAAAAGCCCTGCCTGTGCTACTCGAGGAGGTAGCCGGGTTGGCGGTAGAGTTCCCCAGACTTATTGTCTTGGGGGACTTCAATCTGCCGTCACTCGGCGAAACCTCTGGGTTGGCACAGGAGTTCATGGCCACCATGACAGCCGTGGACCTGACTCAAGTAGTTCAGGGTCCGACTCACGAGGGAGGGCACGCACCTGACATGGTATTCCTTTCCGAGCAATTGAGTAATGGTCTGAGACTAAGGGGCTTAGAAGTGTTGCCTTTGTCATGGTCAGACCATTTTCTACTACGGCTTGACTTCCTGGCTCCAATCCTCCCCCGCAGGGAGGCGGAACCAATGAAGATGTTCCGCCCCAGGCGCCTGATGGACCCAGAGGGCTTTCAGATGGCGCTTGGGGTTATTCCAGAGGCACTCGTCCACAGCTCGGCGGAGTCTCTCGCGGAGGCCTGGAACACGGCTGCAGCGGGGGCTCTTGACCGGATTGCGCCTTTGCGACCTCTCCGAGGCGTTAGACCCCGTAGAGCCCCATGGTTCAACGAGGAGCTCCGGGAGTTGAAACGCCAAAAGAGACGTCTAGAGAAGCGATGGAGGAAGAGTAGGTCTGAATCCGATCGAACACTTGTAAGAGCTTTTATTAAGACTTACAAAGTGGCGCTCAAGGCGGCAAGATGCGCGTACCATGCCGCCTTGATTGCATCAGCGGAATCCCGCCCGGCCGCTCTGTTTAGGGTGACCCGCTCCCTTCTCAACCAGGGGGGAGTTGGGGAGCCCTTACAGAGTAGTGCCGAGGATTTTAACACGTTTTTCGCTGATAAAGTCGCTCGGATCCGGGCCGATCTCGACTCCAATTGTATAACAGAGTCGACTGACAATGAGTCAGTCGAGGTGACTGGGGCACGTACTTGTCCACCTGTCTGGGAAGAGTTTGATCTGGTGAAACCTGATGAAGTGGACAAGGCCATCGGAGCTGTGAGTTCCGCCACCTGTTTACTGGATCCGTGTCCCTCCTGGTTGGTTTCGGCCAGCAGGGAGGTGACACGGAGCTGGGCCCAGGAGATTACCAACGCTTCCTTGGGGAGGGGAGTTTTTCCATCACTCTATAAAGAAGCGCTTGTGCGCCCCCTCCTCAAGAAGCCCTCCCTGGACCCAGCCGTACTTAACAACTATCGTCCAGTCTCCAACCTTCCCTTTATGGGGAAGGTTGTCGAGAAGGTGGTGGCACTCCAGCTCCAGCGGTCCTTGGAAGAAGCCGATTATCTAGGTCCCCAGCAGTCGGGTTTCAGGGCCGGTTACAGCACGGAAACCGCTTTGGTCGCGTTGATGGATGATCTCTGGCGGGCCCGGGACAGGGGTTTATCCTCTGTCCTGGTGCTCCTTGACCTCTCAGCGGCTTTCGATACCATCGACCATGGTATCCTTCTGCACCGGCTGGAGGGGTTGGGAGTGGGAGGCACTGTCCTTCAGTGGTTCTCCTCCTACCTCTCTGGCCGGTCGCAGTCGGTGTTAGTGGGGGGCCAGAGGTCGACTCCTAGGTTTCTCCCTTGTGGGGTGCCTCAGGGGTCGGTCCTCTCCCCCCTGCTATTCAACATCTACATGAAACCGCTGGGCGAGATCATCCAAGGACATGGGGTGAGGTATCATCAATATGCGGATGATACCCAGCTTTACATCTCCACCCCATGCCCAGTCAACGAAGCGGTGGAAGTGATGTGCCGGTGCCTGGAGGCTGTTGGGGCCTGGATGGGTGTCAACAGACTCAAGCTCAACCCGGATAAGACGGAGTGGCTGTGGGTTCTGCCTCCCAAGGACAATCCCATCTGTCCGTCCATCACCCTGGGGGGGGAATTATTGACCCCCTCAGAGAGGGTCCGCAACTTGGGCGTCCTCCTCGATCCACAGCTCGCATTAGAACAACATCTTTCAGCTGTGGCGAGGGGGGCGTTTGCCCAGGTTCGCCTGGTGCACCAGTTGCGGCCCTATCTGGACCGGGACTCATTGCTCACAGTCACTCATGCCCTCATCACCTCGAGGTTCGACTACTGTAATGCTCTCTACATGGGGCTACCTTTGAAAAGTGTTCGGAAACTTCAGATCGTGCAAAATGCAGCTGCGAGAGCAGTCATGGGCCTACCTAGGTATGCCCATGTTTCACCATCACTCCGCAGTCTGCATTGGTTGCCGATCAATTTCCGGTCACAATTCAAAGTGTTGGTTATGACCTTTAAAGCCCTTCATGGCATCGGACCAGAATATCTCCGAGACCGCCTCCTGCCGCACGAATCCCAGCGACCGATTAGGTCCCACAGAGTGGGCCTTCTCCGGGTCCCGTCAACTAAACAATGTCGTCTGGCGGGCCCCAGGGGAAGAGCCTTCTCTGTGGCGGCACCGACTCTCTGGAACCAACTCCCCCCGGAGATTAGAACTGCCCCTACTCTTCCTGCCTTCCGTAAACTCCTTAAAACCCACCTTTGCCGTCAGGCATGGGGGAACTGAAACATCTCCCCCTGGGCACGTTTAATTTATGCATGGTATGTCTGTGTGTGTGACTGTTAGCATATGGGGTCTTTTAAATATTTAAATATTTTAAATTTGTCTGATTGCTTATGATTTGTTTTTTACATGTTGTGAGCCGCCCCGAGTCTTCGGAGAGGGGCGGCATACAAATCTAAGTAATAAATAAATAAATAAATAAATAAATATAAAAAATGAAAAGATTTCTATTGACTTTGAATATGCTGATTCAAACATCTAAACATAACAAGAATATATGTAAGCATAATACAACAAACTACCTTAATAGAGAAGCTAATGGATTTATTCAATACAGATCTCAAGTTAAATGTGAAAGAAATAGAATGCTAAGCTTTTGTAAGACTACTTAAAATGTTATTGTTATGTGCTGCCTTTTCAGCCAAAGAATTAAAATATACTCTATTTTCTGCTCTGCTTTTATCCTCACAAAATTTCCATGAAATTGATTAAGCTGAAAGCCAGCTGTGATTTAACACCTAAACTCCTAGTCTGTGTCCAATATCAGAATTTGCCACGTATGTTTCTCTTGGCTTCTGGGTATTCGCTAAGAAAGGATTTTTCAAAATGACCATCTTATATTATTATCATTAACAAGTTCTGATGCTAAGGAGTTCTACTCTACTCTCCCCATCTGAAAAGAAATCTGATCCAAATGCAAAACACAAGCAGAAGAATTTCAATTTTGCTTCTGCTTTCACAGCAGCAAGCAGCTTTACTACAGAAAAGTTGATCTAAGCCATGCAGACTCTTTCCTGTTGTCTCCTTGCTCACACTGCAAATACTGTTTGTTTCCATACACCCCTCAACTCTCTCACACACTAACATGATGCTATCCAGAGGAAAATCAATGGATGCTAGTAGGCATAGATGGATTTGTCCCCCTTATTTTAGTCTTCAATTCAGACAAATCTGTTCCTTCTATTGTAACACCAGTTTAAGTGAAAAGAGGCAAGAAATGCAGGAAAATGTTTACAGAGAAGATTAGGAAAACAGAAATAAGATAGGCTGCCTGTTTCTCCCATGGCCAGTTCTATGTGGCATGCTCCAGAGTCAGTTCACCTGACAGTCTGGTCATCTTCCAGGCAAACCAGGAATGTTGTTTACAGGGAGATCCTGAACAATTCATCTGAGGGACAAATTAAAAGTCTATGCCAGTGATAGCAGACCTTTTTTTCATCGGATGCCAAAAGAGTGTGGACATGCACTATCGTGCACGTGTAAGTGCCCACACCCATAATTCAATGCCTGGGGAGGGCAAAAACAGCTTCCCCCCCCCCCAGAAGCTCTCTGGAAGCCCTCAACGACCTGTTTCTCAACTTTTGGTGGGCCCAATAGGATCGTGTTTTGCCCTCCACAGGCTTCAAAGGCTTCCCTGGAGCCGGGGGAGGGTAAAACACACTCTGCCATCCTCTTGGAGGCTCTCTGAAAGCCAAAATTGCCCTCCCAGAGCCTCTGTGCGAGCCAAAAATAAGCTGGCCAGCACACACATGCACGCTGGAGCTGAGCTAAGGCAGCAGCTCATATGCTAGCAGATATGGTTCTGCGTGCCACCATCGCCATCACTGGTCTATGCTATGCAAATAATGTCTTCATCTGTAACAGAAACGAAATAATACAGTCCCCTTTTGAAGTATTCATTAAAGCTGTATGTGTCAATTTATCAAGCTCCATCACATACTTTTTTAGCGAACCATGGGTATCAGCTACTCACATTCATGGTTTAAGAATGAAGTTAACAATGCTTAATTAACTGGATGGGGTAATCTTATTTCTAAATTATCAAAAAGCAAAGAAGAGATGCGTACCCAGAAGAGTGATCTCTTTTGCCCAATAATACTATACCTGTGACTGATGGATTAAGGCTTACTACCAGTGTAAGACTTGCTGGCACAGAGTACACAACCTAAGAGTGAGATATATTAAATACATTTTATAAATACATGAAAATATAAAAAAGGGAAATGGAAAGTGTTCAATCCCAAAGACTAGATAAATAAACAAGTCCCAAAATTGCATCTCCAGGAGAGTTAGGAAAGTAGGAAAGCTTTATTTTATTGTCTAAGGAAAAAAGACCTTAGATGGGGGCAGAGGTGGGAGGGAAAGCTGCATTGTGCCTAGAGGCCTTTTAAACCACTGACGTTTCACAAAAATAAATGTTTTACCAAAGGAACCACCCACTATCAAACAGACCTACCAAGCTGAATGTGATGATCACAGGTTGAATTATTATTTCTTATGAATGTTTTGCCGGCTTGGAGAAACAATCAGTCCATGTGGAGAAGTAAACTGCACACAGGAGAACTGTAATTTAGGTGTCATGTTGAGTTCTGTTATTAGTAATTCAACTTCACTTTATAGTATTTGCACCATTAGAAGTAGATGCAGTATACCAGCTGTGAACTCTAAAGCTCTAAATCAGGCAGCTGTACAAAGGGTTAGCTTTGAAAATTGTTCAGCAATGGCAGCAAAAGTGCAATTACAGTTTTTATGTGCATGTGTACAATAAGACCATATTTTGCTCATTCGTGTACGGCAGCCTTTGATAGTAAATAAAATCTATTTACTTACTAGTGGCATGCATTTAATTTGAAATTTCAGTACAATGATTGAAAAACCATCCTCTGCAATTTAAATTCTTTCCCCCCAGATGCCTTTGTTAATTGCTTTTGGGTTCAGTTTTGTATTTATTCCATGTGCAGCAGATGGCAGCATCTAACCAATCATGGTTGATCACAAGGAAAACAGGTCTGGTCTGATAAGCACCTTAATTAATAAAGGTGGGATAAAAAAAGTACCATTCCAGTAAAAAGGTTAGGACATAATATTAACATAGCAAGGGACAAAACCATATCTATACTCACTATCCAGAGTCCAGGATCAGGGTCATTGATCTGCAACAAAGAAAGCAAAAACCATTGCTATATACTCTGATACTGAATAGCACATAAAATCAAAATCCTTCAAGATGAACCATAAGTCACTAAAGAAATTGCAAACCTCTAACAATGGGCTCCTCTTCTGACGTCTACAACAGTGGTGGGTTGTTCCCACCACTGTTGTAGACGTCAGAAGAGGAGCCCATTGTTAGAGGTTTGCAATTTCAACCGGGTTGTTCCTGGTTCAGACCTGTTCTTAGAACTGGTAGTGTTGGTGGCAGGAGGCGTCCCCGTCCCCCCCGATGCTTCTGCACATGTGCAAAATTGTTGCACGCATGAGCAAGCGCACACATGAACCAGTAATAAAAGGTTTTAGAACCAACTACTGGTCTACAGTCAAAGTGTGTGCACCCTATGACAAATCTGACTGATGCCAGTTGGTGGCTTCATTTTAAAAAGCAACATCAAATCACCTTTGTGTTTGAAACTTGGGTGACCACAAGGACCATTCCATCCATCCATCCATCCACCCGTCCATCCATCCATTTGTTTGTTTGTTTGTTTGTTTGTTTATTATATTTGTATGCCACCCGTCTCCGGAGACTTGGAGCGGCTCACAACAATAAAACAGTAGAAATCCAATAGTTAAAAAACAATTAATACCCTTAATATAAAAAACATCTCATACAGACCATACATAAAGCGAAGACAGCCCAGGGGAATCAGTTCCCCCATGCCTGATGGCAGAGGTGGATTTTAAGCAGTTTGCGAAAGGCAAGGAGAGTGGGGGCAGTCCTAATCTCCGGGGGGAGTTGGTTCCAGAGGGTCGGGGCCGCCACACAGAAGGCTCTTCCCCTGGGTCCCGCCGGATGACATTGTTTCCTCGATGGGACCCGGAGAAGGCCAACTCTGTGGGACCTAACCGGTCGCTGGGATTCGTGCGGCAGAAGGTGGCCCCGGAGATATCCTGGTCGGATGCCATGAAGGGCTTTATAACACTTTGAATTGTGACCGGAAACTGATCGGCAACCAATGCAGACTGCGCAGTGTTGGTGTGACATGGGCATTTCTGGGGAAGCCCACGATTGCTCTCGCAGCTGCATTTTCCATGATCTGCAGTTTCCGAACACTCTTCAAAGGTAGCCTCATGTAGAGAGCGTTACAACAGTCGAATCTCGAGGTGATGAGGCCATGACTGACTGTGAGCAGTGACTCCCGGTCCAAGTATGGACGCACGAACCTGGGCAAACATCCCCCTCGCCACAGCTGAAAGATGGTTCTCTAATGTAAGCTGTGGATCGAGGAGGATGCCCAAGTTGTGGACCCTCTCTGAGGGGTCAGTAATCCCCCCCCCCAGGGTGATGGATGGGCAGATGGAATTGTCCTTGGGAGGCAGAACCCACAGCCACTCCGTCTTATCAGGGTCGAGTTTGAGTCTGTTTACACCCATCCAGACCCCAACAGCATCCAGGCACCAGCACATCACTTCCACTACTTGTTGACTGAATACACACCAAGTACTTTTTGGGACTTTTCATTTGCTAAATTGTAGATAGGGACAAAATAGCAGAATGATGGCCAAAGAGGCAGCTAAGGTCATAGGAAAGTCCATCGAAAAATATCTCAGAATAAGACCTTGGCAAACCACTTTTTTATTGTTGCCAGGATAATTACCGGGACGTCTGATGCTTTCAAGAGTGACTAGCAGTAAGAACTCTTGGCTGTTTACGCTTTTCTTTCTTTGGAGTTTACCCTCCCGTCTCTTCTCACGGGTCTAGTTGGAGTCGGTAGAGGAACGGATGAAGGGGGGACTTTGTCTTTTCTTGCGATCCCATTACTCGAATCTTGGGATCCTTCCAGGCTCTGCCCCTCGGCCACGGAGTTCTCTCTCTCTCGCCTGTGCTACTCAGTCAGGAGAGTAGCCTGCCCGTCTCCCGCGCACCCTTTGTTCCTCTCAACAACACAAATACCCATCCAGACCTGAACGGCTCCGGCCAGCCCGAAGAAGACAGCCATGATCAAGTTGCTGAGCCTCCAAAGGCGGCTGGCACCCGAGAGGGGAAGCGAAGTTAAACGGTCAGCCTCCATTGCCCGGAATTACGACTCGCCGTTCCCAGCCCGCCCGCTGGGTATACGCGGCCCTAAGCGTAACCTTCTTTCAAAGCCCACCCACTCTTTCCACGCCCACCGGTGCTCAGGACGACCCACCGAAGGAGCCGGAATCCCGCCTCTTGACTTCTTTTTCTGTGGGCTCGTGATGGGGACGAGTAATGTAGGCAGCCGCAACAGCCAGTTACTGATACGCGGCTAATTTGGAAACGTGACTTTGAATCTTCTTGTTTGTAAATAAAATAGCCAAGACTTGATGACTGAAGGAAAGAAGCTAGAGTTTTGAAACGGACTTGACTGCTGTTTTCTTTTCAAGTGGGCACAACTTCGACTTTCGTCAAGACTGAAGACTACCAACCGTTTCTTTGAAACTATTTTAAAAAGCACCTAATGAGCTGCCAATAAAATCATAAGGAAGAAATATGTGGAAATATTGAACATTCTATCTATCTATCTATCTATCTATCTATCTATCTATCTATCTATCTATCTATCTACCTACCTACCTTTCTCTCTCTCTCTCTCTCTCTCTCTCTCTCTCTCTCTCTCTCTCTCTCTCTATCTATCATTTATATTTATATGCCACCCACTCTAACAGGACTCAGGGCGTCTAGCAATACTTCAGTCATAACAATATGACTGAAGCAACCTAGATATATTGCAGAAATGTTTTACCGTATTTGTTGTTTATATTGCAATGAATTATTTGTCATTAAAATGTCTACAGTTCTGGCTCAAATTTGCACGCGACCGTTCCAGTGCCAGTCAATTTTTTGATTTGTGTGTATGCGCAGAAGCAAAATATTGCAGCCGAGATTTCAACAATTTTTTTGCTTCTGCGCATGCGTGGAATAAAACAAAAAATCGCCAAAATCTTTTGCGCGCCTCTCCCCTCATGAGACTTTGACACGTTTTTGCTTCCTGCACATGCATGGCATCAAAATCATTCTTTGTATGTGCGTATGTATGTATAATCAATCGTAAGTGTGAGAAGACAACGCACCGATAGCAGCAGATAATAGGAATCCACTCCTCATTTAGACCTGAATCCGCAGCCTGATTGTACAGTTGTTGAAATTCATTTTTTCTCATTAATCTACACTCAATGCCCTTGATGACAAATTGAAAACAGAACTTTAAAAATTCCTATAAATTTATTAAAAAGAAAAAATTGAAATATCATATTGGTATAAGTATTCAGATCTTCCACTTAGTACTGCATTAAAGTACAATTGGCAGTCTGTGGAGAGGGGCGGCATACAAATTTAATAAATAATAAAAAAACAATAAATAATAATAATTACAGCCTCAAGTCTTTTTGGGTATAATGCAACAAGCTTCACACACCTTGATTGGGGGATTTTCTGCCATTTCTTGCAAATCCCCTCAAGCTGGTGGATAATAAACTTAGGTGGATAACCATTTTCAGATCCTTCCAGAGGGAGGGTTCAATTAGGGTTCATGATGAGTAGTGCTTGGTTTCCTCTTGACATAACGTTTAGAAATGAGGCCAAACCAGGGTGAAATGCTCCCTGTTCGGGCGTGCCTGCCAGTGGTCGGAGAGCCGGTAGCAATGGCAATGCAAGGCTTTGCCCACCCGCCCGGATGCTGCCATTTGGGTTCTTTTACCCTCTGCACATGTGCAGAATACTTTACGCATGCACAAAGAGTAAATAACCCAAATAGACGGGTCTGGGCTGGTGGGCCAAGTCTTGCGCTGCCATCTCTACTGGCTTTACAACTACCGGCAGGCATGGCCAAACCGAGAGCATTTCACCCATGGGCCAAACAATTAAATCTTGGTTTCATCAGACCAGAGAATCTTGTTCTTCACTGTATGAGTCCTTCAGATGCTTTTTTGTGAACTCCAAATGAACTTTCATGTGTTTTGTACTAAGGAGAGTCCAGATCCGTGGAGAACTTTGTCCCATCTCCACACAGGATTTCTGGAGGTCAGTCAGAATGATAATCAGCTTCTTGGTCACCTCTCGTACAAAGACCCTTCTCTCCCGATTGCTCAGTTTGTCCAGCTCTTAGAAGAGTCCTGGTTGTACAAAATGTCTTCCTGTTGAGAATCATAGAGGCCAGAAATTGTATTGTAGCCTTTCCTAGGTCTGTGCCTTGCAATTATCCTGTCTCTGAGCTCTGCAGCAGTTCCTTTGACCTCAAGGCTTTTACTCTGCTATGCATTGTCAGCTATGAGGCCTATAGACAGGCATGTGCCCTTTACAAATCATGTCCAATCAATTTATTTTACCACAGGTCAACTCTATTCAAACTGTAGAAACATGTCAGCAACAATCAAGAGAAATGGGGGGCACCAGAGCTAAATTTCAGTGTTGATGCAAAGGGTTTGAAGACTTATGCCAATGTGATATTTATTTAAATTTCTTTTTAATAAATTTACAGACTTTTCTAAAATTCTGTTTTCACTTTGTCATTATGGGGTACTGAGTATAGATTAATGAGGAAAAAATGAATTTCAACAACTGTAAAATCAAACTGTAGCATAACAAAAGTGACAAGTGAAGGAGGTCTGAATACTTTCTGATTGCACTGTAATTAATGATCTTCCTCTAATATTTTAATCTCATTTTTAAATTTTTGCCATCTGAGTTTTTCATTATTTTTTTTTAAAAACATGCATACTGATTTCCCAGGAGTAGCACCTCCTAATATATTAAGTTGGAATTCAAAATGTAATGAAGACAATTGATACGAAAGAAATTCACATATTTGCAATGTACTCTAAGACCTTTCACCCATTCCATTGTGCACTCATCCTGGTGCTCTATGATATCTCAGTGGTCTTCATTCACTAACCATATCCTTCTGAACTGGCTTAAGGGTTTGACAATGTCCAACACTTTTCCCTTGCTCTCTTCCTTTTTCAGGATACATTCCAGTTGGTGTTGAATGGGTCACTCTCTAAGTCATTAATTCTCAACTTTTCTAATGCTGCAACCCCTTAATACCGTTCCTTATGTTGTGGTGACCCCCAACCATAAGTCTAGCACCAATTCTCCCAACAGAGCTTTAAACTGATTGGCAGGAAGGTCAGAGGGACACTCCCACTTTAAACGCCTGATTGATCGGATTGTAAAAATATATTCCAACGTGCCAGAATAGAAACTTTAGTTCCTAACATCATGGGAAATTGGTCTTTTTCCATGGTCTTAGACGACCTCTGTGAAACTGTCATTCGACTCCCAAAGGGGTCCAGGTTGAGAACTATTGCTCTAAGTCCTTTCTTTTCGAGGTACCCAATATTCCTCCTCCTCCTAATCAACATTTACATGAAACCACTGGGTGAGGTTATTATATGTCACAATCCCCCAGTCTAGCTAAGTGAGGCTGTTAAAATCATATCCTAGTGGAGGATGTGGCCGTCTAAATAAACCTACTCCAAGCCAGTTCAACATTGAGTAGTTATAGTTGTTGGATCACCTAGATTTGGGGACCTTCTATCTTTACCTTTGGGTAAGATTCCACTTCTCCATTCAGGAGTGATGTGCAATCTGGAGGTTAAATATATGTTGAGAATGTTGAAAAAGGAAGATAAAAGGTAAAATGGAAATGAAAATTCACTTTTAAAGGAAAGAAAAAAGAAAAGTAGAAAAGAAAAAAGATAAAGTGACTACCAATATTGTTATATAAATACATAATTACTGACCATTCAGTTACGATTGCACTGAAAAAAGAGACTTATGGCCATTTTCCCTACTTATGACTGTTGCCAGACCCCCATCGTATGATCAAAACTCAACGTTTACCAACTCTTATTTAGCACAATTAGTGTCCCTGATCACTTGATCCTTTTTAGTGACCTGACAAGCAAAGTCAAAGGGGAAGCTAGAGTTACTTTAACAACTGTTGTTACTATCTTAACTGTAGAGATTCAGTTAACAATTGGGACAAGAAAGGTGGTAAAATGGGGCAAAACTCACTTAACAAATGTCTCACTTAACAACATATATTTTGGGCTTAACTGTGGTGGTATGTTGAGGACTACTTGTAAATAAATCCAAATAGTCCTTGAATAGGGTAAAAGCAAATATCTAACCATTGGAAAAGAATAAAAATGCCTACTTGAAAGATTGCATATGTTGGGAATACAGTTAGCAATAAGTTAGCAATACAAGGCAAAGGCTAGAAAAACCTTCAAAGAAGCCCTTTGCACTTTCTCATTAGCCTTTTCAGCAAAATTTTAAACCTTCCTATTTAATCCCGTTTTAATCTGTCTTTTGGGGGGGGGGTTGAATAAATTTTAAATAAATACATACACATTTTTATAAACATTGATATTTATTATAATTGTTTTGTGCTCTAATGTTCCATTTTAAGTTCCAAGAACGATTGTACTGTAAACGATTTCTAATACTTTATATATGTAACCTTCAACCCCTAGGTGGACCTTTTTGATCAGGAGTGCCCTGTTAATTAATTATAGCGCTGCAAATATCAACCCCGAAGAAGCCGATAACAAAATACAGAATAAGGTTCCTTATTAAAACATCGCTCCCCAAGATAACATTTCCCAGTGGAAATGCAGGAAGTGCAGGACTACCTTCAATTATTTAAGGCAAGGCAGGACGGGATAATTCACAGGCTCGATCCCTGCAGAACCGGAACTGATCGTGTTTTCTGGATCTCTTAAGAGATCTAATTAGAGATTCTGTCAAGGAATGGCCTTCCCTTCCTGCTCCTCCTCCTCACGCCATCCGCCTTCAACCGTTTTGTATACCCAGGCGTTGCAACCTAAAGACGAGGCGAGGCGGCGAGGCTTGTTGTGCCTTCAATGGCAAACCCGCTCCTAGGTTTTTAAAGAGGCAGGTTCGAAAGCAGAAGCACTTCACGTTTTCGAGGTCGGCAAAGCCTCTTTCTGTAAGCAGCCCTCGCGCTTTGCGCCATCTCATCCCCAGGATGATCTCTAAGACGCTTCCATTGGAAGGGGAGCACGACGCGCCCGGCAAAAGGCGGATAACTTGCGCGCCCCGCGGCTCTCCTTCCCTTTCCTCCGTCCTTCCTCCTGTTTGGGCGAAGGACTCAGAGGCATCATCCGTTCCGCCCGCTGCCTGGGAGGGGTTATACTTGTGCCGCGGAAGTGGGAGGGAGCGACGGAGGGGAAGGAGGAGGGGGAAAAAAACACCACGGGAGCCCCAACAAGCGCGGAGAGGAGAAGAGAAGAGCAGCGACGGTTTTGGGTCGGTCAGGGCCCGGGAGGCTGGCGCCTGTCGTCCCGACTCGGGGACTCTGGGTGTCCCGCCAGCTGCCTGAGGGCCGAGGCGGGCACGCGCGAGGAGCCGGGGGCGGGCGGGCGGGCGCGCGGGACGGGGAGGGGGTCGGTTCGCTGCGCTGCTTCTGCTGCATTGCAGCCTCCTTCCCTCCCCGCCGTCCGTCCATCTCTCCCTCCCTCTCTCGGCGTCTCTGGCGCGCTGTACAATGGCGGCTCCCAGCCCTGGTCCCGGCTCTGGCTCCGGCCCCGGGTCGCAGGCGGCGCAGACGACAGTCAGCAGCATGCAGGGTAAGGGAGCGCGCCTCGGGCCCCCGAGCGACAATCCGGAGGCTCTCTAATAGGCCGCGCTTCCACTACCCCCCCCCCCCGCCGGCCTTCGCCTTGGACTCGCTTGCTCGCCTTGCTTGCTTGCCTGCCTGCCTGTAGGGACAGGAGGGAGCGCCGGAGCTGGATAAAGCCAGGACCAGGCCTCTCTGGAGGATGGTAGGCCTTGAAGCGCGTCCCGGGCAGGAGGAGGTGGAGGCTTCAAGTTCTTCTCTGGCGAATCCGGGGAAGACACCCCGTCCTCCGGTTCCCAAGCTTTACGGAGTGTGATTTTTTGGGGTGTGGGGATGAGGGGGTGTGGTGCAGGGAGACGAAACGGAGATGGTGGCTGTTAAAAGAGGCGCAAGGCGAGAGGAGTTTATGAACCACGAGAACGAGGGAATGAACGAACTGTTGGTGTACGTGTGAACAGTATTGGAGGAGCGTGTAGACAGAGAGAGAGAGAGACGTGAAAAAACGCTTGGTGTCGAAAGCAGAGATCACCAGAAAATCGGACCTCTGAAATAAATTGAGGTGTAGATTTTCGGGAATGTGGAAAGTGGAGCTAGCTTCTTTTTTTAAATCCACCCCGCGAGGTAAATTCGTGGACCTTAAATCCCCGCAGACGACTGGAATCTGGTGCAGAAGGATTGTATGAATTTCAACGACGAAAAAAAAACCAAAACCCTAGAGGCCGTGTTGAGGGCTTATTGCTGTGCGTAGGTGTGAAGAGTTGTGGGGGGGAAAGGGTTACACAGCAGGTCTTCGGGGAGGTGTGCGGCGTAAAACTCACTAGGTAGTGAAGGCGTGTTTGTGTGGAGTCATGGAGGAGGAAGCGGTGGTGTAGCTTTAAGAGGGCGAAATGAATAAAAGGCGTGGGGCGTTCCCTTAAGAAATTCGAAGATAGGTACGGTAAGTAAAATGTAGAAGTCAAAAGAAATCGATTCTGAGCATTCCTCTTCATAGGAAAGGAAAGAGGGCGATTATTATTGTATGTAATAACGTGTAAAACGCAGTGTAAAAGTCGGAGAGCTCCCCTTTTCAGGATCTGTGTATATGGAGCCTGAGGTTGCCATCGTGAATTTCTGCTTAAATTGAGAAATACTCCATTTGCACTATGATTTAGATTCACTATGACATCTGTATTAGGAAAACCATTCTGAAATACAGAATAGAGGTAAAAGTATGTTTTCACTATTGCATAATTCTATCTTGAGTTCCTTAATGGCCTATTTCTTATCAATTCAGTATTTGGAAATATTCACTTCCTTAATGGTCTATTTCTTATCAATTCAGTATTTCGAAATATGTTAGTATGTCAAGACAATATGGTAATGAGTTTAGTTTAGTACTATGATCCTGAGATTGCAACTATGGTACTGAGATCTCTGATAGATTTTGGGCAGGTAGTTTTTAATGCTACAATTGCTGCTTTGGAACCACTTATGTGAAAAGAGTGCTACGTTCTGTAAAGCATATTAAAGGTCTTGGTTTTAATACCTAATATTTCTATTTCAGGGAATCTCTAATGCCAGGGCTATGAGCCTAGAAGAGTGGCTACTATTGGGATATTGATTATGTTAAATTGTTTAAGCCAGTGGTTGACTTAATTAATTACATAAAGTGCTTATCAGCACTTTTGTTTTGTTCTGGTGAGTCTTACTCATTCAATTAATGACAGTTTTGTCTCACAAACCTTTATAATAGTATAAATACATTGGCTGTGCTAGGAGTAGTAGTTTAGTAACATCTAGAATGCCACAGGTTGCTACTTCTAGAAGTAGTATATCAACAAGCCAATTGGAATTTCTTGCTTTGCAAGAGCTTTTTATTACATGCCCAGTATCTTTTATTTAGAATCTTACAAAATGTTGTTATTATTTCTGGTGGTCTCATACACTGACACTCTAGGAAGATTTTTGGGGGTTTTTATAGTAGAAAAAGGACTGAGAATCCAGTATTTGATTTGAACCGATTTCTCAGCTTGTGGATGTTATTAGAAAATAATTATTTTGTAGCATTTATGTTTTAATTACTTCCATGTTTTGTCTTCTAGTAAAGAATATTACTGCCCCTGAATATTAGAAACAATGTGTTGAATTGATAGGACTTTTTGATAATATATTAAATTGGAAAAACATCTTGTTTAAAGTTTTTTAAAATCTGCGTATTGTAACTAATAGTTTATTGTGATGCATTCTGTTCTTTAACAATGTCTATATTTGTTTGAAAGATGTTGTAATCAAATTGGAATATCATGGTTTGTATTAATAAATTATCCAAAGACACACTGTCCTAGCTGACTACTCCTGAAGGGCAGCGAAACTAAGTTCTAAATACATAAATTGTTTGTTGGTTTGTTTATTTATTTGACGTCTATGCCGCCCAATCCCAAAGGACTCAGGGCAGCTTACAACAGTATAAAATACAACAATAAAAAGAAGTCAAATATAAAACTGAGTTATAAAACCATTAATTAAAACCCTAATAAACCTAAAAACCAACCCAACATGCATACTAACATTCATATAATTGGCCATTGTTGTTGTTGGTTCATGGCCCCCAGGCCTGTCAACAAAGCCATATCTTTGTGGCCTTACAGAAGGCCAATAGGGTGGGAGCTGTATGGATATCCGGAGGGAGTTGATTCCATAGAGCCGGGCGGCAACTGAGAAGGCCCTCTCCCGCGGTCACGCTAGCCTGCATTGCATGGCTGATGGGACATGGAAGGTTCAAGGTCAAAAACCATTCTGCTGATCTCCCATTTACTGTATACATGATTCTGCTGTAGCAAGTATAGACTTGTCTTGGTGGCTGCCTCTTTTGGAGATGATTTAATATGTTTCTTTTCCGTCCCTGTATTCAAGTGGTGAACAACACATGCACACCCTAGATAAGTTTAGATAGTTTTCAGAATGAGCCAATAATGATTAATTGCGCATAAAGGAAAAGACTAGAGCTCTATAATGAGTGTCCCATATCTAAAAGGTGGTGATGTGCTCTCTCCTCAAGAAGCCATTGCTGGATCCTACCTTTATTGATTTTTGTCTAGTCTCCATTGGATAAGATTACTGAGGACTCTGGAAAAAGTGGATTATCTACACCTATTTGTATTGAGCTTCAGGCTGGGACATGAAACAGGGACAAAAGTCTATTAATTTTGACAGAACCAGTTGGGGTGATACCAGCATCCTGATTCTTAACACTTAATACCACTGATCCTGGAGCCTCTCTAGATTGGCTATGGAGTTTGGTAGTTGGAGATGAGGGAGAATTTTTAGGGCCATGTTGGTGCTGTAGACTTGTTTTCTGTGACTGGTTTCAGTAGATATGGGAGGGACATTGAGAGAAAATCAGCCCAAACCAAACCAGGGTGCCTCCGGATTTGATTTTCTAGTCTCCCTTGTTTTAACTTCTAAATTTCTTCAGCTTACTGAGTTCATGCATCAACCTGTATTTAGTTCTGTTTAGGCTTGTTCCATTTCCATTTAGATCTGGCTGAGGAAGAATATGCTTAGCATTGACAAAAATGAGTGTCTAATAGGTGCATGGATCTTCTGAGAAAGATATAAAACTAATGCACAATTTGGGAATCTTTCTGGACTCCCAGATGCTACTCAAAGATCGGCTGGCAGCTATGGCCAGGATGAGTTTCTTATAGGTTCATCTAGTGTACCAACCATGTGATTTCCGCTTTCTCACAGTTATGTACGCCTTGGTCACCTTACGTGTGGAATACTGCAACATGCTGTACATTACTGTAGCTTCTTTTGAAAGCCACTTAGATGCTACAGAATGTTCCAGAATGTAGCAGTGCAAGCAGTTATACCCCTACTCCATGAGTTGCATTGTTTCCATTAAGCTTTAAGTGTAATTCCAGAGTCTATTGGTACTTTATGACAGAGGCTATTTGTGGGGCCACTTCTCTCCTATCACTAGATCTAGTAGAGTTGGTGTGCTTCATATTCTTCCATTAAGCAATATTGTCTAATAGGTTTTATGATGTAGACTTTCTCTGTCACATCATTTACTCCTTGGAATAATATCTCCCTCTTCCTAAGGTTTGGACTAACCTGACCCTGCAGGGTCATTAAAAAGTCTATGAAAAACATGATTGCACCTCTTAAGCCCCATCCCACAACTCCTATATTTGATATTTGGTGGTTTTTTGGCTAGGCCTAGGGTATGTTTGTTCATTCTTGCTATGGCTGTTATATTCTCTTTTTGTTTGTTTTAGGCAATGTAATATTTTAAAATTACATTACATTGCCTATAACCTTACAGACTTGAGAAGCTTTATAAACTTTATAAATCCAAATTCATAGAACAAAATTTGATCCAGAATTCAGATAGAATAAGAATAGCATCTGTCTTTAAGCCAAAAGCATCTTTTTCTGGAATCTTGTATCAGGTGTGGAATCCCAAGGGAAAGAAAGTGTTAATTTAATATTTTCCAACAGGCTGACCAACTGGGATGCTTCCAAATCACATTTTGTCCTTTGTCTCTGGATCTTTGCACGGGGCTAGAAGTAATTTAATGTTAAAAAGAGCAAATTAATTTCTTCTAGGAATGATCCCTTAATATTACTAAAATATAATTTACAATAATGGAAAATGTACTTTATTGTAATATGTTGTGAAATTTGAACATAGTTAAATATTCTGCCCTAGTCAGCAGCATGTAGACCAGAAGTGGAAATTTTTAATATATCTAACCTGCATCTTACTTCTTTGTGTTTTCAATGTATTGGTTCTGGTCTTGTCCTCTGGGGCAACTGAACAAGTATATTCCCCCATCTGCATAATGGTCCATTTTAGATAACTAAAGACCACTAGCATACTGACTTCATTTAACCTTTTCTCATTGAACTCAGTTTTTAGTCTTCTTACCTTGTTTGTAGCTTGCATCTATTTTACCTGTGTTGGGCAGAAACTGCTCTTTTAAATAACAAACAAGCTTTATGTTTCTGGGATAATTTTTAAACATTTTCATCTCTTTTAACTTTATGTGGAAGCTTACTTTTTGGCACCCCAATAAAGTTGATTTTTTTTTCAGTTGACTGGTCGTGGCCTGCTAGCACCTGGCTGAGTTTGGTTAAGCCATAGACTCCCAAAGTTTTGTTTGGTTTCCCCATACCATAGTTTAGCATAACTCAGGATGGGGCAAGGATTTCCCCTATAGTCCTCCCCTTGTGGGAAAGTCAACAAAGGGGTGTGGTGGCAGCAGCAAAGAGACCTAATTTTCTAGCTGCCATTGGCCTCTCAGAACCAAAGTGCCTGAATGGAATGGCTGGATCAATCCTGAAAGCACCTTTGGTGTAGAGTGCGACAGTAACTTAACTGTGATCCTGAATCTCTGCTTCTGTTAATACATCTCAAAATAACATTTATCTTTATAGCAGCTGTAGCACATTGCTGTTATTCAGCTTGTGACCTACAAAAAACAAAAATCATTTTTATGTGAAATATTGGCAAGCCAGATATCTTCCATCCAATATTTTCTCTGCAGAACCAAGACTTTATATTTCTCCCTGTTAAAGTTCTTGTTTGTTTACTCTCCAAGCCTGTATTTTATGACCATTCCCATAGCCATTAATCTAGGTGATTAATATACATGGTGAACAATATTGGGTTTGGGATAGAGCTCCATTTCCATTTGATGCTACTCCCCCACAAGCTAGGGAACCATTTATTATTTTTTTCTAGCAATGGATATCCAGCCAATTATGAATCCATCTAACAGTTGTATTGGCTGGTTTATGTTTTTATAAATAAAATTATAATGAGAGACTATCAAATGCTTTGCTAAGTTTCAAGTTTCAAGTTTAATCAGATTTGTATGCCGCCCCTCTCCGCAGACTCGGGGCGGCTCACAGCAATAGCAATACAATGTAAGACAAATCCAATATTTAAAATACTTTAAAAAACACCACAAATTAAAACCAATCATACACACTAGCGTACCATGCATAAATTTTATAAGCCTAGGGGGAAGGAACATGCCAATTCCCCCATGCCTGACGACAGATCAAAGTTCACTGTGTTCGTGGCATGCCCCCTGGATCTATTAAGCTTATAGTAATTGAAGAGTTTAAAATACTATATAATGACACTATTGTAATGATATTTGTGTTCTTTATGTACAACTATATTTCTGACTCTCTGACCTGGTGCTCTCTTTTAGCATATTGTTGAGTTTCATCATTGGTATGTCTCCTTTAGCTTGGTTGAACTTCAGAGAGTATAAATTTTCATGTTTCAATTTTTTTTAAAAAAAATTAACAGAGTAGCTTGATATATTTCTAACTGGTGGTTGTAGCTGAGAAATGATTCTTTTTGATTTAGTCATGTTTCTATATCCCTTATTTCCTATTTGCAATCAGGCACATGCATACAGGTTTTTAGAAGACTAATTGAGATTTATTGTGAACCAGTTTATGAAACTGTAATGTTCTCAATTGTTATTAATTACAATTCATGTAATCTGAATAGAATAACCTGATACAAATTGAGGCAACAAACCCTATTAGTGATGCTACAACTCTTGAGCTGTTACTGAATCAGAAGCTGTCTGTAAAGTTTGATTATATTTATTTCTTATATTGGTAGCTCATTGTGACCTGAAATTATATTTAATAATAAAGATAGAATAGCCCATATCTAAATAGAGTTTCATGATTAAAGGCTTTTTACAGTACCTTTGATTGTTATACTAATGTTTCACTTCTCAATTTTGTATGGTCATTCGGTACTGTTTCAAAGCCAACACATTTTCAAACATATTTTATTAAATGATAGTAGCTGAAGCCACAAGAGTCATCAAAGAAGAGTACAATATATTCTCATATCTGTAGCTACCGTACTGTAAATATAACTGTTTGTCTCTGGATATTGTAGTATACTAAGAGTAAAAGTTTAATTTGTCATTAAAATATCTTGGAATTCTATATGTTGCCTTGCCAAGTTATTACTCATTTTAATTTTAATTCTCAAAACTAAAATGGCAAAATAGTGGCTATTATCTTGTGCCATGTTTTTATGTTTTGAGCTACCAAAGAAAAGTTGAAATAGAAATCTAAGAAAGAAATTAAAGCATTATTTTAAGATATATTATGTGTTTTCTGAATGCAGTAGTCTTAGTTCATTGACAAACAAGAAATTGGTCCTTGGTACCTGAGGCTTAAAATGCCTGCAAAGATAGCCTTAAAAACATGCAGAAGATACTTATGAGAAATTTTAGTAATTCAAGGAAAGCTAATCATTCTTCAAACCAGCAAAAATAACATAAAGCACTTTGGGAAAATAACCAAACAAGGCAAAAATCAATATCTGCCCAATTTCATTAAGGTTGAAGAAACAATTAGAATTTATACAAAATATAAGTCTGGTTATGTGAATTACACAATTATCAAATGACAGGGAACTGTACCTTTTTATGTAGATATGGAAGTCCCTATCCTTTAAAGCAAGTGAGGAATGATAGCCCTTTTATGACTTGTGGACTTAACTTCCTGAACTCCTGAGCCCGCCCTGCCAGCCAATTCTGGAAGTTGAAATCCACAAGTCAAATAGAGTTTTATTTCCCCACCCCTGTTTTAAAGCCATGGGGAATAATCTGTGAGTTGCATATTGGTAGCAGTTTTTAGTTGCTACTAACATTTGTTGATATGTTTTCTCTATTCAATTTACCTTCTAATTTCATGTCTGTTTCTGCGCACAACTTTGAGAAGTCCCCCCAACCCCCGAATTTGTTGCTAATATCTATAGCTTGTTTCTTGTTGCTGTACTTGGTGACTTCAGTTGTTACCCACATTTTGCTTGCTGTGCTGTCTGGCAATAAACTGCTGCATTTATTTTCCACACATAATCACATTGCCCGAAATTTACTCCTTCTGATTTGCTTGTGTTAATAATGGGGAGAAAAAGAGAGTACAGTATTTCAATTTCCTTTGTATATAGAAAGATGTGGTATCTGCTACTATACAGTTTGATCTTTTTTTTCTTGCCTTTTTAATTGCAAACCTTAGTATCTACCAGCACATAATCTGGCTTCCACACTCGGAACACTCTGTGATTGTGCCGTTCAGTCTGAGTGCAGTCATTAATTCACAAAAAGTTTCTCACCCATGCGTTACAATGAAACCTAAGCTAACCTGGAAAAAACTATTTTCAAAATTGTATTTGTAAATTTCAGAACGTTGCCACAGAAGTCATCATATGGAAAACTCACTAGCTATTTATTTGTAACTTTCTCTTTTTAAATTAACAACTAATATGCAACTTCTAACAGTTGATCTGATTTGGATGTTCATGTGATCCGTTACGAACATTTTGGACAGAAAAGTTCCAACAGTTTTTTAAAAAAAAATAGAAAAGCTTTTCCTAAGCTAAGGCACTCCAGATTCTCTGGAACTTCAAATTCCATTGTCATTCTGAAAATTATATTCTCAGTATAGGTTCCAGGAGTATCCTAAGGATATTGCAGTTGATACCAACAAGAAAATTAATTATTGGAATTTGTTCTTTGCAATTCAGATATTATTTTACTTGTGTTAAACCTTTTATTTGGTATCTTAAGTTTTTTTTCCAATGAACATTAAATGTGATTTTAAAGGTTATGAACATCTGTAATTTCCAGTAAATGAACTAGAACTTATCTTTTTTGCTTTAGGCTTTCAGATAAACTTCTGTGAAAAAGCACAAAGTAAGCTACATGTTTTATAGTATTCTGCTATTTTAATTTATTTTTAAATCATTCTTGGTATTGGGAATGTGTCCACTGTTGATCTAACTAACAGACCATGCATTAATACAATGGCAGTGCTTCCATTTTTCATTTTCCAAAATGAGATTGTATTTTGTAAATCTTTGTTATTTATCTTGGATAATATTGATAATTGTCCCACAGTAAATAGCTTAAAATATATGTAAGATTTTTGTCTTTTGGAAGATAAAATACATTTGAATTCTCTGTAATATAAAAATACTTATTTTCATATGATTTATAGATATGTATTTAAGGAAACTACTTAAACACTAAACGGATTATTTCAGAAAGGATCTGATATTCAGCAAATTAGGCCTCCCCCTTCAGATATCAAGCTATATACATGGACTAACATATTTGGTTAGATTATCAGTTTAATATTGACCAGCAGCTCACCAGCATATCATAAGATGCAATTTCCCACTGCTGCTAAATGAGATTCTTTGATTGGAAATGTTGGGCCCATATCTTGAATGTTAAGCATCTAAAGAATATGTGCTAGATTTTAAAGTCATAAAGTCTTTTCTTAGTTAAGGTTTTACCTTAAACCTCTTAAGCACATTCAAGCTTCCCTCTTCATATCACCCATCATTTGTAGATGACAATTTCCTCTGTTTATAAAAACTTTCCATTTGACAGAAGTTGTTGCATTCCAAGAGTTCATATATGAGAGAGCAGGATTTAGAGAGTGTAGAGAGCAGGATTTCAAGTATGAAATTTGCTATGTACTGTATTTTTCAGAGTATAAGATGTACCGGAGTATAAGATGCACCTTAGATTTTGGAGAGGAAAATAGAGGGGAAAAATCTGCCTACCAGATATTCATCTGGCTAATGTCCTTAGTCTGGTCAGCTTCATCAAATTATTTTATCCCCTGGTTAGGTTTTTATTTAAAAAAAACCTTATTCGGAGAGAGTAACAATGAAAGAGCTTGCAAGCTGGTAAAAGCTGGGAACGTTGTTAGCACCTGGTTACAGCTGGAAAGAAACATTTGGAGCAAGTAGAGTAATGAAAAAAAGCCTGCAAAGACTTAGGGTTTGGAAAGCATTCTTTGCAGAGTAACAATGAAAGAACTTGCAAGGTAGGAGCTGCAAAGATTGTTAGCACCTAGTTAGGGCTGGAAAAAAAACAGCTTCAAAAAAGCTACATTCAGAGTATAAGACGCACCCAAATTTTCAACCTCTTTTAGGGAGGAAAAAGGTGCGTCTTATACTCTGAAAAATATGGCATGTATATATCTGTGTATGTAGCTAACAATGAAACCATGCTCATTTGTAATATCCTTGAATATGAATATAATCTCCAATATTCAAAAAAATGTGTTAAGCTGAGAAAAAATGATCACTTACATCACTTTTTATCTACTTCAGAATGATGTAGAAACATAACTGAGTGATGCCATAAGTCTGAAATGTCTACAAAGCTTAGACATTTTAATCAGTCCTTGTCGGATTACATTTGGATGATTAATGGAAGCTCTGCACCATTTTTTTTTTCATTTTTTCATCCTCTTATGGCTTTCATTTTTAATTGCTATGTACATTATATCTTTATAATTGCCTGCCATGATATAGTGGAAACTCTGTTGAAGAACACATTTTTTTTCTCTGTTGAGTAAACGTAATTAAACATATTCATCCTGCATTTAATTTATATGTTTTTAAAGTTAATAAATATGTCTATTTAAATTAGAAGTGATAAATGCTTCTGCAATAATTGTGGATGTTCAGCAATTTGTGATAGAATTTTATCTTTGAGATTTCTGAAGAGGATCTTTAATTATAGGCAAGAAGTACAAAGACTAAATGAGCAACTTTAAACCAATAGGTTAGATCATTATTACTCATGATCGTACTACGTTTCTTTTGATTAGTTTGTTTGAGATGTAGGATATGGAAAAGATGCTGCTGCAGAAGAAAGTAGAAACAAAGTAAAGTAAAATGTTATGAGAATTTGCATAGTGTTTGTGTTGGTCTTATGTTGTTTTCTGTTCCAACAAGACATCTATTCTTCTATGGAATGCTATTTGCCTCTTGTCCTTCTTGCAGACTGTGAAGTCTACATGGATAACAAACCTGAGTTCTTAGACAAGTTATATGGAAAGCATAATTGATGTAGCTGGTAATTGTCTGAATAGTTCTTTAATGTAAATTGAAACCACATGGTCCAAGGTCAAGATTTGAGGCCATAGTATGGATAATTTTTTAACCTATTGCTTGTGCTACAATCTTTGTTAATAGCAAGAAAAACAAATAAAAGGATTTGGCTGAAATCTCTGTTTTGAGAGGGGTTTCCCTCTTGGTATAAGTAGCAGCTGTAAGCTCCTGGTTGAGTTAAAAATAGAAACTAATGTTTAAAGACAAATTTCCTTTGTTGCACTTAATATGAGTTCCTCTGCCCCTCCCTATTTCTGATTATTATCTATGCTAGAAACATTGAATTTTAGTATTAAGTTGTGGCATTAAGATGTTAGTATAAAATAAGATTTTCACTTGTAATCTTTATCTTTATTTTCTGGTTATTATGTTATATATTGTCATAATGTTTCCATCATACCATCATAGGTTCCCCCCCCTCCATTTGTCAGTCTGAATCATATGGGTGCTCTGTTCTTAGGAGTAAGACATTGAAAATGACATTAGCATTGGTATTATTGTTCACCAGAAGGAAGGAAGGAATGAGGACTAAATAATTTGAATTATTAAATTATATTTGGGGATATAATTTACATAGCAAGAACATAGTTGAGAAAACTCATCAATTCTGTATGATCTGTCTGGCCATGAAGCTTTTTTCAATTTTTGTGCGCAATTTATTCTGTTTATACAGTGATACATTCTATAGCAGGAGCCTCCAAACATGGCAACTTTAAGACTTGTGGACTTCAACGCCCAGAAGTCTTAAAGTTGCCAAATTTGAAGACCTCTGCTCTATAGTGTATGGAATAAATGTACCATTTCCAACAACTCTAGAAATTTGGCTAAACCAATTAAATAAATCAGTGATAGCGAACCCTTTTTTCTCAGGTGCCAAAAGGGTGTGCACATATGAGATAATGCTTGCACATGTGCCCACACCCATAATGCAATGGCCTTTCCCCACCACACACATGCACACACAACTCCCCACGCAGGTGCGCAGGCCGTACTTCCGGTAGGCCTGTTGGGCTGTTTTTCACCCTCCCCAGACTTCAGGAAACTGTAAGGAGTCTATGGATGGTGAAAAATGGGCCCATGAGGTGTAGCGGAAGTTCATTTCTGAAGTTCCAGTGGACCCTTTAGACCATTTTTCACCTTCCCCAGGTCTCAGGAAGCTTTCCCCCCACCCTCTGCAAGGCTGAAAATCAGCTGACCAGCACACCTCGCATGCCCTCAGATATGGCTCCATGGTGGCGGGGGGAGCAGCCCATCAGCAGAGACACTCTCCGTAAAGGATGGGAGAAGCTGCTCCTCCTGGAGCAACGGCTCTGCATGGTTCGAGTGTTGGTCTCTGCTGTTTGTGTGTGTGAGACAGTGTGTGTGTACGCACCACAAGTGTGTGTGAGAGAGATAGGGGTGTGTGAGAGAGAAGGAAAAAAAGACAGAAAGAAAAAGAGACTGAGAAAGAGAAAGAGGGAAGGAAGGAGTGAGGGAGAGAGAAGAGAAAGAAACAGCAAAGAAGGGAGAAGGATTTGTAACAGTACAGTAGAACCCCGACTTACGAGACTAATTGGTTCCGGAAGGAGGCTCGTAAGTCGGAACGCTCGTATGACAAAACATTGTTTCCCATAGGAAACAATGTAAAGTCAATTAATCCGTGCAACAACAAAAAAACCCGCTGCCGCCGAACGCGGAAGTTAGCGTTCGGCTTCAGGAGACAGCTGCCAAGCGGCGCGGGTGTTTTAAAATGTCGCAGCCGGCCTGGGGGGTTCGGGGGCTTCCCCCCGAGCCGCCCAGGCCGGCTGCCACGTTTTAAAACACGTGCGCCGCTTCGCAGCTGTCTCCTGAAGCCGAACGCTAACTTCCGCGTTTGGCTTCAGGAGACAGCTGCGAAGTGGCGCGGGTGTTTTAAAACGTCGCAGCCGGCCTGGGGGGCTTGCCAGCACCCCCCCGAGCCCCCCAGGCCGGCTGCAACCTTTTAAAACACGCGGGATACGAGCACCAAGGAGCTGTCTCCTGAAGCCGAACGCGGAAGTTAGCATTCGGCTTCAGGAGACAGCTCCTTGGCGCTCGTATCCCGAATGTGAGCTCGGGAGGCGAACAAAAATGTCGCTCCCCTCCCAGCTCTTATCTCGAGTAGCTCGTAAGTAGAACTGCTCGTATGTCGAGGTTCCACTGTATGTGAAATTGCTCTGCACTTCCAAGCAGCCTCCTTCTATGATAGTGTAAATTTCCAGCACTTCCCTCTTTATTTCTATCACCAACTAACCTTCCCCGCCCATGTCTCTGTCTGCCTAAGGCAGAATGAAAAGAGAGACACAATGCACGCACAGAAACCTCCCTCTCCCGTTACCACACCAAAGGAAACCCAAGTTCAACACGTTTTCTTCCACCAATCTCTCCAGTATTAAAAGCATTTGGGACTCCTGTCTCAGCGTCAGATCATCACTAAAGCAGAAGTCTTCAAATTCATCTAACTTTTAATTTTTGTGAACTTCAACTCCCAGAATTCTCCAACCAGCCACAAGTTTGAAGACCTCTGTCCTAAAGCAACCCCCAGCCTTGCTCCAGCTAGAAAAGGAGATTAGATTTAGATTTATTGGATTTATATGCCGCCCCTCTCCGTAGACTCGGGGCAGCTCACAACAATGGTAAAAAATAATACATAGTAACAAATCTAATATTTAGCAATCTAAATTATAGTTTTAGGTTAAAAAATCCAAAAGAAACCCCAATATATAAAAAACAAGCACACAGTCGAATCATACACAGAAACTACATGGGCAAGGGGGAGATGTTTCAATTCCCCCATGTCTGACGGCAGAGGTGAGTTTTAAGGAGATGCTTTTCACTTCCTGCAATTTAGGGATGGAAGATATCTCTGAGGCCATCTAATGCAACCCATGCTGTAGTAGGAAACCTTACATTGTCTGGATTATTTTGGTGATTCTAACAAAGAAGAAAATTGCCAGAAAGGAGAAGGGGCTTACTAGGACAAGACTGCCATGCAGAGAAAGGTAGAGATACTCCTTGACTTATGACCAAAATGGAGTCCAAAATTTTGGTTGCTAAGTAAGGTCATTGTTAAGTGAGTTTCACCATATTTTACTCAATCCATGACATTTTCTGGCTCTAACCGTGATGTGTAAGCTAGGGAAAAACATCTGAAGGCACGTGTAATGTTCTAATGTACAGAAATTATGGTTAAATGTGTGGCAGAAAATGGACGATGGGTGTGTTTTTCCAAATGCAGTGCGGTTGAATGTGTAGTTTTATGCTATATATTCTGTATGTATATACATACACATATAGTATATTTTGGATGTTCAGTAGCAGTAAATGGAGAGGGAAATTGTATCTTGTTGAGGCCCTTTAGGCAAGGAGAGACCAGGCACCCTAACACTTGATGTGAGTGGTGTCAAGTTGGCCACGTCCAGTGAGTCACATGACCACCCAGCAAACCCCACAGTCACATGACTGTAAAGCTACTCCCACCTAGTCACATGATTGCCAAACCACTCCTACCCAGTCACATAACCACAAAGCCATGCCCATTGTCATATGACCAAGCCACGCTCACAAAATAAGCCACAGATAGTAAAAAAAAATTGGAACCCACCCCTAAGCATAAGCAATAGCAATAGCATCTAGACTTATACAGTATATCATTCCACGGTGCTTTCCAGCCCTCTCTAAGCGGTTTACAGACAATAAGCATATTCCCCCCAACAATCTGGGTCCTCATTTTACTGGCCTTGGAAGGTTGGAAGGCTGCGTCAATCTTGAGCCTACTGAGATTTAGTCTGCCAAACTGCTGGCAGCCAGTGATCAGCAGAAGTAGCTTGCAGTACTGCACTCTAATCACTGTACCACAGAGGCAAGAGGAAGATCTAGATGAAGAGCAATAAGCAAACATTTAACCATATTAATGAATGCTACTTTACTCACTTTTTCCTTTGTTCAGTCAATCACTGAAAAAAAATCTTAGTAGAGGTTTCCTTGGAAGTATAATATACCTGGCGTTCTCCATTAATTCAATATAAGTTCTGCAAGATTCATGTTATCTTTCTTATATTCTGCCCATGGCTCCCATTTGTTACCGTTCTTCCTACTACTGTATTTCATGTGTTATTTATTGATTCGTCTATAAAGAGGAGATTTTAGAGAAGAACTATGATTAAAGAAAATTGTGAGGGTTCTACTACTAAAGCATTTTGCCAATTTAGCTTCTCAGTCTAATATTCTCAAGTGAAGGAGAATATATGTCTTCATGTGTCTCCATAGCTCTTGCTTTCTTTATGTAACCTATCCCTATTTTTGTCCACATTTATGCTTTGTTAATAGAGTTTCATCAATTCTGAGAAGTCAATGTGGAAGCCAGATTCACTTTACAACATTGTTAGTAACTTAACAATTGCAGTGATTCACAACTACTCTGGCAAAATGGGGCAAATTTTACAATTTGCTTGTCTTGCTTAGCAATAGAAATTTGGGGCTCAATTGCCATAAGTCAAGGTTTAACTATATTTCATTAAAAAGTATATAGCAAATGCTCCAGGCACTTGACTATGCTCATAATAGATATTACTATGCCAGGAATTACATACCATATATTATATTATGTCATGTTTTGTATGAACATTTTGTTCATTCTCAAGGCCACTGATTAAAATATTATGGCACTAAAATATTATGCAGCTGTGGTAAAAACTCCATTTTTGTAGCAATCCCAGTGGAAGTGTCTTTTGCATATCCACACAAATGCATAACCAAGTTTGGTTCATACAAGACCTACAGTAGCTTTTAAGTCAGAAATACAATATTTTGTTTTGTTTTATTTTTCTCTGGAGTTTCACATTTCCTCTATTACCGTAATTGGCTATGAGAAGGGCAACCTGGCATATTCCCGTTTGTTTTCTCAGTAATTATGGGTATTAGTAATTTCTACAAAACACGAAATGTATTTGTTTTGGGTTTGGAATTTTGTGATTTATGAAACATAATTTATGGCCTAGGCAAGCAACAAATTGTACTTTATTCAATAAACTGTCATTAAATTCTGATTTATTGTGTATATTTATCTGTAATACACTCTTTATAACTATAGTGACATATGTACTTTGTCTTGTTTTTTGAATCCCATGCTACCCATCAGGAAATGGCAACAGAATGTTTTTCTCCTTTGCCAGAAATCTCAGTCAGGTTTTGTGATTGATAGCTCAAAATATTTGTAATTCACATATGATCTATTATTTTTAAATTTGCTCTCATACGTTCTACACCTACATCTCATAATTACAAGCTATTGGTGTTTGGTTTTTATATCTAGTTGATATATTATAATCATATTATTGAAAAATCCAAATTGAATACCTTTCAGAAATTTCATTTCTGAAAATAATGAAATTTATTTAACATAAATTTAAGATAATTAAAGATAATCTGGAACAATCAAGTTATTTATCAGAGGTAGATAAAGCAACATAACTTTATGCTAAATATGAGAACCTTACTGTTTTTGTCAGTGATGTCATAAAATTGTTTAGTGCTAATTGGAAATGTTCCAAGGAAGAGTTTATTATCCTTCCTGTTTTATTCTAATGTTTTTAATATAGTAATCTATGTTCTCTTCCCGACCAGAGTTTGTGTTTATTCCTTAGGTAAGCGCAGAGCACTGAAATTGAATTTTGCAAACCCACCATTCAAATCCACTGCACGATTTACTTTGAACCCTGGAGTTCCTTTTCAGAATCCACACATGTGAGTATAAAATCAGAAGTTCCACAAGCTAGAACTATTGTCTTACATCTATTTAATTCAAATCACAAAAACATTTATTTGGACTGAGATTTTAAATCTTCTGTTTACCTACTATGTAGGTTGGTAGACAGAATATACTGTTTTACTGTTACTTAAATTCAAACTATTGTTTAGGAATGTACATAAATACCCATGTTGTTTTTCATAGAAATATTCCCTTATGATAAATATCATTAACTGAGTGAACTGATTCATGCTTCTATTTTTCAAGTTCATTATATTCTTACTTTCTACATATATTTATGAAAGATAACAGCTGAGGCATTTCATTACTAAAAAAAATCCTTAAAAAATAAACCCTGATAAAATACAGATTTTCAGGAATTACTAGATTCATTATTAAGTTTTCAAGAAAGAGCTACCAGAACAGCCTTATGTCCATAAGTAAAGTTGACAGATCTATAAATCAGTTGGACATTTAATGTAGTAGGACAGTCTGATCTGTTTTCTCAGGCTGCAAGTGTAGTAAAATCTGGAATTCTTTACATTTTATTTTAAGAATTCAGAAGTTTATTGATGAAGTTGTAAGAATTAATTCCCTCAAGTGTTTTTACTGTGCAATATTAAATGTTTGTGTTTCTCTGAATGAATTGCTTCCCCCCTATAGTTCAGTTTTTATTTTCCACAAACAGCCATTTTATAGTTTTGTCCTGTTTCAGTTCTAAATGCAGAACTGAATAGATATCTATAGATCTATATCTAGTCACATAATAAATTTACCATTACTGCTAAATAATAAGAGGTGTAATAACAGGTGTGGAAAGGATGTATTCCTCATAATGAAGTCAACATAAAGATATATTTAAATGATGAGATCCAAAAGTCAGAAAACATGATTCTAAAAAAATAACTTAAAGAATTTTAAATTTCTCTTCTAGATTTGTCTCTCAATTTCTATTCAGGATTTACTTCCTACAATAAAATATATGAAATCTTTTTATACTGGCCTCATATTTTCCAATTTTCTGTGCCTTTTTTGCAGTGTGCTCCTTCTCTTTTTGATAACTTTTTCCTTACAAGAAATCCATCAGTTCTAGAGATTTTCTTTTACCAATGATGCTTTCATCCAGTGACCTCCAAATTGGAATTTCTCTTTGTGGTAATGGCTTTTGTCATAACAACTTCTAGGTTCAAATCCTGGCAATCTTAATTTCATTTATGCTGCTAGAAATATTGCTGTGTTCTTAAAGCTAAATGGCATTATCAAAATAGAAAATTGAAAAAAGCTAAAAAGCTTTTTCTGTAGTAATTAACTTTCAAAGACTATAGTGAATTTCAGATTATTCTAGTCCAATTCCTTGTATAACTGGTGCTTGACATAAATACAGCATTGTTATTCATTTTCAGTGAATAAATCTATTCCATAATCTATGACAGATTGTATTATATAAATTGTGTTGGGTTAGAATTGGACCCATTGTATCATTTTTTCTTGCCTTATAGATTCCCCTATTTTGAGAAATTTAGATTACAAATTATAATTATTTGATAACAAGTTCCACTGAATTCAGTGTGCCTGCTTCTGTGGATATATTTTTTATAATTGCACTGAAGTCTTCAAGGTTAAATACTTTTATTATATGTCCATAATTTACCTTCATTTTTAGAATACCATAAGTTAACAAATAAGACCTCTTCATCTAGAAAATTTCCACATACCTTTTGAAAATCTTTATGATTAATATTCTTGAACTGTTTTAAGTTGAATATTCAGATTAATATATAGTGCAAAAGACTATGGACAGAGAGACCAAGACTTTTAACTAGTTTAAATGTATATTCCAGTCTTCTAGATTTTATTTAAACAGTTAATTGCCCCTGTTGATTGAACTTCAGTTCCACACAACTATGTTGATAACTCTTGTGAAATAATGTGTCATTCCTTTTATAGGAAAGCTCAGTTAGAATGGTTTCTTCTATGAGGTAGAGGTTTTGTGTCTACCTGCATAATTGTTAATCTTTATTTCTTTCACAATAATGAAGAAAAAAGTATTTAGTGATATGTACATTCTTTAAAAGAATTGTAGATATTTAGTTGCAAAATCTAGATCTGCTTAGGAGGCACAGGTAAATTTTCTCATAGAAATTCATTTTTATATATAGAAATATATCTTCTTTAAAGGTCATTATTTAAAAAAACCATTTATTAAGTTTGATTGTGTCAGTAAATACTATGAGTATGTCATTTTTGTTCCATCTTGAGAAGCTTATTTGTTGTATTTGTAATTATAATGCTATATAACATATATACAATATATCTGTATTGATTCTAGAATTTGAGTTTGACAGAAAGCTATTTTATTATCATTTATTACATTTGAATATTTTTCATTTGTAATTATTAGCATGTGCTCAGAATCATTATGAGTTAGATTTTTTGAATTAGTTTATATATTATCTTGAGTAGTTCTTTTTTCCCCCTCCTGGGTAGTATGGTTTGACAGTTCACGTTCTTTAAACATAATTTACTTTTCCATTGCTAGTTTCACCATGCACTCTTAATATAAGCAATCCTCCACTATGTGAGGATTCATATAAGGTCTGTATTATATTAGTATCATTTCTCATATTTATATATATTCTGCAACTGTTGATTGGCTGCAATGCTTTAGATACATATAGATTTATAATCAGTCTTTAATAAAACATACTAATTATTTTGAAGAATGGATAGATAGTAGGTCAATATAGAATATTATACAGTCATACCTCGTCTTACGAACCTAATTGGTTCCAGGGGCAGGTTCGTAAGATGAAAGGTTCGTAAGATGAAACATTGTTTCCCATAGGAAACAATGTAAAGTCAATTAATCCGTGCAACCAAACCCCCCCCCGCAAAAAAACGGCGTTCGGCGACTGCTGGGAAGCCGCGTGGCTATTTTAAAAGGTGACAGCCAGGCTGGGGGGCTTCCCAGCAACCTCCCGAACCCCGAACCCGGAAGTTCGGCAAAGGTTCGGGGTTCGGGAGGTTGCTGGGAAGCCGCCCAGGCCGGCTGTCACCTTTTAAAACAGCCGTGCGGCTTCCCAGCAGCTTCCCGAAGCCGAACGCCAAACCCGAACTTCTGCGTTCGGTGTTTGGCGACTGCTGGGAAGCCGCGTGGCTGTTTTAAAAGGTGACAGCCGGCCTGGGGGGCTTCCCAGCAACCTCCCGAACCCGGAAGTTCGGCAAAAGTTCGGGGTTCGGGAGGTTGCTGGGAAGCCCCCCAGGCCGGCTGTCACCTTTTAAAACAGCCGTGCGGCTTCCCAGCAGCTTCCAGAAGCCGAACGCCAAACCCGAACTTCCGCGTTCGGAGACAGCTGGGAAGCCGCGTGGCTGTTTTAAAAGGTGACAGCCGGCCTGGGGGGCTTCCCAGCAACCTCCCGAACCCCGAACCCGGAAGTTCGGCAAAAGTTCGGGGTTCGGGGGGTGCTGGGAAGCCCCCCAGCCCGGCTGTCACTTTTTAAAACAGCCGCACGGCTTCCCAGCTGCCTCCCGAAGCCGAACGCTGTTCTGTCTGGGTGCCCCCAGACTTCAACACCAACGGGAAAAAGCAGCCAGACACGCTGGTAAAAGCAAAAGCACTTTATAGTTTGAAAAATAAACACAGAGAAAAACCTGTTCTTCCCAACAGGCAGGCTATGAGGCTTCACAGCAAAGTCCTGACGGCCAGACAATACAGCAGACTTCTTGCTGGCACACACACCACTGTAGAGAATAAGCCCCCACGCCTTTTTCCCCAAGGTTTCAGACTTCAAGGCCACAAGTCAGAATCAGAGACACCAAAGATCACAGCCAGGTCCCAGGACTCCCAAAGATACTACTCCACAAGACAGGAAGGGTGGGTCTGCCTTTTCAGCCTTTCTGGGGAGAACCACACGCAAACCCAGCTGTTACCTATTTAGGACTGGAAGTACCTGGCTAATTGTCCCCTTCGTTGTTCTGCTCTTCTCTGCCTGTGATCGATGATGGCTTGAGCATTTTCATCTAAGGACTCCAGGCTGCTTGCTGGGGAGAGCTCCACCCCGGGGGACTCTGGCTGTTCTCCCTCTCCCTCGGCCTGATATTCCTCCCCCCCTTCTACCTGGGCCTCCTCCTCCTCCTCCTGTTCCTCATCCCCCCCCCTCTGAGCAGGGAGCCGGCAGAGGTTCAGCCGTTCCCTGAGGAGCCTCAGACGGAATCACAACAAACGCCAAACCCGAACTTCCGCGTTCGGAGACAGCTGGGAAGCCGCGCGGCTGTTTTAAAAGGTGACAGCCGGCCTGGGGGGCTTCCCAGCAACCTCCCGGACCCCGAACCCGGAAGTTCGGCAAAAGTTCGGGGTTCGGGGGGGTGCTGGGAAGCCCCCCAGCCCGGCTGTCACCTTTTAAAACAGCCGCGCGGCTTCCCAGCTGTCTCCGAACGCCGAACGCAGAAGTTCGGGTTTGGCGTTCGGCTTCGGGAGACAGCTGGGAAGCCGCGCGGCTGTTTTAAAAGGTGACAGCCGGCCTGGGGGGCTTCCCAGCAACCTCCCGAACCGAACCCGGGGTTCAGAAAAAATTTGCCTCTTCTTACGAACTTTTTTGGAGTTACGAACCGGCGTTCGGGAGGCTGCTGGGAAGCCCCGCCGCCCGGCTGTCACCTTTTAAAACAGCCACGCGGCTTCCCAGCAGTCTCCGAACGCCGGTTCGTAACTCCAAAAAAGTTCGTAAGAAGAGGCAAAATTTTTCTGAACCCCGGGTTCGTATCACGAGTTGTTCGTAAGACGAGGGGTTCGTATCTTGAGGTACCACTGTATATAGAAAAAAGGAAACAACACTAACACATACTGCTGTAATGGTGATATTAGCTTGTGACAGATAATTCATTTATATCTTTACTATTGGTAATTTAAAAAGCTAAAATGAATTAGATTGAAAACAGAATATGGAAATACTAATTATGCTTCTTGCTTTCTATTGCATTGCTATCAAATTTTAAAGCATAGGGCATAAAGCCCTTAATTTCAGAGGTGGGATCTAGAAACATACTATGTAGCTTTTTGCAGAACTGTGCCGTAAATACATGGGGATATTTATGCAACTTTCTTCCAAGGTGGCTTCATTTTATGTATTGTGGTCTAGATTTTTGGTTTGGCTACATTCCTTCAAAATGTAATTTCGATTATCATTTCATAATTGCTATTAAGTCATTTATGTTTCCTATTTTTGCTTACACTATTGAACTAATAATAGTAAGAGAGGGCAAGAGATAATGTAGTAATTTAAACTTCAGTTTGTAAGTGCCAACTTGTGATCTTTTTTTTTTAAAAGCTATTCGTTTATCTTCAGATACAGAGTTGGTCAGATTATCTAAGGCAAGGCCAGTAGCTTTGTAGAAAGAAATATTACCCCTAATTAGTGTTGGCTTGCTAAAATAAAATTAATTGGTCAGGATAATATATCCAAACAATAAATAATTGCAATGAAAAAGTACAAAGGTTTTTGATTGTTGGCAGCAAGATGCGGTAGGAATTCTCAGATGTTAATAATCCCTTTAAGATCCTCTAGTTACAGTTCAAATTAAAAGTGACTCTGCTTTCATTACACTATAACAAGGTGAGATTTTGCATTAATCTGGGCCATACCTAATATTTTTATATCTAAAAGAAAAATAGGTTACTGATACCTTAAAGTTGTAATTTTTCAGCATTCCTTTGGAGTCCCACTTGTTGGCTCAGTATCTCTGTTGAGGTGTGCTGTAGAATTAAGTCAAAATATTTTGGAACTCTACCTAGAGGACTGGCATTTTTCTCATGAAAGGAGAAAAAATAATTACAATAACTTGTGCACATTTTAAGGATTCAAGCAACTATATTCCCACTTTTTAAAAGTGACGATAATAAGTGAGGAATAAAGTGAAATCTATCATATCTAAATATATATTTTCAGTAAATTCCTTTTAAGAATTATATGACATTATCATATTAAAATAATTACTGCTGTAACAATTAAAGTAGATTGCTTTGTCTTAAACAGTTAAGGAATGCAGGGTTAGACAGATTAATTACTATATTTCATGAATTCATGTCTTGTGCCATATAATAAGTACCTGTATTTCAGTATATGAAAGGACAGAGTCAAATGTGTCATTTTAGGAATTGTGAGGACTATATCTCTAGATGAAGTATCATTCCTGCTGTAGTAATCTTTAGCTTATTCTTGGACAAGTTTGAGTTTTCCATATATATTTTAAATTTTTTCTGGAAAGGATCGTTGGATTCTCCCACACACTCCCCTGTTAAAATTCCCGATATGATTAATATAACATAAGCGCTTATTCTCTCTTTTTAAGCCTCTTGTTGGATTTTATTAAAAATAATAAAAATATTCTCAAAAAGTATAAAAAGAAGTATTAGTTATCTTTTTATACTCACTAAGTAAAAGGCTCGGGATATTTTGATATAGTTATTTCTGTGTATTACCTCCTGTCTATTTCTATGGAAGGATTCTTAATACTCCCCTCCAAAAGTTTATTCCAGTTCCTCATTAGAGTTATTGGAGATTTCTTACCTGGAAATATCAATTAAAAAAATAGACTCTGGAAATACTTATTTGTTTCTCAAGAAACCACTGAATGAGCAGTGAAGATAACCTCTAACTTCGTCAGTGTTTCACAATAAATTAAATCCATTCCACTCTAAAAATCAAATTATAGCCATAAACAGTGAGATCAAAATATGATGAAACAACATGAAATAATACAATGTTATTAAGATAGTTCATTAGTTCACAAAAAATTCAATTGTAGTTCATTCATAACTAAAGGTACTTCACTGGAAATTCAAATTTGCTTAGAAGTTCAATAGATTTTCATTTGACTTACTTTCAAGTAAGCCTCAGATTTTACATTCTGCTTTTATTTAATGCAGTTTAGTTCAATGTATATTGATTTTAACAAGGCTTTCAAATTAACTTACATATTATCTTTTTATTTTTCAAGTGGAAGGATAAAAAAAAGATAAATAATGTGTATATTTTGTCTGAAGCAGGCTTTCTTCTCAGTGACTATCTATGCATGTTCTTGCATTATATGGTAACAGCACTGTGTTTTCCTGTCATTTTTATAATCCTTTTCCTGGCTGAAGTGATACTCAAGCAACAATGGGTAGTAATCACATTGCCCCCTTCACCTTCAAAAGGAGAGAGGCGGAGATGATCGTGAAACTTTCCAGCAGGCTACAGTAAGCATAACCGTGTGTTAGCCCATAATATGTTAATAATAGCCAAAAAGAGATCATCGGCACAATTATAGTACCTTGCAGGAATTTTTCATATCATGAATGAATTAATACAGCTGTAAAATTATGCAAATAGCTCAATTTATATACTCATTTTTATCTTTATATGAATGAACTTATTGTTGTGTTCATATCTACAGTACTGCCTCTGTCCCTTTTAACTCTCACTGGCATTAAAATGATTATTGTAAAAATAATAGTATTTTTCAAAATTACTTTGTATTGAATTTCAACAATCTTCTTTTAAAATTAAACACAATTAAAGCCAAGACATTTAAAGAACAAAAAACAGTATATGAAGTAGTGTATAGATGTGATAAAAGCAAGAATGATTTGCAAAAATAAAAAGATTGAGAGGTACAGTGAATGATGTTGGTAAACTAGACTTATTTACAATTTCTTTTCATCACATTCCTTTAGTTTATTTAACATATTATTCCTCTTCTGTACTTTGCATAATGTTGGTTACTTAAAATCAGTTGTGTGAGTTATATATATATAACTCAGTAATTTATTTACACCAGAGGTGAAGTACCTGTGGCCCCACAGATATTGCTAAACTACCTTCCAGAGTACTTCACAATTACCACTCTCATTGTGGCTGCTGAGACTTGAGCATTACCAGGAAAAACTACAATTTCCTAATTCTACATATCTTGGACAATGTGGAATTAAAGAATGGATATAATTGTGCTAATAGTTCTTCATGCAGTCAGAAAAATAAAAAAATTCTAGTGCCCCATTCTACCAGGTAAGCACTTCCTTCTATGCATTAGATATATAAAACCATTTCCTATTTCACAGGTGATTTGGAACTTCCATAAAATATTCAAATTATAAACACCTTTCTCTTATAATACTTGTCAAAGGATAATGAATCATAGTACATAAATAAGCCTGATATCATTTATTTCATTTTATTGTTTCCCAAAATCCAGAAAATAGGTGAAGCTCTCTCTTTGTGCTTAGATCAGTTCATTATTATTAGGTTGTGTTGTAGTTCTGGCATACATTTATTTTATACATTAATCAGATGTAATGGAGCTTCATACAATAACCAGGCAGCAGTTTCATAGTCCCAAATCCATAATCATCTCTGGCCTATCATGCTTTGGTGGATTCTATAGAAAGAAAATTGCTCCTGTGTAAACTTTTGCAGATGTTCATGCCCAGGAACCAAGAATGAGTAGTAGTGTCTAAAGCAAATGCCAAGATAGTGAAATGGCCTTAGTTATGGTTTAGGAATCTTTTTGGTATTTTTAATTAATATTATGCTACATGTATTCATATATTCAGTATGTCATATGACAGTGATGTGCCAAAAAGGGGTATGTGGGTGTGCTAGCATGCGTGCATGTGCCCACACCCCTTCCGTCCCCATGCATGCGCACCCCCCCCTGCGCTGCCTCCCGCACTTGCCCACAGGCCTTACTGAAGCCTGGTACGTGAAAAAAACCCTGGAAGTTCTGGAAAACATACTTGAGGTTTGCGTGTTGTGCTGTAATTTGCAGGAAGCTTCCCTGAACTCTCTGGAGTGCAAAAAAACAGTACAATGGGAAAACGGAAGTGTGTTTTTCCGGACTTCCAGTTTGTTCGTTAGGCAATTTGTTTTGCCTCCGGGGCTTCAGGGAAGCTTCTCTGAATCATCTAGAGGGTGAAACGGCCTTTTCCAAGGCTGAAAATCAGCTGGCCATTTGTCGCACGCATGCCATAGATTCGCCATCTTGGTAATATGTTATATTGTTATATCAGAATAAGAATGAGTGGGAGGCAATTCCCTGTTTTCTCTTTCCTCAATTTCTACAAGCCTATAGTATCTTTTACCAGTCTCATATATATTTTTGACATTATTGAAAGGAGAAATTTAAAGTAGGCTTAGAAAAAAAGGAAGCAAAATTCAAGAGTGCAGGAGCTTTCTCTCATGTTTAAGCAATTTTTTTGACGTCTTATTTTGTCTCTGAGAAAGGTTGCCTTTTACTGTTAAATGTTGGTGGTCTTGTGACTGATGTGCTTTTTATTACCTTTATTAAGACTGACATTTCCAGTGAAACTAAATTATGACTAATATTTTAGTAAGTGCATTGCTAAACATTTACACACATTTTAAGAATACGTTTCAAAGTCTACACCAGTATTTCTTTTGATAGAAATTGGATTCCTTAATATTAATGAGTTGTTACTGTTATTATGGATTTAATTATGCATATGGTCCTCAGGTTATAATCAGTCATTCAGCAGCCATTCAAACTTGTGATGGCAATGAACAAGGGAGACTTATGAAGGGTCCTTAGAGTTCCAGCTGTTGTTTTCCCACATTCATGTGATCACAATTTCCAAAGTTTCCTGCTGACTTCCCCAAAACAAAATCGAAGTATGATCACATGAGGACCTTGCTTAATAACCTGCGCTATCCTTGTTTTAATGATAGGGAGCAGGATTTCCAGAATTGCTGTTAGTAAGTGATGTCATGTGTTTTATGACTGCGGTGTTTAAGAGTAGCAATTGTGCTTCCAATTGTTGTTATAAACCAGAGACTATATTGTCTATTCTAGATTTTGTGTGTGTATGTGAGTAGCTTTTCTATCAGTTGGGGAAATACTTGAATATATTTATTTTTCCATATAATAGATTAAGATATATACTTAAGTAATATGTGAGTGATTGTTTTTTTAATAATCAAGGTACTTAGATAAAATTTAGATTAGTTTTAATGAATTGGGTTTCTTATATGTATTTTGTATTGCTCCCATTTTGTAAGCCACCCTGAGTCTATAGAGAAAGGCAGCATAGAAATCCAAATAATAAATAAATAATAATAAATATCCTATTTCCTGAATGTGTTTCTTAGCCTTTACCTCCAGACATAGCCAGTAGAACCTTGACTAAAATAGCACTAGCATACCTGAAATAAAAGTAAACTTCAGTTGCATTTCTGGCATTCAATTGTGACAAAACTGGTCAATAGCATTGTTTTTAGAAGAGAATGCTACTTCTAGTACAACTATGATGACCAAGGTAATGTTCGTTTATTTGAAAACATTGTACTAAGACTTTGATTATTTGTTTGTTTGTTTGTTTGCTTGTTTATTTATTTATTTAGTTATTTATTATTTTGACTTCTATGCCGCCCAATCCCAAAGGACTTAGGGCAGCTTACAACATTATAAAAAATTACAATTAACAGCAATAATGAAAAGAAGTCAAGGAAAAAAAACCTAATTTCTAAAATCGTAATTAAAACTAAGACAATTTAATTGCATACATACTAGCCATTCAAACCAATTCGAACACGTGGACAACTAATGGTTGCTTTAGGGCCCCCAGGCCTGCCAGCATATCTCTGGGCTAAATTAGTGACCACCTCAACACATATAATGGAAGAAGAGTTAATGTTAAGGAAATGAATTAATGAGAAAAATAGATGTGCAATTTCCTTGTGAAATTAAGAGAAATGAAAAAGCGTAATAGACGTAAATAAAGGTAATTTGATCTTGAAGTGAGATGATGAATACATTAAGTATGTTGAAAAGTATAGGTTAGGATCATATTTGTTGCACTCAAATGAAAGTAAGACTACATAGGTTGGAGATGCCCCATCAGTAATATTAGGATCAAGGATGAGCACTGGGAAATTGCACAAGAATCCAGATATATTTATGTATTTATAATATTTATGTAGCCGCTTACCCACAGCATCTCAAATGAATGTCATGTGGAAAACCCCCTATTCTGTTAAGTAACGTGAGTGGATGGATTGAAACGAGAGAGTACAGAAAAAGTGATTGGGCTACTTGGTTATCCAAAAATAAATGATTGATGAATATCTGCTTCAGATGCATAGCTTAAGTATTAGTCTATTCGAGTATACTTTTACTTTTTTGGGGGAAAAGGAATCATGAATCTTATCAGCTGGATTTATTTTATTGAGTAAAAGTTGAAATACTGCAGGAAGAGAAGTTGTGAAAGTAATAAGATTGATCCTGTTTATAAATTGGTGAGAGAACGTGGTGAAGTGAAAAATCTTCAGACCCAGGAATCATTCGGTTGAAGAGGCAAAGCTTAATTTGGCGTAGTGTTTGGCCTAGCATATGGTATGATTCCAATTCAAAAAGCTTATTTCTTGAAAACTTTTAATTAAAAATAATAACACCTGCAATGAAGTATTATATGTGATGGAGTAGCCTTTGAAAATTGTCTGTATATATGCAAGTTGGTAGGAATGAGACAGAGAAAATATATGGCATCAAGTTCATTATTATTGGTGTGTATTTGTAAACTATTTCAATTGGTTCCAATGTTTAAAACACAGAAGCAATTTGGGATTTCCTTTACCCATGCCAATCTGTTTCTGATTTAAGATCAGATATAGAACTTTCTGACTGTATTTAAACAAATTAAAATATTTAAAAGTGATTATTTTGGTCAATCTTCCCCTACCTAGGATTTATTAGTTTATTAGATTTATTATCTCTGCTATTTTTAAAGAAAGGCCTAAAGATTCATTTATTTACTTTCCCTAAATAGGGTTTTCCTTCTATTCTAGTGCCAGAGCTTGTATTAGCAAATACTAGTAACTAGCTGCTGCAGTTATTATTAATAGTATTTATTTATTGATTAAGCTTGTTGATTCCCTGTAACTGTAGAAGGTTTGCAGGTTAAAACAAAAAATCACAATAAAACAATATAAGTAAAAAACAACAGACAAAAGGTGATAAACACCAGGCAGCATCAGACGAAGACCTAGTACCTTTGCCAGATCTTTAAGGCCTTTTGAAACATCAGGATAAGGAATACCTAGATTTCAGAGAGGTGGGAGGACTTTATTTCAAACTAGCACACTTTACAGTATTTTGCAACCCAAGTAGTATTAGTGGCAACAGTAACTATGATTTCCTGTTTATAAGTTGCTTTTGGTAGGGTTTTTCCCTTAAAGGCAGCCAAGAAATATAATAGACCTTGATTAGTAACTGCCTTGGAAAGTGATAATTTGAAGTTACAGTGGTGATGAAAAGGGAATGTTGTGACCAATGCCTACATTTATGACATTTGCAGCATTTTTGTCAGTCATGTTTGCCATTTTGGTTAATCTATTTTTAATATTATTGGGGGGATTTTTAATTAATGGATGACTTGGATGGATGTAATATTGTGCATGAGACAAATGATTGGTATGAGTGGGATGGCTGGGGTGGGTGGGGTTACGGTATGGATGTGATGAATGGTAACAGCATGAATGATAGATTTGGCCCACTGACGCTCGAGAGGTGGGAGGGGAAGGGGCACCGATTTCTGGGGTGGCAGAGGGTCGGAATATTCCAGTGTTGCTGGGGAGAGGCAGATATGGCGGGGGCCACGGAGTTAGCCGTTCCAGGGGAACGAGGGATCGTTGCTTAATAACGATCCCTTGTTCTGGCTCCGTGAGCCCAATCTTGGGTACTGGTGATGAGTGTAACTCTGGCCCTGGGCTCAGGTTGCTGCTGCTCAATGCCAGGTCAGTGGTAAATAAAGCTCCTGGATGAGGAGGCCGACCTGGCATGTATTACTGAAACCTGGTTGGGCCCAGAGGGAGGAGTTCCTCTCTCTGAAATTTGCCCAGCCGGGTTTCAGATATGGCATCAACCTCGACCCCAGGGAAGGGGGGGAGGAGTGGCTATTATAGCCAGGGAGAGCCTTTGCCTACGTAGACTCATTGCTCCGGAAATTGCGGGTTGCGAGTCTCTCTTGATGAAGTTGGACTTAGGGGTTCAGGTGGGCTTATTTCTCACGTACCTGCCTCCCAGCTGCATGTCAAAAGCCCTGCCTGTGCTACTCGAGGAGGTAGCCGGGTTGGCGGTGGAGTTGCAAAGTGCCGCGTCCCCCTGACGGCGTCCGGCGGCTTCTGAAGCAGTGCTGGGTGAAAGAGGGCGGGCGGGCAACGGCGGAAGGCGAGAGGCACTGGGCAGCGGCTTCTGAAGCGGCGCTGGGCAAAAGAGGCCCGCCCACCCTCTTTTGCCCAGCGCCGCTTCGGAAACCGCTGCCCAGCGCCTTCCGCCGTTGCCCACCCGCCCTCTTTCGCCCAGCGCCGCTTTGGAAGCTGCCGGACGCCGTCAGGGGGGCGCGGCGCTTTGCAACTGCATCAGCGGTGGGAGCCGGACTCGGCCACCGCCCCCCCCCTGCTAGCTCCGAGGCCGGGAACCCGCCGCCGCTGCCCTCGAGAGGCCGGTTAGGAAGGAAGGAAGGGAAGCAGGAAAGCGGCTGCTTCTCTCTTCCTCCTTCCCCGCGCTGCTTGGCGAGCAGAGGCAGTCGCCTCGCCTGCCGCCCTGCTCTGCTTCCCTCCCTCCCTCCTTCCCTCCGCACACCCAGAGACAAAGGAGGCGCGGAGTGTGGGGAGCAGCCTGGCAGGGCGCTCGCAGGCGGCGGCGGGGGACAAAAAGCAGGCCAGCGCCTGGCTCCTGCCTCTCTGGGACCGCCGACCGAGCGGAGCAGCGGCGCGGATGGCTCGCAGCCAGGTTGGGGAAGGTGGGGCGTGCATTGCTGGCTCGTCCCGTTCTGCGGCGCACACAAGATTGACAGGCATGCAGAATGACAGGCGAGCAGGAGGACCTTCCTAACTCCCTCCCCCCCAGCCGAAAACCCAAAGGCGGTATGCAGGATGACATGCATGGCAAAGGGGCGGGAAGGATCGGGAGGCTCAAGCCTCCTTCATTGGTGGCGGCCGGTTTCTGATTTTTGGGCTTGCACGCATTAATCGCTTTCCCATTGATTCCTATGGGGAACAGTTGTTCGAGATATGAGTTGATCGACTTACGAGCCCAGGTCTGGAACCAATTAAACTCGTATGTCGAGGTACTACTGTACTTTGAATTCTACTTTAACCTATAGCTTTCATTTCTTATTAATAGTCATGCCTTTGACTTAATTTCAAATGCTTGTAATATGGATTTCTTTTATTTTTAATAAGATATTGTTATGAACTACAATCTTAATAAATTAGATTATGATGATGTTAATATTAGATTGGATAGAAAAAAGTAACCTTTCTTATGTTGAATAGAACAAGATAAAAAATGGCATTTGTGGTGTGGAGTTTCAGAAGGCAAAAAATTGCTGTATTCAGTGTATAAGATGCACCAACATTTCCACCCTCTTTTAGGGGTGGTGGTAAAGTGTGTCTTATACTCTGAAAAATACAGTAGTTAGTTAAATTCTTTATCTGAGTCATCAGTGCTCTGGAACAGATGGCTATATGTTCTACTATACATACAGTTGTCTGTATGTATTGGGGAACTATGGCCCTTTTGTGATCTGTGAACTTCAACTTCCAGAATTCCTGAGCCTGCCAGTTCACAGATCATAAAAGGGCTATAGTTCCTCACTCCTGTTCAGTGATAAGGGCTGCAAAGGACAATTACTATGGTATACAAGTGTTTCCTCTAGGAATTGAGATATCTAGTTCTGTTTTCCTCAGTAGTGTCTTGACACTTCCCCCCATCTCCTGAAATGTAAGCACTTTCATTTTACTTATAATCTGCAGTATGCCAGCATCAGTATATTTTAATTGATCTGATTGTTTTTAGGAGTGTCATGGCAAAACCTGAAATTTGTGCTCCTTAAACTTCAATTCCACTCAACTTTTTATTTCAGTTTTTTTTAATGTAAGAAAGCCTAGCTGCTTTTAACATTTAGGTACATATAGAGAGTTGTATGTTTTCTGTGTCCCACAGATTAGTAATCTCTTCACTCCTTGGTTCTTTTCTGTATCATTTGAAACACTTTGGGATGGTTTTTGAAGATGAGCCGTACAGTTTACTGTTATTTTATGGTGGAAACATGAACAATAAATTAACCCTAAAATATTATATCACAATTACAGCAAAAAAACCCTTTCTTTAAAAAAATATGGCCTTCGTCATTCTGTGCCTCTCAGTCTTCCATTAGTGTTACATTCTCTGTAGTTTGTGTCCCCTAAAATATTGAAATGTGGGGGAAAGATCAGAAGCCTCAGGATACTGGTATTCATATATAATGATGTTATTATATAACACACACCCCTTTTTACCTGTTCACACATCTTTCAGTCAATTTATATCCTCAATAAACCTCAATCAAACTATATAGTTTTACCGTCATACTATGATTTGCGCTGTTCAAACACAATCACATATTAGTTTACCATAAAAGATGATATATAACACTATGTAGGGACATATTCATACAATTCCAAATCTTAGTGTGATTCTTGAAAAGAGCCATATCTAAGAAGTAAAAAATAAGGTTTTTTTTAAGATAATCATATTTAACAGTACAGTATTGGGAGAGCTTTGAAATGTAATCATGAAATATTTCCACAGTGGGAGTTAAAGAGGTTAGTGTTAGCAGTTCTTATCTCTTTTATCTCTATCAGATATAAAAAGTATTTTTATTTGGCATTCTTGCCACAAAAATATTTTTATACACTTCCTTCCTTTAGGGATAAAAATGAGCAGCACAAAATCATTTTGTGGCTTTTAATTTACTTCACAAATATAACTAAAATAGTTGCTTTATACTGAATTTTGGAAGTTAAATGAACAACTAAAGCCCTTCTAATTTGTGGTTTTGTGTTAAGATCAACCAATTCTTATAAAAAATGTGATGAGTACAAATGTAAAATTTTAATATTATTAATAGAGATAATAAAAATCGTTATTGCCATATAATTATTATAAAGGGACAAACTATAAAACATAGCTAGTAATTTATAAATATCCTAAAAGAAAAGTGACATAATGTAAGAAAATAACATTTATGTTTTCTTTGTAGTAGTTACAATTTATTTTATTTATTTATTAGATTTTTATGCCGCCCCTCTCTGAAGACTCGGAGTTAGTATCTTGCACTTTGCCCCCATCCAACTCCTTCTTGGAATTTATCTTCTTGCATTAGCTATGTGTGCATTCCTCTATATAAATGCTTTTGATTGGTGCTGCTGAAATAAGTTTTAAATTATTTAAAATGTGGAAAAATTCCTTCCCAATTTTTTTAACAGAGAGAGACTGAGAACACACAGCATTGAATCATCAGGAAAATTGAAGATTTCTCCTGAACAGCATTGGGATTTTACTGCAGAGGACTTGAAAGATCTTGGAGAAATTGGACGTGGCGCTTATGGTTCTGTCAACAAAATGGTCCACAAACCAAGTGGGCAAATTATGGCTGTTAAAGTAGGTGATGCCCATAATTATTTGTACTTCCAACATTTGTACTTCCATACATGACAAATAATTTAATGCTCATCCATCTAACACTCAACAAATACCTGTTGTTTATATAGCACTTTATAATTGCTATACAGTATTAGCAGAGAACTGTATTATTACTAGTTTAGTCTGAAGTGATATATGAAGTTTGAAGAAAATAAGTCTATTCTTTCCTTAAAAATATGTCTGCGTATGCATAACACGGGATTTAAAAATGTTGACAAGTTGTAATGATACAGGTACAATATTTTTTCATGGACAGATCATTAGTTTAAACCAGTAGTTCTCAACCGTTTCTTCACACTGGACCCCCTTTAAATAATATTTCTTCAAGCTTCACAGACATCAAGCAACCCCCTGTGGACCACTGGTTGGGAACCACTGATTTACTTATGGGAACCACTGATTTACTTATGGGATTTTACATATTATCCACAGCTTTTCTGCAACAGCACTGTAGATGTCTTTTAAGTTACATCAATAAATATAATGAAGAGATCACCTCTCCTCATTCCTGTTCCACTCTCTTCAGGAGTATAAATGAAATCAAAATATTTTTATCTGAACTCTGAACATAATACGGTCACTACACTTTAGTGGATAGTTATCCAAAATAACTTGACATGATTTTAGGGGTATTGCTTTCTCCCTTATTGCCTAATTTTTCATTCTGTAGCAGTAAAAGTCTGGGTGGGATTGGAAAATGTATGGGAAGCTTTAAAAAAATGTTTTTAAATTCCAGTAGTTAACTAGACGCTGCAGTTCAACATGCATTTTGCAGCTTGTTTTCACAGCTACAACACTGAGATCAGCAAAAAGAAGTAGAAGCATATTTATTATACATGAATTGACCCTACAAATATAATAACAGCAAAAACACATTAGTTTGCTTTTTAATTTTAAACTTTTTCCTAATGCATGCACAATACATATTTTAAATACCAAGTGCCAAAAAGCTAAACTAGTAATGTTTTATGTCTGATCGTTAGAAAGTTTAATTACATAGCTACATCATCTGTATAAATATCTGTATATTATATATTTTCACAGTGCAAACTATACTTTTACATTGAAAAAGTGCAATATAAACACAGAGACAATAATTCTATTAGTCATAAATGCTTAGATTTTTCCATAGCAAAGAATTTAAAAACAGCAATACACTTACTTATCAGCAAGCAGTCATTTTGCTATGTCCCATTGATAAGGCTTCAAGAGATTGAAAAGAGCATGGGATGACATTATCCTCTTTTGCCTTAAATTTGTGTAATTTATTCTTAATAGGGGGATGCAGTTTTATTAAATCATGTTTTATGCTAGAAAAATAGGTAGAAGAATCTTAGCTGAGGCTGTGGCTTATTCACTTTTGAAAATAAGAGCTGAATTATATATATTTATATATTATATATTTATTAGATTTGTATGCCGCCCCTCTCCGAAGACTTAGGGTGGCTCACAACAACAATACAATATACAGAATACAAATCCAATATAAATTAAAAACGAAATTTAAAACCCATAAATATTAAAAACAATCATTACTGCACAACCATACCATTCTCATGTATTACATTCAGGAAAAAAGGTGGTAGTGGGGAAGAGATAATTATTCCCTCCCATGCCTGGCGACATAGATAGGTCTTCAACATCTTGCGGAAGGCGGGAAGAGTAGGGGCAATTTGAACCTCTGGGGGGGAGTTGGTTCCAGAGGGCTGGGGTTGCCACAGAGAAGGCCCTTTCCCTGGGTCCCGCCAAACGGCATTGTTTAGTCAAAGGGACCCAGAGAAGGCCAACTCTGTGGGACCTGATTGGCTGCTGGGATTCATGCGGCAGAAGGTGGTCCCAGAGGTATTCTGGTCTGATGCCATGTAGGGCTTTATAGGTCATTACCAGCACTTTGAATTGTGACCGGAAACTGGTCGGCAACCAGTGCATGCTGCGGAGTGTTGACGAAACGTGGGCAGATCTTGGAAGCTCCATGATAGCTCTCACGGCTGCATTCTGCATGATCTGGAGTTTCCAAACACTTTCAAAGGTAGCCCCATGTAGAGAGCATTGCAGTAGTTGAACCTCGAGGTGATTAGGGCATGAGTGACTGTGAGCAGTGACCCCCGGTACAAATAGGGCCGCAACTGGTGCACCAGGCGGACCTGGGTGAATGCCCTCCTCACCACAGCTGAAAGATGGTATTCTAATGTTAGCTGTGGATCGAGGAGGACGCCCAAGTTGCAGACACTCTCCGAAGGGGTCAATAATCCCCCCCCCAGGGTAATGAACAGACAGATGGAATTGTCCTTGGGAGGTAGGACCCACAGCCACTCCGTCTTGTCAGGGTTGAGTTTGAGTCTGTTGACACCCATCCAGACCCCAACAGCCTCCAGGCACCGGTACATCACTTCCACTGCTTCTCTGACTGGACATGGGGTGGAGATGTACAACTGGGTATCATCAGCATACTCACCCCATGCCCTTGGATGATCTCACCCAGCGATTTCATGAAGATATTAAATAGCGGGGGGAGAGGACCGACCCCTGAGGCACCCCACAAGGGAGAGACCTAGAGGTCGACCTCTGACCTCCCACTAACACTGACTGTGACCGACTGGAGAGGTAGGAGGAGAACCACTGAAGGACAGTGCCTTCCACTCCCAGCCTCTCCAGCCAGTGCAGATGGTATTGAAAGCCGCTGCGAGGTCAAGAAGCACCAGGACAGAGGACAAGCCCCTGTCCCGGGCCCACCAGAGATCATCCATCAGCGCGACCAAAGCAGTTTCTGTGCTGTAGCCGGGTCTGAGTCCCGACTGTTAAGGGCCTAGATAATCGGCTTCTTCCAAGGACCGCTGGAGCAACACCACCTTCTCAACAACCTTCCCCATAAAGGAAAGATTGGAGACTGGATGATAGTTATTAAGTACGGTTGGGTCCAGGGAAGGCTTCTTGAGGAGGGGGTGCACAAGTGCCTCCTTGTAAGGAGCCGGAAAGGACCCCCCTCAAAGAAGTGTTGCCAATCTCCTGGACCTAGCTCCGTGTCACCTCTCTGCTGGCCAAAACCAACCAAGAGGGACACGGATCCAGTAGACAGGTGGCGGAACTCACAGCTCCAATGGCCTTGTCCACTTCATCAGGTGTCACCAGGTCAAACTCCACCCAGACAGATGGACAAGGACGGGCCCCAGTCACCTCGACTGACTCATTGTCAGCCGACACTGCTATTCAATTGGAGTTGAGGTCCGTCCAGATCTGAGCGACTTTATCAGCGAAAAACAAGTTAAAATCCTCGGCACTGCTCTGCAAGGGCTCCCCAACTCCCCCCTGATTAAGAAGGGAGCGGGTCACCCTAAACAGAGCAGCCAGGCGGGATTCCGCTGATGCAATCAAGGCGGCATGATCTTGCCGCCTTGAGTGCCACTTTGTAAGTCTTAATATGAGCTCTTACAAGTGTTCGGTCAGATTCGGATTTACTCTTCCTCCATCGCTTCTCTAGACGTCTCTTCTGGCGTTTCAACACCCGGAGCTCCTCGGTAAACCAAGGAGCTCTCTGGGGTCTAGTGCCACAGAGAGGTCGCAACGGCGCAATTCAGTCAAGAGCCTCCGTCGCAGCCCTGTTCCAGACCACAGCAAGAGACTCCGCCGAGCTGTGTACTAGTGAATCCGGTAAAACCCTAAGCACCCTCTGAAAACCTTCTGGATCCATCAGGCATCTGGGGCGGAACCACCTAGTTGGTTCCACCTCCCTGTGGGGAAGGATTGGAGCCTTGAAGTCGAGCCGTAGCAGGAAATGGTCTGACCATGACAAAGGCACAACTTCTAAGCCCCTTACTCTCAGACCATTAATCAACTGCTCTGAGAGAAATATCATGTCGGGCGCGTGTCCCCCCTCATGAGTCGGAATTGCTAAAGAGTATAAATTTGCCTGAAAACATTACAACCATTTTTACTGTTACTCTATGGTTCACTTTAAAACTTTGATAGTCCTCACCTTACTCATTCATTTAATTGCTTTTCAAGATTACAACGGCATTGAAAAAAGTGATTTATGGCCATTTTTTACACTTATGACCATTGCAGCATTCCTATAGTCATGCGATCAAAATTCAGATGCTTGGCAACATACTTATGACCGTTGCTATGTCCCAAAGATCCCCTTTTGCAACTTTCTGAGAAGCAAAGTTAATGGTGAAGCCACGTTCACTTAACAACTAGTTTATTATCTTGCAGTATCAACTGCAGTGATTCACTCAACTGTGGCAAGAAAGATAGTAAAAATGGGGCAAAAACTCACTTGACAAATGTCTCACTTAACAACAGAAATGTTGGGCTCAATTGCGGTCATAAGTGGAGAACTGCCTATATGAAGGGTATTTATTAATTGTATTAATTAGATTTTTATTCCACCCTTCTCCTTAGACTCAGGGCGGCTCACAAGAAAGATTAATACGAAATGTGTAAGAAATCTAAATTAAAATATACTCTAAAAACCCCAATACTTAAAATTAATCAATCACATTCATCCCATCATGTACCATGCATTCAGTCATTGGCTGGGGCTAGATATTAAGGCTCAGTGGTTCCAAGCCTGTCAGCAGAGGTGAGTTTTTAAGTCCTTGCAGAAGGCAGAGAGAGTGGGGGCAGTGCAAGGGGAGTGGAGGGCGTTCGTTCTAAAGGTCTGTGGCCACCACAGAGAAAGCTCTAAATCACCCTAGTTGGATTGACCCATATCACTTGTTTCGGCAGAAGGGGCTTGTTACGGACCTTGTCTGCCAAGGAATATTTGGCAAGATATATCTTAGATATATCTGCCAAGAAATAATTGGTTGGTGGAGGGCTCTAAGAAAAGAGGCTGTTCTCTGTAGTCCCTGCCCTTTCTAGCCTTGAATGAGATCTGCCCCGTCTCCTTAGTTTTCTAGAAGAGCCTTAAAACTTGGTTTTGCTACTTGGCCTGAGGCACAAGTGCGAATGCTCTATGTTGTAGGTAGTTGATGCAGTAAGAGAGAAGACCCCCATCCTGTGCTATTCGTCCTCTTAATTTTTACTCTCCATACTTAACTCTTACAAATTGTAACTGTTTTTAATATTGATCTTGTATCATTTGGTAAGTTGTCCAAAGTCACTTCAACAGTGAGATAGATGGCATATAAATTTAATATACAGTGGTACCTCATGATACGAACTTAATTGGTTCCAGGAGGAGGTTCGTAAGGTGAAAAGTTCGTAAGACGAAACAATGTTTCCCATAGGAATCAATGTAAAAGCAAATAATGCGTGAAAATCCTTCAGGAAAATCCCAAACTTTAGAAGGGAGGCGAACAGAGGGCAGGGAGGAGCAGCTAAAGGGGGCGGGTGGAAGAAGCAAGGCTAGGCTAAAGGGTGAGTGGGAAGGAAGAAAGGCAATGGAGGCGCCCCTCCCTTTTCTTTCTTCAAAAGACACCCTTTCAGTGCCTGTGCAAGAACGCTGTTCACCTCCAAAGTCTTTCCCCCTCCAAGCCGCCCCTCCCTTTTCTTTCTTCAAAAGACACTTTTTCAGTGCCTCTGCAAGCACGCTGTTCTCTGCAAAGTCTTTTCCCCTCCAAGCCGCCCCTCCCTTTTCTTTCTTCAAAAGATACCCTTTCAGTGCCTGCAAGCATGCTGTTCTCCTACTTTTGTTAATGCAAAGTCTTTCCCCCTCCAAGCCGCCCCTCCCTTTTCTTCAAAAAAGGGGAAAAAAAGAAACCCCTTCATCCCAGCAGCAGCTGCTTGGGTTCGTAAGGTGAAAATAGTTCGGAAGAAGAGGCAAAAAATCTTAAACACCGGGTTCGTATCTTGAAAGGTTCGTTAGAAGAGGCGTTCGTAAGATGAGGTACCACTGTATTAAAAATAGAATTTGTTGAGAGTGAATAGTATTTGAGTTTTAACCATCTGGTATGTTTTCTGGAAAAAGCTTATGTAGTTCTTAAAGCTCTACCAGAGAGGTTAAGCATAAGCTAATTCTGAGATGGAAGGGCAGCCATTCAAAGATGACTTCCTATGGGGATTTAGAATATTAGTTGAACTTATATAACATTTTAGGTTTTAACGTGTCAGCTTAAGCTATGCATTCTACATTATTCATATCATACCTAGGCTTAGCATTACTTTTACACACTGTACAATTTTAATCTTATCTAGAATACCTATATGCTTTATGCTTTAAATATTGCTTGCTTTAAATATTTGCGTCAGCTCTTTCTGTCACATTTGTTCAGTGTCAGGTAAAAGTGAGGGAGGGGGGAAGATTCTGAATTTCTATGGGAAATGGCAATAAAATGCCAAAATTAATCCAGCTGTACAAGGAAAAGATTTTTCATAAAGCAAGAGAAATTTATAAACCAGAAGCAAATTCAAGAGTTGGGATGAGAATGGATGTAATTATTTGATGCAATTATTTATATACAAAAAAAAGTTGGGATGAGTAGATTGCCACTTAGCATATTAATGATTCAAGAAATACACAAAAGAATTACTTTACAGATGATGTAAAGATGGGTCATAGGAGATCATAACATTCTAGGAATGATATCATCTAAAGGAAAACAAAGAAGGATAGAGGAACTGATGGCTTATTTAGTGCCATAAATAACATAAATTGCTTGAATTAAAGAGACTATTAGAATAAGATAAATGTTAAATCAATTTTGGAAGAAAGAGCCAGTTTGGTCTAGTACTTTAAGACACTTAGACTAAGAACAGGCAATTGTGAGTTCTAGTTCCCTCTCCCTCCTTTCAGGCAAGGGCAATAATCCAGTCAGTCAATTCAAGACACAATGGATAGACCAACATTTGGTTGATGTGAAAATGCAGACCCTGGACTGCAAAACACAAACCCTGATCCCATAATCAGCCAGATGTTTAGAAAGGATTTGGCACTTTTATCCGTCTTATTTATTTTTCCTCTGTTTTTCAATGCATTTTATAGTCAACACTTCATTTTCTGATAATAGGCAATATCTTCAATATCCATAATTTCCAATTAAAGAGAAGAATTCTTTGCTTATTGTTTTCCGGGTTGCAGAATGATAGCTCTGGAAGAATTTGCCCAGAAAACATGTAGCATACCTCTGGAATAAAGCAAAACTTTTCTGTCTCTGCTATTTTGTGGCTTCTGTAGATTGGGAAACTATTCCTTGGAGAGGCACTGAGGATCTCATATATTTCAGTGAAGATCCATAATATGAGTAAACTATTGTTGCTGTAAGGATTTTTTGTGTGAGATATGTTAGGTTGTAACTCAGTGACATGCATAGTTTTAAATTGCCATGTTTGCCCAAAAAGAACTGTCTTATATTTTTTTGAACCCTGAAATAAGCACTTGGCCTTATCACCATGCATTCAAAAGATTGATTGGGCTTATTACAGGGGATGTCTTTATTGGGGGGAAACAGGATAGTTTGTTTACAATTGTTTTTTTAAAAATTGCTTTAGAACTATGAGAGGTATGTCCTTTGTGTAAGAAGATTAAATTCCCCTTCCGAAAAACCACTTTGTATCATTTGCTGCAAATAGCAATTGAAGTAAACAAGGTCCAGGAAGTTCAATGAAAAGAAAAGAGGAAAAACAGCTAGGCCGTTGTGAAATGATTTGAGGCTGAAATGATTTTAGTCTGGTGAGCCAGTTCTAAGCATATTAGCTAATGTTAATCCAGGACATAGTTTGACATTTTTTATTAGATATAATTTAGTATTTGATTGTCAGATGGCTTCCATCCAACAATTTGAAGGTAAATAATTTTTTAGCCAAGTAAAACAAAACAAACAAAAAAAATAGGCATCTACTCATTAAAGTTGTGGTGCTGTTTTGTTTATTGTAAATCTCAGTATAAATGTAAGAAGATTCTAGTGTAATTTGGTATTGTTACCAATTTAGGATAAAGCTGTTGCTTTTAAATACAGTATTTAAAAAATCATGATTCAAGTGAGATTAATAGTGTAATAGTGCCATTGATAATGCTTGAACAGTCCTCATTCACCTTATTAATCCCATGTCTTACTATGAATTTTTAGGCTATTGTACTCTGTATTTGAGGGGGGAAAACTGGAACTCTTTGATTTATATGTTTTTGTAATATTTATCAAGTGTTGGATAATTCAATTATAAATTATATTTAGCTTTACAGAGCATTTAATAGGAATAAATTGGGAAGAACAATTTTGAACTTGGTGCTTTTACTTTTAATATAGGGTAATACAATATTATTTTACTACAATAATAGTTAGTTTACACTCTTACTTTCACTGATCGTGCAATGACATGATTTTTCCAATTATTACAGATGCTACAAAAAATTGTGCTGAGATGTAATATTGTTTTAGAAATTCTTCCTATGATAATACAAAATTCATCTGATACATAATTGGAAACCTTTCTTAGCTTGTCAAGATCAGTTTGTTTCCTCAAAGGATAATTAGTCCTTTTGTCTCCATACAATCGTATTTCTTTGTCTACTTGCATGATTAAAAAATGTGTCTTCCACAATTTATTACTAACCTATTACTAAAATACTAACCAATGATTAATAGTAAATACTGTAAATAATGATTTTCAAATCACAATAAAATAATTGAAAAAAAATATGAAAAAAATATTGGCACTGATTAAAACAAGAATATCATACAAAGCCATATGCAGAAATCCTGCTAACCAATGATTAATAGTATGCTTTTTCTTTTTGGTCAAATGCCATCCAAGGACTTTTAGTAGTATGGAAATACAAGTCAAGAATTCTGTCTCTTGAAAATTCTATAATTAGAAAAGTGCCTCTGTGCACTTTTAGTTTCACTTTCATTTTAGCATGTGGGATTGCTGGCAACTTCAATCAGCTGAATGTTGGGAGGCAAATACAGTGATACCTCTACTTACAAACTTAATTCATTCCGTGACCAGGTTCTTAAGTAGAAAAGTTTGTAAGAAGAAGCAATTTTTCCCTTAGGAATCAATGTAAAAGCAAATAATGTGTGCGATTGGGGAACCCACAAGAAGGGTGGAGGCCCTATTTCCTCCAAGGAGATTCTTAGAGAGGCCCCACAGAGGCTTCTCCCCACCTTTTCCAGCCCTATTTCCTCCCAGGAGATTCCTACAGAGGCCCGATGGAGGCTTCTCCCTGCCTTTTCTAGTTACAGTTTCGGAGGCTTGGGTTTGTAAGTGGAAAATAGTTCTTGAGAAGGGGCAAACAAATCTTGAACATCCAGTTCTTATCTAGAAAAGTTTGTAAGTAGAGGCGTTCTTAGGTAGAGGTACAGTCTGCGGAGAGGGGCAGCATACAAATCAAATTAATAATAATAATAATAATAATAATAATAATAATAATAATAATAATAATAATAATAATACCCCCCACTGTAATCAGTGGCTTGTGCTAATCAGGCTCTGCTTCTGTTTGCTGCAAAGAGGTAAATTGCTGCAAGAATGTAAATTGCTCTTTGTGGGGTGGCCGGATGGGGTTACATTTGGCAACACACTCAAGTTTTCACCCTCTTTGGGGGTGGGGGTGGGGTGGGTAAAAAGGTGTCGTCTTATATTCTGACAAATATGGTACAGTATATCTTTTTTGTATATGTGAATTTATATTTATTTATATTTATTTATTTATTTATTTATTTATGTCCTTAAAAAGGAAACATAGAAAATTCAGCATGTCTTTTAAATTACATGAAAATACCATTATTGTGTATAATATATTTATACACAATATTTTTAAATGTTCTTTTTAAATGCTATATAGTGATCAGAAGATTTTTAATAGGCAAAATTTACTTAACATCCTATGAAAATATTTTCTTTATGTTTAAAAATTTGCAACATTTATTGTATGATCTCCCTTTCACTTATTGTCCTGGGAATTTTTCTTTGACTGAATGTAATTAATTGTCTGCACAGCCATTATGAGTGGGAACAACATTGAGAATAAATGCATAGGTTGTCAAATTGTCAAGTAGTCAAATTGTTTCAAATTCAAACTTTAAGTCTGCAATCTATTTATTTGTTCTATTCATATACTGCTGAATATCTATTGACTTACCACATCTTGGTGGGGGGTGAGGGAAATCACCATAAACGTACATTAAAACATCAAGGATCAATATTAAATTAAAATCATGAATAATTACTCAGAATTACAATTAGTCAAGATAGATTTTTAATAAGAGTGATGATGAAAAAAACATCAGAATCATATATATAATCTTTGTAAGTAATTCACAGTAAATTAAAGGTGATGGCAACAAACTATTGATCTGAATGCTATTCTAAAAAGTTCCACCTTTAGTAGTTTCTGCAGTTAGAAAAGAATAGTGCATGCTTTAATGGTAAGGGAAGGATTTTCACAAGGTTGCAGCTGAGAAATAGCACCTCCTGGCTTCCATTTTCCTTATTTCAAGAAATATAACTTATTGGGAAGGATATATTGGATGAGCCCACTAGAAGGGCACTGGACATAGAAGTGTGTGTGTTGCAGGGAAATACTGCTACAGATAACAAGACATATTAGCATCAAGATAAATTCTGACCAGTGTTAGCTTTTATCTCTGGTGCCCCTCCCTTGTATTCTGTATGATTACAGATGTATTCTATATGATTATATTAAAGAACTGGTTTAATTTTTTTCTGTTCAATTTCAGTCTTTGCCAAACTAGTACTTTCTCCCATTTTAAAATATTTCAAATTGATAACATCCATTTACATTTTAAAAATCTGTAAACTATGACTTGAGTTTAATGATTTGTCTTTATCGTTCTTTTAGCGAATTCGGTCAACAGTGGATGAAAAGGAACAGAAACAGCTTTTAATGGATCTGGATGTAGTAATGCGAAGTAGTGACTGCCCGTATATTGTTCAGTTTTATGGAGCACTCTTCAGAGAGGTTGGTACTCAGAATTTGCTTAATTTGTATCCAAATGTTTAGGTATTTTTAGGTTTAATGGGTAATGGTATGCATTAATTGAAGGGCAAGATAGAAAGTTCTGGATAATATCACATGAAGTGGGGTATGTGCAATAGAAATATTATCAGGACTATTTCTAACAGTTGAATGTTAAGAAATCTTCAGCATATGATTTTGTTTTGATGTTGGTTAAAAAGATAATTATGAGTTTATGCTCTATATTTTCAAACTTTTATTTTCTTAATTACATTTTAATCAAATCATCCTTCCAAATGTGACCTACTTTCACAATCATAATCATCCTACAAGGTAGGTTACAGAAAGAGATTTTAACTGGGTCAGTGTTATTTATGAAGTGCCTTGATCAGTGGTGACTTAAAACCTAGCCATCCTGGTCTTGATTTGCTACATTATTCTAGCTAGTCCACCAAAGAATGCTTGAGTTCTCCCTCTTCATTTTTTGGAGGACATATTTTGGGTGTTGAACTCAATAGTTATTGAGCCTTGTGATCACTCCATTTGCCTAAAGAGATATGTGTCCAATGTTCATCTTCTAATAGCACCTTAGAGAAATAGTTTGATAAGAAGTGTAACCTCGCCTTTCTACAGAAGTTTGCTTATTGATAATGACCTTCTTCTATGGAGCAGATCTGAAGCTCAAGGAACATAATATTAATGTTGGTATTCTATCACATATAATTTTAGGACATAAAGTCATACAGTATAATGTTCTTTTCATGAAATAAATTTAAATTTAACCCATTCATGAAAGAAATATAATTGTCTTAATATATTTCTTTCATGAATGGGTTAAATTTAAATTTATTATAATATAATGAAATTGATTGTTTTTTTTCAAATTAAAGAACAGTGTCTTTTAAATATACAGTGTACTCATTAACCCATAACGTAGTCAATACACACACACACACACACACATTAAAATAGTACTTTTTCCATTAATATAAGAAGTAGATGAATTTTGAATTTGTTTAAGAAATACATTGGAAGAATGATATTTTTGCTTGCTTAGCATTCAGGATAATAGAATGTACTGTATGTGAGAAGATTTTCATTGCTTATTTTGGTTAACACAGAACATCCAAAACATTTGTTTCATTTTAACAATATAATAACCCCTTTTCTTTCTTTGTTTAGGGTGATTGTTGGATCTGTATGGAGCTCATGTCTACCTCGTTTGATAAATTTTACAAATATGTATATAGTGTATTAGATGACGTTATTCCAGAAGAAATTCTAGGCAAAATCACTTTAGCTGTAAGTATTCTTTGAAAGGTTTTTTTGTGGGTGTGCATGCCTCTGATTTAGTTTGCTTTGCTTTCCCAAATCAGCTTCTAGACAGCAATGAGATTGATTGATTGATTGATTTAAGACTTATTACCGAAGAAACTTTGATATTTTGCTGACTTTTTAAAAAATGGCTTATTTTGTTTGCTAAGAAAAAAATGTTTGTAATTCACTGGATGAAGTGTGAATATTGCATGTACGTGTGCACTACCAAATGTGAATTTTATTGTTAAGATTTTGAAGAGATACTTTCGGATTTCTGCTTTATAATTTTCTTGAAATATATTCTAGAAAGCATTTGTTGATTTGGAATTATGATATTAATAGAACTTCAATAGAACTCCTTAAAATTTTCTTCTTCTCTTCCAGACTGTGAAAGCATTAAACCACTTAAAAGAAAACTTGAAAATCATTCACAGAGGTAGGCCTTTCTGGGTATGTTTTTATTATACAAATAACTTATCTAACTTTGCAAACTGGATCTTTGGAAACGTATCTAAAACATATCTAAAACATTCAGAGACTTTGCATGGGTCTATATATAATTTAAGACTTAATTATGTAACAATTTAGATATTTCCACTAATAAAAAACTGCTCACTACTTTCTTTTCCACAAATGCAGGGAAGAAAGTTCCAGGCCCCAAACAGTGATTTATAATTGTTGTGGGTTTTTTTTTTGCTTTAAATTACTATGAATTATTTAAATTTCTAACATTGTAATTTTCCACATCAACTCTCAGGTTATACTAATAATTATTAGCAATTAGGGTCCATGTAGAATACAATTGAAAGTCTTTATATTGAAAGCCCTTCTTTCACCCTTAGCAAATACTGCTTAAAGTAAAGACAAGGACCGTGCAACTTTCCACTCCAGATTAAAACTCCCAGCATTCACTATTGCTTACTTTGCTAGTTTGATCTACAAAAAGTTATAATCCAACTCCTGTGATTAAAGAAATAAAAGCAACAGCACTTAGATTCATATACTGCTTCTTAATGCTTTATAGACCTCTCTAAAAAGTTTACAGAGTCAGCATATTGCTTCCAACAATCTTAAGTCCTCATTTACTGACCTTGGAAGGATGGAAGTCTGAGTCAACCTTGAGCCGCTCAAAATCAAACTCCTGGAGTGAGCAATGAGTTAGGCTGTAGTACTGCATTCTAGCCACTGTGCCACCATGGCAGGCATTGTTAATTTAATCTCCTTTTCATTGCTTTTACCCTTTCATATTACCAGACCCATATGTTCAGATCAAGTTTTAGTTGATGAAAAAAACTGCAAATAATTTACTAATCACTAAGTAGAATTAATGTTGACATTAATGTTGATTCATACATGGGTTAAAAATAATGCCTAGTAATTTGTGATGTACGATACATCAGATTAGATTCTGCATTTATGCTGCACAATTTTCATTAAAATCGATAATCTCGGTTTTGTGTGTGTGTGTGTGCGCGCGCACGTGTGCATATATGTGCATGTGTGAGCCCAAATGAGAAAAAACTCCATCACTATATGCCCATAGAATGAGCCAGTGGGATCTCACAGAATAATTAGACACAAGAACAGTTTTTTCCCCAAATGCCAGTGCTCCGCTAAAAAAATCATTCCCTCAACACTTTCAAATGATTCACTAAATGTACTTTACTATTACTACCATATTTTCCCCAAAATAAGATGCTGTCTTAGATTATTTGAACCCCAAAATAAGCGCTTAGCTTTATTTTTGGGGAGGTCTTATTATTTTGGAGCAAGATGGGGCTCCTCTTGCCAGCTTACCTGATTTCTAGTTCTGTCTCTCTAAGGAAATAGTATTTTCGTGGGAGGGCTTATTTTCAGGGAAATACGGTATTAATCTTCTCATTGTTCCTATTACCCATCTCCTTCCACTTATGACTGCATGACTGTAACTTCGTTACTTGTATCCTTAAGATTTATATTGATTGTTTCCCAGTATTATTTGATTGCTTATTTGTACCCTATGACTGTCATTAAGTGTTGTACCTTATGATTCTCGAGTAATGTATCTTATGTTTTTATATACACTAAGAGCATGTGCACCACAGACAAATTCCTTGTGTGTCCACTCACACTTGGCCAGTCAAGAATTCTATTCTATTCATCTCTGTGTAGATCAAAGAAACACGGATATTTGGGTGAACATTTTCTTATTAATCTGCTTCCTGGATACAATCCTTATATTGTGTTTGTTAATTATAAAAAGGATTTAATAAATTAATTATTAGTAAATTCTCCTTATTGCTCTTAATTTTTGCAGATTGCCACTAGCCACGAACAATGAATAATGTGTTTTATTTTGTCCATGTTTTATCAGAATTGAAGAATTGGGAGCACCAAATAGTTCGCTTGTAAACATTCCACATTTGGAATGTTTCACTCTGAGCTCAGAACACTTGGTGAAATACCTGTTGCAAATTCCAAATGTTTAGCATACCACTATTCCAAATGATTAAGCATGGTGGGCAAGAGGATAGAGAGAATCACATTTCTTCAGCAAAGATGCAAAGAAGTTCTTGATCTTGTTTCTTGTTGTTTGGGAGCTTTCTGTAGATTGAAATAAAAATACATTAACTGTAATTTGCCCTCATAAGTATGTCTTTGCTCTTATTTCTTTCAGATATAAAACCTTCCAATATTCTTCTGGATAGAAATGGAAATATTAAACTCTGTGATTTTGGCATTAGTGGACAACTTGTAGATTCCATTGCCAAAACCAGAGATGCTGGATGCCGGCCATATATGGCAGTAAGTGGGATTGGAAAATTTAATTGCTGAGATGTGAATAAGAATGAACACTTTTTTTGGGGGGGGGGGCACAACCCTGATATGTAGAGTAAAATTAAATATCCAGGATCAATCCCCTGGGTCAGTTTTAATTGCCTAAATTTCTGGATAGACAACTTGGATCTGTTGGTACATTTGACAGGGAAAGAAATATGCAAGGCAAGTAACTGAGCTTGAAATGTAAAAACAAAATACAGCCTAAACAACACGTACAGTCCAGCATCTTCTGTTCTTTAACTACATGAGTGAAGGAAAACAAATATTAGGGATGTTTTTGGTACATTTTGGGAGAGAAGGCTGCAAAATAGGTGTCCTTAGCTTTGCTTGTATATACAGTTCAATTACTTGTTATAGCAAAGAACCTGGTTCTCGACCTGATGATAAAAAAGGCCCAGTGTTTCTAAGAAAATATTGTTATAGCTATTATACATTTAAAAACTGAATCCTCTTGAATCTCATCCATGCCATTTCTAGTGTAGCTGGACTATATGGATTACCAGCTGAGAATGACTGACTGAAGGCATTCATTTCATTTGTCCACGATTTATGGACAATCTTCACTTTTGCTTATCTTATTCTTTCCAGTAGGCAAAATTATTATCTAGTTTTATTGTTGTTAAGTCCATTGTTTCTCACATTCTTGTGTGACCTGGCACAGAGACATGGTCTGCATACCAAATGGACTAAGAGACTCTGAGGTATTGAGGCCCTCTCACTTCCTAAATGTATTCAAAAGGGATCTAGTAGATAAGCAAACTGCATACATTTATGTGATTATTTATTTACCTTTTTGAGGAGGATTTTCAAAATCCTCCAGTTCTAAAATCAGACAACTGTAAAAACAGAATCTAGACCCTAGAATTAATATTATAAAATCAGAAGAAGAACTAGAACAGAGCCAGTATAAAAATTCTTAAAATTATAACAATAATAAAATACAACACTTGTCCTCAACAAGTTATTTCTGTCCTGTAGTTTATAATAAGATGGGGAAAAGTCTAGGGAGGAGAAAGTGATGTGTAACACCCATTGATAGATTAATAAACTTAAATGTGTAGATAATATCAAGTATTAAGCTATACATGGCAGGGAATGCCAAATTTGGTGTTGAAAGAGTGATCAGTTTATAGATAATCTCTAGTCAAAGGTTCCAATATTCCATTTCTATTGTAGCCAGAGAGAGAAAGGAAGTAAATTAAAAAATTGGTAGCTTGAATGGCAGTCCAGCACATTTTATTTCACCCTTGCTTTACCTTGGAGCCTACAGTCAGAATATCATTAAAGGAATAGAAGAAGCTATTTTAATAGCGATATCTCCATGTAATTATGGAAAATTTAATTGTGGCACTTTAATACACACAAGGATATTTCTTATTTATAACATTCTTTAAATGAGGTTGTACTGATCCTAGAGAAAGGTTTAAAACTAATTCCTTTGGAGGGAATAAGGAAGAGTAGGAATCATTATAGGAGGTTTCTTGCAGTTGTCTGTCAGCAGTTTTGCCTAAATTTGCTTTGGACAAATAGCAGGTTCACACTCCATTTTCGAGACAATGCTCCTGATCTGAATTAAAAGGTTTGTTACTTCATTGGTTTTTTACTATGATCTCCCCTTCAGGTTGTCTTGTAAATTATATGAGCAATTTGGAAACTCAATTTAAGCACAAGTTTTAAGAAATACTTGACATGTACTTAGGCCTTAAGTATACTTAGATGTATCAGATTGTTTGATGTATATACAATTGATCAAATTATGCTTAACTGGCACAATTCCTACAGAGCCCAGAAATTGCTAATTTACAGAATTTAGTGTTCTGTTTGGCTTTTGCTCTTCATGAAAGTGATGCTTGATGAGGGAAATGTTGGTGTTACTTGAAGTCTTACCTCCATCTCACTGTGTAATCTTTATACCATTTCTTGATATATTTGTTCTTTCTCTTGTATACCTATTTTGTTTTATCTTATTTCAGCCAGAAAGGATAGACCCTAGTGCATCCAGGCAAGGATATGATGTCCGTTCTGATGTCTGGAGCTTAGGGATTACATTGGTAAGAAATAGTGAGTGTTGCTGCAGAGAAGTTCTTAAATCTGCTTATGAAGTGATAAAAGGATTTGGGAAATGTAAAAGTTAGAGGGATGTTGCTTTTATAAACATAAAATGCCTATCTGAATTTCTCTGAATTATATAGTTTGGGCTACTTTGTTTACGTTTTTCAGTTTTGTTCTACCATGTGGTGCTTCCCTCTAGTGGATGTATAAAACCATTGCTTGTACAGTGGAACCCCGACTTACGAGTTTAATTGGTTCCGGAAGGAGGCTCGCACGTCGAACAGCTCGTATGTCGAAACATTGTTTCCCATAGGAAACAATGTAAAAGCGATTAATGCGTGCAAGCCCGAGGGCTGAGGGGAAAAGACGTCGGCTGAAGCGGGGAAGTTCGCCAGGAGGCAGCAGAAAAGCCGCGCGTGTCTTTTAAAACATCGGAGCCGGCATGGGGAGGCTCTCAATCAACCCCCGAGTCCGGGTTCGGGGCTCGGAGGCTGATTAAAAGCCTCCCCGTGCCGGCTCCGATGTTTTAAAACACACGCGCGGCTTTTCCGCTGCCTCCTAAAGCGGGGGCGTGTGTTTTAAAACATCGGAGCCGGCATGGGGAGGCTCTCAATCAACCCCCGAGTCCGGGTTCGGGGCTCGGAGGCTGATTAAAAGCCTCCCCGTGCCGGCTCCGATGTTTTAAAACACACGCGCGGCTTTTCCGCTGCCTCCTACAGCGGGGGCGTGTGTTTTAAAACATCGGAGCCGGCATGGGGAGGCTCTCAATCAACCCCCGAGTCCGGGTTTGGGGCTCGGAGGCTGATTAAAAGCCTCCCCGTGCCGGCTCTGATGTTTTAAAACACACGCGCGGCGTTTTCGCTGCCTCCTACAGCGGGGGCGTGTGTTTTAAAACATCGGAGCCGGCATGGGGAGGCTCTCAATCAACCCCCGAGTCCGGGTTTGGGGCTCGGAGGCTGATTAAAAGCCTCCCCGTGCCGGCTCTGATGTTTTAAAACACACGCGCGGCGTTTCCGCTGCCTCCTACAGCGGGGGCGTGTGTTTTAAAACATCGGAGCCGGCATGGGGAGGCTCTCAATCAACCCCCGAGTCCGGGTTTGGGGCTCGGAGGCTGATTAAAAGCCTCCCCGTGCCGGCTCTGATGTTTTAAAACACACGCGCGGCGTTTTCGCTGCCTCCTACAGCGGGGGCGTGTGTTTTAAAACATCGGAGCCGGCATGGGGAGGCTCTCAATCAACCCCCGAGTCCGGGTTTGGGGCTCGGAGGCTGATTAAAAGCCTCCCCGTGCCGGCTCTGATGTTTTAAAACACACGCGCGGCGTTTCCGCTGCCTCCTACAGCGGGGGCGTGTGTTTTAAAACATCGGAGCCGGCATGGGGAGGCTCTCAATCAACCCCCGAGTCCGGGTTTGGGGCTCGGAGGCTGATTAAAAGCCTCCCCGTGCCGGCTCCGATGTTTTAAAACACACGCGCGGCGTTTCCGCTGCCTCCTACAGCGGGGGCGTGTGTTTTAAAACATCGGAGCCGGCATGGGGAGGCTCTCAATCAACCCCCGAGTCCGGGTTTGGGGCTCGGAGGCTGATTAAAAGCCTCCCCGTGCCGGCTCCGATGTTTTAAAACACACGCGCGGCGTTTCCGCTGCCTCCTACAGCGGGGGCGTGTGTTTTAAAACATCGGAGCCGGCATGGGGAGGCTCTCAATCAACCCCCGAGTCCGGGTTTGGGGCTCGGAGGCTGATTAAAAGCCTCCCCATGCCGGCTCCGATGTTTTAAAACACACGCCCCCGCTGTAGGAGGCAGCGAAAACGCCGCGCGTGTGTTTTAAAACATCAGAGCCGGCACGGGGAGGCTTTTAATCAGCCTCCGAGCCCCAAACCCGGACTCGGGGGTTGATTGAGAGCCTCCCCATGCCGGCTCCGATGTTTTAAAACACACGCCCCCGCTGTAGGAGGCAGCGAAAACGCCGCGCGTGTGTTTTAAAACATCGGAGCCGGCACGGGGAGGCTTTTAATCAGCCTCCGAGCCCCGAACCCGGACTCGGGGGTTGATTGAGAGCCTCCCCATGCCGGCTCCGATGTTTTAAAACACACGCCCCCGCTGTAGGAGGCAGCGAAAACGCCGCGCGTGTGTTTTAAAACATCAGAGCCGGCACGGGGAGGCTTTTAATCAGCCTCCGAGCCCCAAACCCGGACTCGGGGGTTGATTGAGAGCCTCCCCATGCCGGCTCCGATGTTTTAAAACACACGCCCCCGCTGTAGGAGGCAGCGGAAAAGCCGCGCGTGTGTTTTAAAACATCAGAGCCGGCACGGGGAGGCTTTTAATCAGCCTCCGAGCCCCGAACCCGGACTCGGGGGTTGATTGAGAGCCTCCCCATGCCGGCTCCGATGTTTTAAAACACACGCCCCCGCTGTAGGAGGCAGCGAAAACGCCGCGCGTGTGTTTTAAAACATCAGAGCCGGCACGGGGAGGCTTTTAATCAGCCTCCGAGCCCCGAACCCGGACTCGGGGGTTGATTGAGAGCCTCCCCATGCCGGCTCCGATGTTTTAAAACACACGCCCCCGCTGTAGGAGGCAGCGAAAACGCCGCGCGTGTGTTTTAAAACATCAGAGCCGGCACGGGGAGGCTTTTAATCAGCCTCCGAGCCCCAAACCCGGACTCGGGGGTTGATTGAGAGCCTCCCCATGCCGGCTCCGATGTTTTAAAACACACGCCCCCGCTGTAGGAGGCAGCGGAAAAGCCGCGCGTGTGTTTTAAAACATCAGAGCCGGCACGGGGAGGCTTTTAATCAGCCTCCGAGCCCCAAACCCGGACTCGGGGGTTGATTGAGAGCCTCCCCATGCCGGCTCCGATGTTTTAAAACACACGCCCCCGCTGTAGGAGGCAGCGGAAAAGCCGCGCGTGTGTTTTAAAACATCGGAGCCGGCACGGGGAGGCTTTTAATCAGCCTCCGAGCCCCGAACCCGGACTCGGGGGTTGATTGAGAGCCTCCCCATGCCGGCTCCGATGTTTTAAAACACACGCCCCCCGCTTTAGGAGGCAGCGGAAAAGCCGCGCGTGTGTTTTAAAACATCGGAGCCGGCATGGGGAGGCTTTTAATCAGCCTCCGAGCCCCGAACCCGGACTCGGGGGTTGATTGAGAGCCTCCCCATGCCGGCTCCGATGTTTTAAAAGACACGCGCGGCTTTTCTGCTGCCTCCTGGCGAACTTCCCCGCTTTAGGAGGCAGCGGAAAAGCCGCTTATTTTTTCTTGCTTATTTTTTCCCGCCACTCGCAGCGAAAGTGCCCCGGTTTTTTTTGCCGCCCCGCCCGCCTCTCGCAGCAAGTTCTTGTCCGGGCGTTTCCCCCCCCCCCTGCCCGCCTCGCAGCAAGTGCTTGTCCGGGCGTTTTTTTTTGCCGCCCCCCCCCCCCCGCCCGCCTCTCGCAGCAAGTGCTTGTCCGGGTGTTTTTTTTGCCCCCCCCCCCCCCCGCCCGCCTCGCAGCAAGTGCTTGTCCGGGCGTTTTTTTTTGCCGCCCCCCCCCGCCCGCTTCTGCACCCCCAGCAGAAGCCAAGGACTCACCAAGAGCTGGATATTGTACTGAGAAGAGCCGGCCTGGCTTGCTTTGCTTCGGAGAAATAAAGCGTCACGCCCCCCTGACGCTTTTGGCGGCAAAAGAGCCCAGCATCGCTTCGGAAGCCGCCGAAAGCGTCAGAGGGGCGTGACGCTTTATTCGGCTCTGCATCAGCTCGGAAGCAAAGCAAGCCAGGCCGGCTCTTCTCGGCTCGTATCCCGAATGGAAGCTCGTGAGTCGAACAAAAATTTCTCTACTCTCCCAGCTCGTATCTCGAGTAGCTCGTAAGTAGAGCTGCTCGTATGTCGGGGTTCCACTGTATAAAGAATAATTTGCTTGAAGTAGAAAGTCATGATTTTTTTTTTTAGCATAAATGGAGAGAAAGTTTTAAATCGTTGGGCAGCTCCAGTGAAGTGAAGTACAGTGGTACCTCGAGATACGAGTTTAATTCGTTCCGGACCTGGGCTCTTAAGTCGAGCAGCTCTTATCTCGAACGACTTTTCCCCATAGGAATTAATGTAAATAATTTTAATTGGTTCCAGCCCTCAAAAAACTCACAAAGTTAGTCTAAATTATGCAGAAAGACATGTTTTTAATGAAGAAATGTACATGTACATATAAATGAATAATGAAGTTTCTTTCACTTAACTTGTAAACTTTCTTAAACTTTTAAATTTACATATGTTCAACTTCTCTGCCACCCAATCCTGTAGGACAGAGGTCCCCAACCCTTTTTGCACCAGGGACCGGCTTTAAGCGATCAAGAGAGGAATGGGTGAATGAATGGACGGAGGGTGGGAAGGAAGGAAGGAAAGAGGGAAGGGACAGGAACAGAGGAAGGAAGGAAGGAAACTTATGAAAGGGGAGAGTAAGAGAGGAATGAGTGAAGGGAGGGAGGGAGGGAAGAAGGTGGGAAGGAGAAAGAAAAGAAGAAATAGAGGAAGGGAAGGTAAAAGAGAGAAAGAAAAAGAGAAAGAAAGAAAGAAAGGGGGAAGGGACAGGAACAGAGGAAGGAAGCAAGGAAACTTATGAAAGGGGAGAGTAAGAGAGGAATGAGTGAAGGGAGGGAGGGAGGGAAGAAGGTGGGAAGGAGAAAGAAAAGAAGAAATAGAGGAAGGGAAGGTAAAAGAGAGAAAGAAAAAGAGCAAGAAAGAAAGCTGCAAGCACCCCCCCCCGAGCCCCCCAGGCCGGCTGCAACCTTTTAAAACACGCGTGCCGCTTCGCAGCTGTCTCCTGAAGCCGAACGCGGAAGTTAGCGTTTGGCTTCAGGAGACAGCTCCTTGGCGCTTGTATCTCGAATTTGGGCTTGTAAGTAGAACAAAAATATCTCTCCCCTCCCAGCTCTTATCTCGAGTTGCTCTTAAGTAGAGCAGCTCTTATGTCGGGGTTCCACTGTACTGTTTCATATCTTCAGTTCCATTACTTGTTACAGATTTGAAGGAACAGCATTAACCTTTTCAATGTTAATATCAATTTTTCTATATGAATCTTTGACCATGAGAAATAAATGTATGCTTCTGTTTAGCTTCAAATGATTAGTCCTGGCTTTTCTTGGATTGAGGCTTTGTGTTTTATGCGAAGTTACAGTTTATACAGTTTATACAGAATGCACATATTTTAATGGGAATGGCCAAGTATGATCTCCCAGGCACAAATGAAGGGATTGCTACTTGTATAGCATATCCTCAATAATTTAGAATGTAAACTATTAAAAGCTCATCTCTCTTGTACTGACTTACCATATTTTGTTATCCCAAAGGTGCTTTCTCAAGAGGCAACTGGACTTTCTGGACTTTCCTCTTGATAAAGCACCTTTGGGGCTACCATGATCTAGATGACTGAGAATCTCCATAGCATATTTTGTGATCATCTGTAGTTAACACAATAATGCAACCACTGCTGCTTTTAGCTAATGTAAGATGGAACCATATTTATAGTGAATTATTGAATTTCTTTCCCAGGAAGGTATCTCTCAAATGCCTAACTCAATGCTTTAAATACTTGTTTCCTCTTGCCTAGTAGATATAATTCCCTGGATCTTTACTTTTAATTATTTAGGAGCGTTAGAGCTGCGGTTCATTTATTGTCTTGGTTGGAATACTTTGATTTATGTTTTATCATTGTTATAGAACTATTTTATTACACTATATGCTGCACCTGGCTCCTTCAGGAGGAAGAATAATATATAATAATAATAACTGTTTTCATTTTTGTGAACTTTGTTAAATAATACTGTCTCTGTGTTTGTGCTCATCTCTTTGCTGCAGTATGAATTAGCCACGGGACGGTTTCCTTACCCTAAGTGGAATAGTGTATTTGATCAGCTGACACAAGTGGTCAAAGGAGACCCACCACAACTGAGCAATTCAGAGGAACGGGAGTTCTCCCAAAGTTTTATCAACTTTGTCAACTTGTGGTGAGTATGTCTCATTTTAATCTTATCTGGATGAATGGTTTAGAGCAGGGTCTCCAACCTTGGCAACTTTAAGACTTGTGGACTTCAACTCCCAGAGTTTCTCAGCCAGCAAAGATGGGAGATGAAAACCTGTAAAGTAACATTTTTAAAAAACAATAAAGAAATTCATATTATGACCAAAAATATAGTTTTAAGATGATTCAAATTATTATAACTTATTGATAGGTCCTGAATAAACAGAATGATCTGTGCTAATTGAACTGCAGAATTGAATTCTGTATCTGCCATGACTAAGTAGATGTTTCCCTCTCCTATTATAGAAGGTCCTGGTACTTTTTTCTTGCTTTAAGTATGAATTGGTGTATCATATATAAGGTTATGATTGAGACGATATGCTAAATAGAAGTGAGTGGAGATAGTAGTTTTCTACCCATAATATGCCATGATCCCATATCTGGCTCTAAAAAAATTTAATATGTAAGATTGCTACTTTGGGAATGGACTCATAGGTATCTAGCCCTTGGTATATGGTGCTGATTGCATTCAACTAAGTTCACATCATCGTTTTGATGGGAGTAGGAAACTGGGTACCATCCAGATTTGTTTCATAGTCGTAAATCGGTAACTCTGCTCACTGAGATCCATAGAGGTTAATCAAAATACTTGAATGATATTGAACTGCCTACACTTGTTATAACATTTAGTGACAAGAATTGATAGACTTCTACTGGTTGTATTCTCAGCTTTGCAATGCATTTGTTACATTATATTGGAGATAAAATGAATGGTTTCTGAGTCTCATTGCAATTAGTGTGCCAGATGGGAAACATTATCCAATCTACCAATAAAATAACCACTAACCAAATAGGAATTCAGACACGTAAAAGTAACAAAGATAAAAGAAATTGCTTTTAAACTTTCAATTATGTAAGAAGAAAAGCAGAAGAAAGATTTTTTTAAGCTTAATGAACTTTCTGGTTAGTGTAACTTTAATAGTAAACTAATAAACTTCTTTTGCTCAAGTCTTGATGATTTCATGGAAATGATCCATGTCAGTCTCTTGACAACAGTACAGAAATAGGTTTTATGGTTTGTTTGGAAATTTGGTTACTCTGTTTTCTTGTTAATGTTTCAAACACTCTATAGAACACATTTTGACCATCATCTTATGACTTAATAAACAATATTTAATCTGCTTTTTTGAAACCATTTCACTATCCCTTTGCACATGCAAAGTAAAAACTAGGAACCTTCAGTTAAATTATAAGTTCCCCTTATGTTCAAACTGGAGCTCTGTTCAGTGGATTTCAAATAAACCAGAACATGAATGCTATTTTTTGCTTTTTTAGCAGTTACTCTATGCTCTGCCTTATACCAAACAAAATCAAGACAGGACTGTTTTCAATTTCTTACGCTTTCTCAGAACTAAATAATATTTTCTAAAATTCTTCCCTTATCATTTTCTCATTCTAATACCATTCCCACCTCTACCCCAAGGATTGCACTGGAATGTTTGATTTGCTTCCAGATCCAATCCAAGGTCCTGATTGTGATCAAATCCTTTGTGGTTTATGAGACAACCATTTCCACGTTTTTAATCTATTTGTCTGCAAAAATGGCCTGGGCAAAGGGTCTGGGAAGCCTGCAGGGAGCTCCTGGGTGTGGGGGATGACAAAAATGCCCCAATTTTTGTGAAAAGCAAGCCATTTTTTGTCTGTTTTTTTTTTACAAAAATGGGGGCATTTTTGCCTTCCCCCAGTCCCCAGGAGCTCTCTACAGTCTTCCCAGACCCTTTGTTCACCCAACCTTTGTGGAAAAGATGGGCAAAAATGGCTCATTTTTTGCTAAAACTGGGGCATTTTTGCCAGCACCCAGGAGTTCTCTGCAGGCTTCTTACAACCCTTTGTCCACCCCATTTTTTGCAAAAAACGGCCCCATTTTTCACAAAAAATGGGACACGGCTGGGGCTTTGGGACAGCAAAAATGGCTGTATTGAATGTATAAAATGACAGACATTTTCATCCCTTTTGGGGTGGGGGGGGGGGAAGGTGCGTATTATACTCCGAAAAATATGGTAGTTGTATGATTTTTATCTCCAACATTGAGGAATTCTGCACTGCTCAGAGTTGGTGGACTGGAGAGGCCATAAATCTTGTATTTGAATGAATAAGTTAATTGCAATGACTTGTCAATGACAAGTTCATATTCTTTGAAATCCATTGGCAATTATTTATCACTTTGGGTGTTACATAAAACTAAAGTTGGCTATAATTCCCTGGTTTCTTTGCTGTCATGAAGGAGCAATTCACAGAAAGAGTATTTTTCAGTAGCTTAGTTTATTAAACTCAGATGTTTCAATCTGGATATAATGACTCTCCCTGCTGGTTTTAATGTAAATGTTGTTTTGAGAATAAATTTACTCTTAATGGGCTGCAGGAGTTGATGCATAGGAAAGCTTTAACAAGTGATATTATTTATTGGGAAATAATTGGGAAAGTAAGTTTTTCTCTTAAAAAGAAGCTGTGATTTCTCCCTATCTTCCAGCTATGTTCTGTCTTGTTATTGATCCAGTGTTAATTATTAATTATTGATCTTTTGACTAGATAAGATAACATATTATAGGCCTTTTTAGAAAACTGTTTCTAAAGGATTTGTACAGGCTTGGAAGGCAGAAAAAAAGGAAGCATAGATAAATGAGCACTACAGATTTAAAGCTTATACATTTTGGGTAGAGAATTTGAAAACAATAGTACTCTGTAAGTTATAATAACTTGAATATGTGTCCAAATGCATTAGAATTTCTTATAATTCCTTAAACTTGTGATGTCCAAGAATTAACTCAAATGCCTTTCTGCAATCATTTTCATCTGGAATATTTTTATTAATCTTTTTAGCCTTACAAAGGATGAATCCAAAAGGCCAAAGTATAAGGAGCTTCTGGTGAGTATGGAGTATGAAAAATTTAGGTGATTCCTATAATGAAGAATGATTGATGCTCTGTAATAGAAACATTGGTATTTTTCATGCTCTATAATATCTCCTATATTGCACTTATATAGAATTAAGTGATGGTTGCTTCTTTCTATGGTGCATTGAGTGCAAGTCAGTCGTCCCACCCCCCTCCCACAGATTTAGATTATAAAATTGAAGTTCTGTGCCTGGATAATAGACTTGCATGGAAATTTATTGTAAACAATTTGAGAACTTGAAGGGCTTCAGCCAAATTATATCTTATTTACAGATTCTTATTCTGAAGGTTTTATAGCTATTTTAGACCATGTGAGAATTGTTTTTCTTAATAAGAAATTGTAGAAATCATAGCAATAGTTCATAGAATGTAAGGTACATAGAGACATTGTATACTTGTATGTCCTATAGATACTTTTTGTGATCACATATACTGGCAGTGAGACTGTTCCTTTTTTTCTTTCTAGAAACATCCTTTCATACTAATGTATGAGGAACGAACAGTGGATGTTGCATGCTATGTTTGTAAAATTCTGGATCAAATGCCAACAACTCCCAGCTCACCAATGTATGTTGATTGATACTGCTGCTATATCAAAACTCTAGTGCAAGTGCTGAGAGAAAGCAAGATGTACAGAATCCTCACCCCATATTGCAGTGTTTTAATGCTCGCCCAAACACCATGTGCAATAATGTTGGTGTTTCTCCTCCATTCTGTCTGTATATCATTGTCACTTACCAAGTGCATCCATGTAATACCTGAACTCACAGTGTTAGTGTCAAGTCAAAGAGAGACTTTGTTTTGCTCTTTTTGTGGACATATACATAAAATGTGGAAATAAGTAACATTTTATTTGTTGACCATGATTGGATAGCACCTGAAAGTTAAGTTCTAAACTCGGAAACTTCTCAGCAACTACTGGAGGGATTTTATTCTCAGATTCTTCCAACTGCTACAAATAATTTAAAGGAAAGGAAATTAATTGTTTGTCTGTCTGATTCGAAACTTTAAAAAAAATAACTGCCTGGGAGACAGTAACTTGTGCAGCCAAATGGAGCTACTTTTACCTTCTGGAGCTAGCAAAGGCAAACGGGGATAATATATAAATATATATATAGTATATATAAATATATTTTTCTTCACAAAGTGCAATAGATTGAGTTGAAATTCTGTTGCTTTTCAGCCACAGTGTATATTTTTTAAAACAGTGTGGCTCAGCAGAACTTCATAGTGTTGGGGGAGAAAAGAGTGATCATGTAAAATGGATTATTTCTTTACCAAAAACATTCAGTGTGTTGAAAGAGCTAACAATTCAACTTATAAGAGAGGAAGAAGAATAATGTATTCTTTCATTTTCGATGGAAACCAGTCTTCAGCAGAATTAGGTATCTTACAAACTTAACCAGTGACATAAAATTTTGAACTGAGGAATTATTAAACTATTCAGTGGAATTTAACTGGCTTGTGATCCCTGATTTCTAACTAACCTGGTGATTAGCTGGCTAACTTTCACATTTGGAAAGGACACTGGATGACCTGCAGTTGTGAATAGTTGTATGTACTTTATTAAAGAACTCCAGGTATGATTTGGATCTCTGCTTTCTGTCTGATATCCTTATCAAAGCAGATAAGTTTCCTTCCTACTTTTCAGTTAGATAACCTGTACTTCCAAAATCACAGCAAAATGGTGCTAATTAATTTGATGTACTTCTGGATGATGAATTCAATTTCCACTAAACTATTCTGAAAATTCAGTTTTTATGATGGCTTATTGATATATATATTATGGATAAAATTGCTGAGCCAACACCAATATGATGTCAACGTTGATAATATAAGGGAATTAATGTGTTAATTTTTTCAAAGGACAGAATATAGAACAAGGAATTTTAATATTGTCAAACCAAGAAAAAAAGCCATATAAAATTAATCTGGTATTAATTTTTTCAGCTATCTTTAATGAAATACTTATTTCTAACTGATAGCGGAAAAGAAGTGAGGCTTGTAAGACACACAACTGAAACAAGATCTTATTGCTATAGCCAGTTAACTCTTATATTTCTGATTTACCAACTGGTTAATAAACTTTCAGGAGGTAAAACAGTCAGTCTAAACAGGAATCTTTTGCCCCTGTAAGAATATATGGAATAACAAATGAAATATTGATTGAATGGAATTTGGCCTTTTAATAATGCAATAATTTTTCTTTTTAGTCCTCTCAGGCAAAAGAAGTACAGAGCCTCCCAGCCTTACATATCAGTTTTTTGTTGGCTCTTCCTTGTTTTTGCCAAAATAAAAAATGAATAATTGTTATACAGTCCCAATTCCAATCCTGTCACTTGTTTATATAAGGAGAATATTTCCATGCAGTTGGTCAGAAAATGGAGGTAGCTTCCAACGCAAGCTCAGTGCAATGGAAGCTCTTGCTTATTAATCATAGATTGTTATAATATACTATTAAGGGTGCAGCATTTATATTACAGTGTATGTTTATAAAGATGTATAGTGTTCAGAAGCTGTGAAAATAGTGTAAGAACTGTACATTGTGAGCTCTGGTTAATTTTTTTTCTTATTGTACTATAGCAAAAAATGTATAAAAGTTTATTGATAAGCTGATGTGCAGGGATATTGCCTAATCGTCTGTAAGTAAAATGGAGTTTCACAACATGATGGCTTTTAAGAGCTTCCAACTATTTTATCTTTTCCTGAATTGACTTCCTGTTCTATTTAAGATATTCTACATGGAATCAAAGTGTTTAATGTAATAGTAATTTTTTTTTCCTGCCTGCAGGTCAGTTGTAATAAATCAAAGATGCAACGTAGACCTTGTTAATTTTTGTTATAAGGTCAGGTATGCAATGGGAAAAAACAATAAATGCCACCTTTCTCTGGCCAGTTTTCCCTATTTATTGAAAAAAAAAAAAGAAAATGGTGGAATTAAGGTGATTCTTTTCCCATTTAAACAAAAAAGGGGTTTGATCATTGATATGTTTTAAACAGGTATTTGTCCTTGCCTCATAAACTGCTTCTGCTTGATGCATTCCCTAAATAATCATCATTACTTAATTACTATTGCAATTGAGAACTGGAGTATTGCTTGAATGGTCTATTCAATTTCTTTTACATATTTTTAATGTATCTTAAAACTTCAGTGTTTCGGTACTGGCATCATAAGAGCATAAGTTGGGTACTCCTGGTTTGGACTCCTAGCCCATCAGCAGTCTGTCCTCATGGTGGCCAACCAACTGCCCAAGAAAGCTCACTGGTCTTCCAGTTGATGTTCTTCAGAGGCAACCGAGTTCTAATCACCAACTTGATCCCATGATTTTCTTGAATCCAATCCTTTTTTGAAGCCAGTCAAGCTGGCAGCCAGCATTGGAGTGAATTCCAAGGCTGAATCATGCATTGTGTAATTTCCCCCCCCCCCTTTTTCCATATTTCCCGATTTTTCCTGTATTCAATCTCATTGGGTGATCTCTGGTTCTAATACTTTTGAGAAGGGGAAATAGCTTCTTACACACCATGCATACTTTTTATTATACCGCAGATCTCTTCTCATTTCCTTCCTTTCTAATCTAAAAAGCCTCACATCACAATCATTCTTCATAGTAAAGTTGCTCTAGTCCCTTGAGTTGTCAACGATCTCTGAAACAACTTTAGCTCCACAATGTCTCTGAAGTATGGCAATTGCAGGTACAGTAGTTCTCACAGAATGATAATAGTTGAACCTGAGAATGATAATAGTTGAACCTGGAATTTCTGTCATAAATCTTTGGGGTTGTGGTCATAAATCAAGTCACTATGGTAGTTAAGTGAATCATGTAGCAATTAAGTGCATCTATTCTCTCAAATACATGGAATTCTTTTGCCAGAAACTGGCTATATATATATACAGTGAACCCTCGAGTTTCGCGTCCTCAAGCATCGCGAAAGGGCTATTTCGCGAGTTTTAAACCCGGAAGTAAACTCCACCATCTGCGCATGTGTGCGTAGATGGTGGAGTTCCCCAGCTGGGAAGCTGGGCGGCTTCCCTGGGTCTTTCCCCTCTTGCCCCGTAAGACCCCAGCGGCGGCGCGAGCAACGGCGTGGGCGGACGGGCGGCACGCGCGGGGACACCCCAGCTCCGCTGCCCAGCTGGGGAGCGGAGCTGGGGTTTCCCCAAGTGCGCACGCGTTGCTGGGGCCGCTCCCCAGCTGGGGAGCGGAGCCGGGATTTCTCCAAGCGCGCGCGCGTTGCTGGGGCCGCTCCCCAGCTGGGGAGCGAATCTGGGGTTTCCCCAAGCGCGCGCGCGTTGCTGGGGCCGCTTCCCAGCTGGGGAGCGGAGCCGGGGTTTCTCCAAGCGCGCGCGCGTTGCTGGGGCCGCTCCCCAGCTGGGGAGCGGATCTGGGGTTTCCCCAAGCGCGCGCGCGTTGCTGGGGCCGCTTCCCAGCTGGGGAGCAGAGCCGGGGTTTCTCCAAGCGCGCGCGCATTGCTGGGGCCGCTCCCCAGCTGGGGAGCGGATCTGGGGTTTCCCCAAGCGCGCGCGCGTTGCTGGGGCCGCTTCCCAGCTGGGGAGCAGAGCCGGGGTTTCTCCAAGCGCGCGCGCATTGCTGGGGCCGCTCCCCAGCTGGGGAGCGGATCTGGGGTTTCCCCAAGCGCGCGCGCGTTGCTGGGGCCGCTTCCCAGCTGGGGAGCGGATCTGGGGTTTCCCCAAGCGCGCGCGCGTTGCTGGGGCCGCTTCCCAGCTGGGGAGCAGAGCCGGGGTTTCTCCAAGCGCGCGCGCATTGCTGGGGCCGCTCCCCAGCTGGGGAGCGGATCTGGGGTTTCCCCAAGCGCGCGCGCGTTGCTGGGGCCGCTTCCCAGCTGGGGAGAGGATCTGGGGTTTCCCCAAGCGCGCGCGCTTGGGGAAACCCCAGATCCGCTCCCCAGCTGGGGAGCAGCCCCAGCAACGCGCGCGCGCTTGGGGAAACCCCAGATCCGCTCCCCAGCTGGGAAGCGGCCCCAGCAACTCGCGCGCGCTTGGGGAAACCCCAGATCCGCTCCCCAGCTGGGGAGCGGCCCCAGCAACGCGCGCGCGCTCCCCAGCAACGCGCTGCGGGCGGCGGTGGAAGTAAAAACACCATCTGCACATGCGCAGATGGTGTTTTTACTTCCGCACCGCTACTTCGCGAAAAATCGATCATCGCTTGGGGTCCTGGAACGGAACCCTCGCGATGATCGAGGGTTCACTGTATATATTTTAGTGTACATATGCGTGTGTGTGTGTGTGTGTGTGTGTGTGTATGACGGTCTTGGTATATTCGGGTTTCTTCCCGTGTAGGATTTGGAAAGGTCTCACTCGTCATCTTAAGGCTGGTGTTTCTGTCCTTGTTCTCAGGCGAACACTGTGAGACTTGAGCTGCCTTCCTTCTATAAATACTGGTGGCTGGGTGTGGTTTGATGGCTCAGCAATTGCCTGCTGTGTAGAAACTTCCTGGTGAGTCAGTGGGGTAACAATTGGGGTCGTTGATGTAGCTGAGGTATGCTGATTAGTTAATGGTTGTAGGTTTAGGTTTAGGTTTATTGGATTTATATGCCGCCCCTCTCCGCAAACTCGGGGCGGCTCACAACAATAATAAAAAACAGTACAGTACACAATACCAAATCCAATGCCCACCCATCCAGTTCCAATTTAAATTAATAATCTCATAAAAAACTATATATAAAAAATAGGCACACAGGCAATCAATCAACAAAACAACATGGGCAAGGGGGAGGTGTTTTAGTTCCCCCATGCCTGACGGCAAAGGTGGGTCTTAAGGAGTTTACGAAAGGCAGGGAGGGTGGGGGCAATCCTAATCTCAGGGGGGAGCTGGTTCCAGAGGGTCGGGGCCCCCACAGAGAAGGCTCTTCCCCTGGGTCCCGCCAGACGACATTGTTTAGTCGACGGGACCCGGAGAAGGCCAACTCTGGGACCTAACCGGTCGCTGGGATTCGTGCGGCAGGAGGCGGTCCCGAAGATATTCTGGTCCGGTGCCATGAAGGGCTTTATAGGTCATAACCAACACTTTGAATTGTGACCGGAAACTAATCGGCAGCCAATGCAGACTGCGGAGTGTTGGAGTGATATGGGCATACTTGGAGAAGCCCATAATTGCTCTCGCAGCTGCATTCTGCACGATCTGAAGTTTCCGAACACTTTTCAAAGGTAGCCCCATGTAGAGAGCGTTACAGTAGTCGAGCCTCGAGGTGATGAGGGCATGAGTGACTGTGAGCAATGACTCCCGGTCCAAATAGGGCCGCAACTGGCGCACCAGGCGAACCTGGGCAAACGCCCCCCTCGCCACAGCTGAAAGGTGTTTTTCTAATGTGAGCTGTGGATCGAGGAGGACGCCCAAGTTGCGGACCCTCTCTGAGGGGGTCAATAATTCCCCCCCCCCCAGGGTAATGGACGGACAGATAGAATTGTCCTTGGGAGGCAAAACCCACAGCCACTCCGTCTTGTCTGGGTTGAGTTTGAGTTTGTTGACACCCATCCAGGCCCCAACAGCCTCCAGGCACCGGCACATCACTTCCACTGCTTCGTTGACTGGACATGGGGTGGAGATGTACAACTGGGTATCATCGGCATATTGATGATACCTCACCCCATGCCCTTGGATGATCTCACCCAGCGGTTTCATGTAGATATTAAATAGCAGGGGGGAGAGGACCGACCCCTGAGGCACCCCACAAGGGAGAAACCTTGGGGTCGACCTCTGACCCCCCACTAACACCGACTGCGACCGACCGGAGAGGTAGGAGGAGAACCACTGAAGAACAGTGCCTCCCACTCCCAACCCCTCCAGCCGGCGCAGAAGGATACCATGGTCGATGGTATCGAAAGCCGCTGAGAGGTCAAGGAGCACCAGGACAGAGGACAAGCCCCTGTCCCGGGCCCGCCAGAGATCATCCATCAACGCGACCAAAGCAGTTTCCGTGCTGTAGCCGGGCCTGAATCCAGACTGCTGAGGACCTAGATAATCGGCTTCATCCAAGGACCGCTGGAGTTGAAGTGCCACCACCTTCTCGACAACCTTCCCCATGAAGGGAAGGTTGGAGACTGGACGGTAGTTATTAAGCACGGCTGGGTCCAGGGAAGGCTTCTTGAGGAAGGGGCGCACAACCGCCTCCTTATAAAGTGGCGGAAAGGACCCCCTCCCCAAGGAGGCGTTGACAATCTCCTGGACCCAGCTCCGTGTCACCCCTCGACTGGCCGAAACCAGCCAAGAGGGACACGGATCCAGTAAACAGGTGGCGGAACTCACAGCTCCAATGGCCTTGTCCACTTCATCAGGTAGATTAGGCGTGATATCCTGAGTAGTTGGAATTTTCAGGCTGCTTGATTGTTTTACAATGTGTGTTCTGAGTCTGGTTTCTATGGCTGGGATACGTTTGAGGGCTGGTTTCCAGATGTCTGGTAAGCGGGAGGTATCATCCCGCTTGTTCATATTTTGGGGATGTTTTTCTATCTCGATGGCTTCCATGATTATTCTTTTGCTGTATTGTTCTGTTTTGGAAATTAATTTGGTACTGTCAAAATCAATTTCATGTCACCAGAAATTTCCAGATCCTACACGGGAAGAAACCCGAATTCAGAGCCCTGGTGGCGCAGTGGTTAGAATGCAATATTGCAGGCTAATTCTGCCAAATGCCAAGAACTTGATTCTTACTGACTCAAGGTTTACTCTGCCTTCCATCCTTCAGTAAAATAAATAGTCAATAAAATGAGGATCCAAATTGTTGAGGACAATATGCTGATTGCAAACCTCTAAGAGAGAGCTGTAAAGCACTGAGAAGTATTTAAGTCTAAATGCTATTGCTAATTCGGGGAGAGTTGGGGCAACTGGATGGAGTAGAGTGTTGGTTGCTCTACCTGATGCCACTATGTCAACATATTCATTGTCACTGCTCCCTCTGTTCGTATTAATTTGTATGCATAGTTGGGATTGCATAACTTTCCTACACTGAATGACATCTGCTAGATGCCTAGTACCTAATATGGAACTCTGCAGTTGCTTATTTTATGTTTACCATCTGAAGCTTTTACCGTTTTGTGTAATGCTGTAAGCAAATCTGGTTATTTCATTAGTCACACCCAATTCCATATAATTTATAAACATATTAAAACAATTTACTGATGTTAACTCAGCACTATTTAGATTCCACCATTATGAGAAAAGTGCATTTACTCATTTTATTATTTGTGGTTTACCCAAATCCCATTTGTCTGTGGTAGTGCTATAAAGCCTATTTATCACTTCTGCTGGCACTGTCAATACCTGATGGGACTTTGGGTTTCTTTTTGTTAATTGGTTTCAACAAAAGGCACTGAAATCATTTTAATTAATTTACCCAAGCCTGGGTTTATTATATTAGGAATGGAGAGAAGGTCAGGGAAAGAGGAAAATTTTTAAAAAGAAAAATTGTGAAGGAGTTAACCACATTTCTACTTTTCCTTTAGAATTCAGACAATAGAAACTGGCGTGACTGGCTTGCCAGTTAGGATTATACTAAGATGTTGTTATTGTTTTCCTGAACAACTTCTCCTTAAATGTGTAGTTTTTCTTAAGATTCACCAACAAAATAGCAGTGGAGTCAGATGAGGATTTTTCCAGTCCAATCTTTTTGACAGCATGGCTGAAGGAAGACAGCATGGCTGTCTTCCTTCAAGGTGAATATAAAATCCATTCTGAGTATAAAAATCCATTTTGAGTCATTTGGATAGGATACAGAAGAAATTAAAGTACGGTAATATTGTGTGGAAATGGAACAGTACGTACTATGAGACTTGACATGACACAATAACATTAAAACACAAGCTCAGTGTGACATCACATGATTCTTTTAATAAGTACAGCAGTGCTGGTCACAGAGGTAAGCAGTGTATTTATTTACAGTGGGTTTTTATATATATATAGTTTAACAGCATCCTTTTAAATAAGGATAAAGCTGGCATTAAAGTTCTGTACCGCACAACAGTGTAGCACCTAAAACTTCTGGATTCAAGTGCTATTTAAAAAGTCTCATTGGAATGGCTTCAAACTTCTTTGCATATTAACATTAAAAACTAAAAAAATTAAGCACGTGAAAGAATATTCTGGCTACTAGTGCACTGTGAACATTTATACAATCGAAAACCCATGCGTTAAATAGTGATTTTTACAGACAGTTAACATTTTTAACATGCAGCAACTGTTAATTTTTTCCTGTTTCAGCCACTGAAGTTGGTCGTCAACAGGACCATAGTTTTACAGACGCTGAGGTCTGCAAACAGTTCTTCCACTAATCTTCCTCATGAAGATATTGATGGCACAGAGTCCTTTATATGCTGATGATACAGATACACACATATATTTGATTTCCAAACAAATCCGATAGTAGGTACACTCATTGGGTAAACAATGAATTTTGGTTTCCAAATATAATTTTTACAAAGCTTCAGGAAATAGTAATGACAAATATAAATTGATTTTTTAAAATCACCCTATTCCACAGAACCTTCTGAATCCCATGTCTTGATTTATTAGAAAAATCAAAGTAGTAATTGATGACTAGTATGGTGAACTGTTCCTTTTCATGTATAGATTCACACAAACTTCCTCTAAAATATCTAAACGGGATTTTCTAGCTCATCACAATAAAATATAGAAAATATTTCCTCCTCTTTTTCTTTCTCTTGTAAATCTAACAGGAGAAGTAAACCAGAAATTGTGATGTCAATCTTGGCTTCTTAACAATTTGCATGCCAGGAATAGTGGCTTACGTAATTTGTCAAAACACAAACCTAAATAGAAATCTAGTCTTTGATATCTGTTTCTTTAGCAGTTATCCAGTGTTCATTATGAGCTCTTTTAAGATTAAATGTAATGACATTTACATTCTGAAGTGGAAATAAATTCTTCATGCCATTTGATGATCTTATTGGAGGAAGCCTTTGTGGACCCATACAAATTGAACCAAAGCTTTATTATTATCATAGAAATGCACAGTTTGTGAGCACAGCATTTTTTATGGACATCTTGAATGAATTTGTAACATAGTTTAGTATTCCATTTGATTTTAAACACGAAATTAATTCATTTGATTAAATTGTTTTAGTTATTTAATAAATATACAGATGCATTTAGTTTAAATATCTATTTCACTGATACTTTTCATTTCCCGACAAATCTGTCACTATGGGTATCAATTAGTGCTGCTGATTCTTTAAGATATTTATATGTATAAAGTTCTTTAAAAAGCAATTTTTCTTAGTTATATTCTCAAACGTAATAGCACCAAGATTAAAACATTGTTTTAAGTATGCATTTTACACATGCATGTACCATATCCCATCTACGCCTACATAACTATTAATCCTGGAAGTACACTCAAAAAGACACCACCACCCCATCTGTCACAAAAACGCTGCATCCTATCCTAATCTGCTCAATTGTAGAAAGTCAGTAAAATAATCTGCAGAGATATTGCAGCAAAAGAGCACTTACTAGATTCTAGTAAGAAACGTCAATTAAAGACCTAGTAATGATTGGATTGGGTTTCTTGATAAATGTATTTCTCTACAGACATCGCCTATTGCTTGAAACCTGGTAAACGTACAGTTTCAGGGAAAGATCGAAAGGTTTAAGGGTGAGGAATAGGCTTTAGGTTACTTTCAAAATTCCTTGAGGTATGAAGCACCTAACAATTGGCCAATGTCTATGCAGGGTATGTACAGTACAGTATCTCATTCTGTGAAGGTCTTTTAGTTTTTCCCACCAGAGAATCCACATAACAAGAAGAGTGCTGTGAAAAACATTTTCACTCAAGACAAGAAGTGAGCACATACAGCTGCCTCTTGCACCTATTTTTCCAAAGACTCCAGAGGTGATTATCAGTTCGATTGGTACCTAACTGCTCTTGAAAAATAGTGTAAAACTTTCTGCTCTGTGACTAAATAAAGATAGAAAGATAGAAATGTTTTTTGTTTCTATAATTTTGTACATCTAAAGAAACACATGGGATTGTGCTGCTTAAATGGAGACTTATCTAGCTTTAATCTGGGTTTAAGACAATCAAGATATTTGAGGTATTCTTGAGACCTTTAAGCCTGTCTCGTGGCATTACTGGTCATCTAATTACTTGATTTGAATCAAAATGATTTTTAAGAAAAGCTATGAATTTTATATCAAGACAGTTACTGACTAAGATAAAATAAAATTTGCCTTCACAGTAGATGAAATCATGAAGAAGGAGGTGGACTAAAGTCAAATTGACTGTATTTAAAGATCTATCTGGAGTTTTGATTCATTACTTCCATTATTCTTAACAATATGCAATTATTGGACAGTATCTTTGTAATGTTTTGTTTCGTATGCATAATCATACTGCATATGGTCTAGCAAAAACTAGGAAAAGAATACTTTCAACTTGCTAAAATGAATGACGCATGTAAGAAAATAGAAGAAAGATATTAGTCAGAAGGTGTATTATTGCAAGGAAAAAAGCATGGGACAACTTAAAAGAAAACTGAAATACTGTAGTTCAAAGTGGATTGGAATAGAAAACAGTCAAGTATTGATGCTAAAGTGGTTTTACCGTGTTCAAATTATTGTTTTCATGTAACTCCGATTATACTGGGAGTGATGGTTGAAAAGAGTTATTTTTCTTGGAATTAGAGAAAAAAGATTTTTTTGAAAAATTAAAGTAAGGGTGGAAAGTTTTGTTTTGGACTTTGTTTTTCTATCAGTACCAAATATTATTATTCCTTGAAACTTCTTGAAATTTTGCATCAGTGCAAAGAACATTGTTTTTATTTGCTGGTACTTTCGTTAACTTTCAGTCCTGGAAATTTTTAGCCGTACTTTCTAAGGTTCGTTCTATTTAGCCCACGCTTGTCCTAGCTTTTTTTTTTAAAAAAAAATCTGTCTAACTATTTAGTAGTCTTGTCCTCTTGCCACATGTGACATTCTGGGAATAGCTGAGTGATACTGTGTACAGATTTGTTGTGTCAAGTTGCATTCACAAACTAATGTGTCATTATCCTATATGCACATTTTATTTTCTGAGATTGAATAGCATTGCTCATAAGCCATGGTGCTTAAAATTGAGTTTGTAGGGGGAAAGTCCTGGTTCATCTGTCTTCTTCTAATTTCTACTACATGCTAATGCAAATTGATAGCATTAAGTGGTATTTGCCTATTTTGCTACCTCTGCTAAAGAAAGAATGTATGAGGTACACAAACTAACATCTCAGTGGTTAGGAAAGTTCACTTGGTTTATTGACAATTGTTTCTGCTGCTGAAATACTTTCCAAATATGTTGCATGTTGTTACTAAATATCAGAAATCTTCAACACAATTTTACTTTCTCTACATATTCTCTCCTTTCGTAGCTAGTACTAGTGTTAGAATTGTAGAGAACAAAATTTGCTCACTCACTCAGTGGAGAGCACTGCAAAATTCCTGAAATTGCAGCATATTTCTCCCTGTGGCCATTAACTAAATAGGGGTAATCACACTGGTTGCAGACCAGATACGATCTGATAGCCCTATCTTGGACCTCTTTACAATCTGTTTTTTTACTTCCTGTCTAAGGAAAAGTTATCTTAATTATGTAGATAGGGAAACTATTAGCGTATGCTCAAAAAGAGTTGCTGAGGAAATGATCTAAATAAAGTGCACCCAGAAGGGTTGTTGCTCTTTTTTTAAAGCTTCTTTTTCCAGAATTGTTGCTCTTCTTTTTTTTTTTAAAGGTTCTTTTTACTTATTTAGTGTTAAATTTATGTTTTACTGACAAAAAAATAAAGGGAGAAGCAAAATTTGTGTGTAAAACATAAATGTAACACAAAAGGCTTGTCACAAAAGCGACTGCGTGCAAAGGTGCCTGGATTGAGGCTGAAAGGTGAAAACAGAAGCAATATGCTCTGTCCCATAATTGGGTAGACCAAGTTGCCCTGATAGAACAGTCCCGCCAGAGAAAAAAAACACTTATTTAATGAATTGGTTTTGTAGCTTTTTCTTTCTCATTTGTTCTTATTATTTATTACATGTGTAGCCTACCATTTATACAGCAATTCAAGAGGGATACATCTTGAGTATAACATTAGCATTCATTCCCCCACCCCACCCCATTATAGCAACAAACCCATAAAACCAGTTGGGCTAAGAGACAGTGATGATCCAAAGTCACCCATCAGCATCAGTGACTGAAGGTGGAGTAGAACCTCGGTCTCTTTGCTCTTAGCCCAATACTTTAAGCCCCTGGGCCACGTCAGCTATCTGTGGAGAATAAATCACGTTCTGTTTCATTATTATCAACAATATAATACTGTAGCTATTATAATTAAATTATAATCATTGGTCCTCCAAATTCATAGGAATTTCTTAAACTGGCATTTCCTTAAATATTTCTTCCATATATTATCCATCATTGCCTAGGTATATATTTCTTTTTTATTTATATTTACATTAAAACATTTAAGTTAATAAGATACATTTAGTACCAAATTGTTAAAGGAAATGCCATTGCCAAAGAAATTTTAGTCTTTTGCAGGAAAACAGTAGTAGTTTGGCCACTTTTTAAAATTAAATAGAAAAAAAGAGAAAAACAGCTAAAAATGGTGAGTAAAAATTATTTAAATAATGAATATAAACTATTAAGACTATGATATATTCTACAATGTATGCTTTAAATGTCGAGATGTAGGATGAATCAGGCTGAATTAGCAAGATTACTTTCTGGAATTAAAAAAAAAGTAACCTGATTTTAAAACATTAAAAAAAACCATTGAAGAATTTGCACAGCTGGTCTGTAGTTCAGTAATGTAATTTGTTTGAAAAAGCAAGTGTAGACTTAAATGACAGAATAGCTTAATAGTTAATATCCATTCACAAGAGAATAAGCATAACTGAAGTGATAAAACAAATTGCAACGTATTTTAAGGTTACTTCTGAAAGATATGTCTTCTGGATGACTTGCTTATAAAAATGCAGGACACCCATGTGCCCAATTATTCAAACCTAGAGATGTTTCAACATTTTTTCCAGTTCTCAACTGATAGGGACACTTATGAAAAAGTTCTGAAAACAAACCTACAAAATCCTAGAATGCAGGAAAATTTGCATTCAATATTTTTGCATTCACAAAAATAAGAATTTAAGGAAATAATAGAAGATAAACTTTTCATTCACAAGAAATTTGTGAATGTCCAATTTGGATTAGTCCAATTTGGATTAGCACATGACAGAAAGCTATCTCCTCCAAACTGAATTTATATTTGGAACTATCATTGAAAGTTATTAAATGTAATCTAGAGATAGCGATTAGATTAAGAACAGTTTTTGATGTTGTTTTTTTTCAGAAATCAAATCACATACACAGATCTTTTTTTGGAAGAAATACTGAAATGTAGGTATGTGGTTGTCATATCATAGACTATAATGGAGCATTGCCTAAACTAAATTGTTTTCACTGAAGTCTAAGCAAAACAGAAGCAACAATAATTAGAAGTTTTTTTCCAGTCAAGGTTTCCCTCCCACTTTCGTACTGTATAAAAGTTAAATTAAAATAAAACAGAGTTTAAAAAGAAATGGTACATGTCCAAACAAAAATATAGTTTACCAGGGATTGCCATTTACATTTTTATAGCATAGCCTTATTGAAAAATATCAAATGAGAGATTTTATTTATTATTGTCTTTTATGTGAAAGTGACAAATACAAGATTTCTGAACCATAAGAAGGCAGCAAGGAATGGTTTGACTGATTACTGGCAATTCAAGGTAGAGAAATGCTATGGAGTAAGACATCTGTACTGGAAGAATGACTACTTTGAAGATGTATAGACAAGACAGGAAAATAGGATGGGAAAAGGAAGGTTGAAATACCCTGGACTCAAAGCATCAGAACCTGCACATATACACAAAGTGAGGCTGTGTTATCTAAAGATTTGGATGCTTTTGAATAAATATAGGAATCTTAATCCAATTTCTATGCTGTTACCCTTAATTCAGAATTTTCTAAATATGAATAACCTGCAACTTTTGCTTATCACAGCTAGGTATAAGATTTAAAATTCATAATATGACTGGTTTGAAGAAAAACTTAGAAGCAACATGTTTCACTAATCATAGGAGGACAATTTGTTTATTGAAAGGGGGTTTGGGGGCTGTTTTTATTACTTAGTGAAAACACTGCTTCCGCCACCTTTTTTCAGATGGAAGATATGGACAATGTACTATGTTCCTGACAGCAGAAAGATCATTCTTTTAGAAAATTTGAAATTAATTGTAGCATTAATATAATAGCTTTGGATCCAGATAAAACCAAAAGGAACTTTACTTCCAGACTTCTGCTTTCCTGATTTTATTCCCTTACTTTATATTAACCCACAGAGATACATTTTTGAGGGTTGATGGATCCTCTACAATGGCAACAGATATGAAACATGGGAAATTGCAATAGATTGAGGAAATCAAAGAAATTCAGCAAGGTTGCTTTTCTACCTTAACAGAACAGTTAAAGCAGTTCTCAGGAAAAATGAATGAAAAAGAAAAAACGAGTGACAACAAAATGTAACAGCTGAGTCAGAAATTGTACTGTTCCACAACAAGCAATTTCTGATCATAAATTAATATAGCTTTTCTTCTAATGTTACTTTTAATTCCTGTGCTTTTAGTATTGTTTCAAGGAGCTGTGATATCAAAAGGCTAGAACATGGTTGCTATTTTCCCCGATAGTGGCAGCAAAAATAATATATGCAAATAATTCAAAAGAAAAGAGACTAAAGCAAGAAGGCAATTCAACAAAATTGGGATTCACAGAATAAAACTATTTGACACATTTATCAAGACATGGCAATCCAATAAAAAATAGACCTGAAGAAGAATAGAGATTTCTGAATGCAAAAGTTTTATCTTCCCCGTCTTCTACTTCTTATAAGGAATGAAGCCGCAATTGCTTATGATGAATTTATTCTTGATATGAATATTTGGAATTTCTACCTAATGATCACAACAAAATTTATGTTCAAAATGTTTAATGCTTAAAAGAATTTGAATCATGGATTAATATTGGTTACGTGCTGATCTGTTATATTGTTTATGTATCTCAAATTATATACATACATGTTTACATTTTAATTTAATAAAAAAATATAAAATGAGATAAGTACTTATTAAAGGAGGAATGTACCTTTGAAGCAGAATATTGGTGAGGCCATGGAGGCTCTCCTCCATTTTCACTCAATTAAAGACCCCTTATTTCTACATTTTTTGAAATCTTTTTCAAAGAGAGTGTGCACTATAAAATAAATCATATTACTTCAGGTCTGCTGCAGGTATCTTTAAAAACTGAAAAAACAAAAGGAATAAATAAACTTAAAAAGAAAAATATTCAGGGGAAGCACTGGAAGATTATTTCAATTTTTGAAAATAGATAGTAAAAGGTTGATGATCTCCTGATGCATTGGAGCAAGTTGACTTGAAAAGGTGGGGGGAGGGATAATCCCAATAAAACTGTTCATATATATGATAAGCATATAAGGCAAAGGTTCCCAACGAGTAGTGTATGGGATCTACAAATATGCCCATAACAGAGTCATATAGTTTGATAAGCCAGTTAGGATTAATACTGATAAATTTGGGCAATGTACAGTTGTCTTGCATAGAGAATCTCCTTCTGGAAGAGGTTGAAACTGATGATGAGCAACTGGAGTTGCTTACAAAGGGTAGAGAGGGATTTGTGTTAGAAATGAAGGATTCCTTATTTTGAGTGTAGCAGGGAAACGAAATAATCATTTAATGAATCCATTGATGGTGAAAAGATAAATTATGTCATGGGGGAGATGACTCCAGTTCCTTTTCCTCTCTCTGCATTATTCCAGAACATTGTAAAATAGTCTTTTAATTCTTTCCATGGAGATTGCTTGTGGTATGTTTCCTCCCTATCCTTTAGCTTAACTTACATCACCACTGTTGTAAGTGCAGATCCATAGTGCCGTTCAAGTTGAGATCAGTAACATCTAAGAAATCGATGTTGAAGATGCTGGGCCCTGCAGTGGTCAGGGAACCAAAACCATTGGCTGAGCTTGGTGGTGTTAGGTCCAGCCATTCCATTGTTTCCCAGGGAGACTCTGTGAAGCTCATGTGCAAACCAGTTCCTTCACCAGATGAGGGAGACAACTGAGTCTCCATGGGCGAGAGGGGAGTCGGCAGGATCTCATGGGGTGAGACTAATTCATCAGCAGCCTTGCTTGAAAATCCTTCCATGGCTCCATCAAAGTGAGGTTCCTCAGTACCCAATTTCAGAAGGGTGACATCACTTGATCGCCCAAGAGGACTGTGGGAATTTAACAAGATTTCAAAATGACTGTCATTGCTAGAGCAGCGTTCAAAGGGGAGCTGATTTGAGGTGTTTTGCTCAAATGCAGTGGATGCCTTTAGTAACAAGGGTGTTCCAGAAGTTCCTGAAGACACTGTTATCTGAGGTACCTTCTGAAGACAAGGGCGGTCCTCTTTAGCATTTGCAGGCATTTCTGTTTGCAAACCAAATGTGATAAGTCAAGAGCAAAACCTCTTTGGGTCTACTTCCAATGTTAAGTGAATACACTTCTGCTTGGGCAACAGGACTTCCCAACAGCAGCTGCCATTGCAATGACACATTCCAACCTTTTGTTCTGGCTGAATAAAATCTTACTCGATGCTATACTAGCTCAAAGAGATACAGAAGGGATGGTGAGAGGAACATGGAGATCATACAAAACGCCTGCAATTGAAAGTAGTGATGAAGCTGTGTTAATATAAGACAAACTTGTTATAAGTGGTGTTTGTAATGCCTGCCTAAAATCACGAAAAAGCTGATGTAAAGAATTATTAGAGTAAGCACTGATCACACAGATGTGTATACATGCTTGAGCATGCAAAGGGTAAGAAATTGTTAAAACATTTAAATTAGGCACGAAGGCATTAAAGTTGCGTACGTGAATCACTGGAGCAGACAGAAGCTAGTGAGGGAAAACATCTACAAAGGTTTGATCATGGAGTCTAGTATTTTGTGGTTCTCCCAAAATGCCTGGGGTGGATAAAGAGGCTTACACATGCACATCATAAAGTGCTCACAACAGAAGGCAAACAGAAGGAAATGCTTCCAGTGTTCCTCACAGAATGTTCCCATCCACAATGCCCTGCCACTTTTGGTATTGTATTTCTGGGGGGGGGCATACTTTGAAGCAAAGCAGTGAATATCAGCCACCCACCTTAAAAAAAAAATCTAAGTCTATATAAAAAATTCTACCAAAAAATCTGCACGGTATGTCCACTTTCAGTTTTTTAAACAATTCTTTTGACAAATCAGACAGGATAGAACAGGGAGCCTGTTGTGCACTAAAGGAAGAATCAGAAGGCACATGGGTGCCCATGCACATAATCATGCCAATGTGATTTTTCGGAGAGCTTGGTCACTTCCTTTGCCCTTTGTAGCATCTTCTCTCTTGGACTACAAAGTGCCAGCTCTCACCTACAGTTTGGTTCCCCCCCCCCCTGATTTTATTCAGAATTATTTTTATTCTTGCATACAAGTTCTCAGCATATTTGTTGTTCAGTGGGTTTGTATTTCTAATGATATTTTGGTTATCACTGATTTTAAATCCCTTTATTCAATCTTGGAAAGCTGAGATACAAACCACAACATTTTCTATGACCAATTCCTGGGAATTGCTAAAAGCAGCTAAGCTTTCAGCATTGCTTCTTTATTCTTAATCACTTCATATAAATGTGGCAAAACCTGTCAGTTTGCTATAATGGTCAGTGGCTGTTCTAGTAGGCAGATTCTCAGAGTGTTTAGCTTGAATGCTGCTTAGGATAATCAACTAGGCAACAGCTATTTACATATTTCTTCTGGAAGAAGATGGAATCCATGATGGATCTCTGTCCTCCTCCTACTTGATAAACACAGAATATCTGTTGTGGGTAGCCTGAGATTTATATCCTGCTTTGCTAGGTTAGAAGCAAGAGCCTCATTCTACCGGCATTACCTACCTCCAGTTTCAATAAGCACATCTAATAGTTCATCCATCTGCTGACTTTGAGTCATTTGCTGCAGCAAAAAAAAAAAAAAAAAAGGCAGAAAAGTGAGGAAATTGATTATATATATTTTATTGTAAAAGAAATCACTCTTATGGAATTGAAATATCAGCTCTGTAGTGTTTTTTTACTGGCATTAAAAATCTAGCATAACAAGCTAATTCCCCACAAATGCCAGCAGTTTTTAGTGCATAGAACACACAAATAAGCGATCTGTGACTCTCAAGGTGACTTAGAAACATAGAAGACTGACAGCAGAAAAAGACCTCATGGTCCATCTGGTCTGCCCTTATACTATTTCTTGTATTTTATCTTACAATGGATATGTTTATCCCAGGCATGTGTCACTGTGGATTTACCAACCACATCTGCTGGAAGTTTGTTCCAAGGATCTACTACTCTTTCAGATGGTCAGGTACTACTTGCAGGTGGTTTCCTGTTTCCCCTTTCTGCTGGTCTTGGAGGCAGAGCTGACCATATCTGCTAAAAACTAGCAGTATCATTTTGACTTGGAGATGACACGGACAATGCAATGTGAACACTGAAAGAGTTAAAAAATACGAAATGCCAGGGGAACCATTTCGTAGGACTTGGCCTCATTTTTCCTACAACCCTCAGCCAACCCTATGAATGTTAAAATGTTAATAATAGTATTGCCCATGTGACCCAGGGGTTAATGTACCCTAAGGTGCATTATTTAATGTCCCATTTTTTAAATATTAAACCAGAATGAAAACCCTTCCTTGTATTCCCTGAGATATTCAATCTCATCCTTTTCATGTTTACTAGGAGATAATTCCAGCAGATTTACAGTTCTTACATATTTGGGTTGTAACCATTCTGCGAGGGAGGGAGGGAGGAAGGAAGGAGTCTAGATGACTCAAGTGAATGCAATCAAGGGCTACTTCACCTCTAATAAAAAAAAGTTGGCTTAATTCCTTGGTTTGTGTTTTATTTGAATTCTGTAAATTGCAATGTCACACTATGACAAGCTGGATCCAGATCAGCTAGATAAATAGATACCAGCATTACCATAGCTAGATGAAATAAGAAGCCTTGAACAACTGCAAAGGAATGGCTCCAATTGTCTGTACTTCATTGAACAAATAAATTAAAGTTAATAATCCTGTAACTACAGAGGAAGAATAACTTTTCCTTTAGTAAATTCACTGCTAGCCAAGACTCAATGCTCAACTTGAGCATGTGTCTCAGATTTTCAGGTTGTCATTATTTGATTCAAATCCCCTCTACATGGGCCAAATATATGGTATTTTTAACCTGGGATTTGTGGATTCCTTCCTGCTCAGTCTATGTGGAAAGTATTTACAATTTTATTTTATTTTACTTTGACCATAAAGTAATCTATGACCTCTAGACTGCAATAAAATTTCTTAATTTCAAGAAATCTCACTTGCTAAAAGTATTTAAACTAAAAAATACTATTTTATTATTAATTTAATGGATTAATAAAAACATATTTCTGTATTGCATATTTAATAATCTGATATATTTTTTAAAAAAAATAAAATTTATTTTTATTTAAAAAAATAATAATAATAATTTTATAGCTGTATTTGAACGCAATCGGTTTTCTTTATATTACACAGTAAATCTGTGTATTTCTTTTATGTGTGCAAAATAAAAGCACGGCATTATTTAAGGACCAGACTCTTAAAAAGGTTGTGAATCCTTGAACTGATTATGTTTTATGATGAAACGATACAATACTAAAAACCACCTGTAGCCAAGCACAGCACTAAAATACCATCCTGGACCATTACCTGTTTTACAGCATCAGCATAAGGTGGAGGCTGTTTTCCCTCTGGGAGAGCAGCACTGGATTTACAAAAGTTGGTAGACAGAATGGAATACTTTGGGCCCCCTTGTGTCGGCACCTATATGGAAGCAAAATCAACAGTAGGAATCCAATCAAATCTCTGTTCCTTGACAGCTACATCTGAAGTTCCCTAAGCTAAAACCTCTTACATATTGGTGTCAATCATAACTTAATGCAACCCCAAGGAAAGAAAAGAAAAATGAACCTCAGATCTTGCCAAAAATACTTTTTCTTCGCAGATAGAATCTTACCAAAGTGATGCAAAGAAAACGTTGCTTAGTTTTCACCCTCCCGTAACCCATAAAACCAACTCCATTTCCAAATGATCCAAGAAAGACATTCCATAATGGAGGTTCTATTCAGTGCTGAAACAATGCCTGGAACCCATCTCACCAGTTTAAAAATATCTGTACTAGCTCCCAATTTATTTTCAGACTGAACTCAAAGTGTCATGTTTATATTTTAAAGCCCCAAACAACCTGCGATCTGCCTATTTTGAGAGATTTTGTAAACAGTTGTCCAAGTATTGTAAGTATATCTAAGCAGCTGTTCCTTTACACCCAACGTCACTGGAAATAGTGATGGTGGTTATGCTTCCCTGACTCTTCCCCCTGAAATATTTCCTTTTAAAATATGATTCTTATTCCTGAATTGTTTGTGATGTCTATTTTATGGCTGACGAATAAATTACAAGAGCAAAATGTGCATTTTCTTACCAGAGTTGTGCACAGATTGTGGTTGGGTTGTGGAGAACTGCTGCGTCCTTCTCCCTGATGGCTAGGAGACATAGAGAGAAGGTAATGGCTGTTTGGTGAGGGCGGAAGGCTGATATGTTGAGGACTCTTTGCTGCCTCTAGTGGAGAATGCTGAGGAGAGCACTGTGGGCTTAGGAATGTGGACGACAGTATGCCATTTTGTCCGGAAGGTTCCATGCAATGGCTATTTACAAGATGAGGCATCTGAGGTGTCCCACAGTTACTTAATGCCTCAGAATTGCTAGCCTTACCTTTCAAGGCAGCTTGCTTAGAGGCAAATGGGCAGCTGGACACTGCATTCTCCTGCTTGACTGGAAAACCAAACACATGTGCTGGGGGCTGCTTATCTTCCAGTCCGTGGCTTCTTTTGCGCTTCTGGAGCTGCATTCTCAACTCTTCCACTTGCCTCTGCTCCTGTTGCAGTTTCCAAGTCAGCTCATTGATTACCTTTTGCTTTTCCACTAACATTTTGTCTTTCTCTGTGTCAACCCTTTCAACATCGTGCTGGATGCCAATTCCATTGATGCTTCCCACCAGGTTCTCCTCGCATCCACCTTGCACAGGTGAAGGGTGCAAGACAAACTGTGGGGAAGACATTGGTCCTTCATTGAAACTGTCTGGCAAGGAGCCACTCACTGAAAGGTCAGAGGAAGCTGGAGAGATGGGCGGAGTGGAACTAGTGCTGCCAAAATGGTAAAAGCCATTGGATAACAGACTGGTAGAAGACTGCGATGGATAACTGGAGAGAGAGCTTGTTGGAGTTACTGGGAAAGTCACAGTGGTTATTTCATTGAAAGAAGCCACCGAATTCCCATTGCACTCTTGAAAGGGTCTAAGACGTTCCATCAAGGCTGTTTTTGTACCTGACACAGGAAGTCCCCTTATTCGGAGTTGCTGCCTTAATTCTGATACCTGTGATAAAATGGTTTCATTAGTGTCAACCTCATTTTTACTTTATTGCATGCTTCTTGTTGAAAAAGAAACTTTTTTTTAATCAGACTGTTTTAGCCAAACAAAAGCTAAATCTAGAATAATTTGTTCTGTCAGAGAGATCTTACTATTACCTAGTTTTCAGAGAAACTACTATTAACTCTACACTGGGGAACCTTGTACAGCATTGTCATTTCAAATGGATTTCTATAACCCTGGAATTATTTAGAATAATCACATCATAGTGTACAGTAATGAATCTGAATTAAAAATGAATGCCTTTGTGTTGCAGATATTTGTATAAATTCAGCCTCTGTTATTATTCATATATGTCAGGATGATTCTAATGCAGAGTTTCTAGATATACATCAACCAATTTATGTAAAAGAAAAGCAGAATGTGGATCAAAGAAGTTATGTGAAAGTGGTTTTCCCGAGGTAATCAAAATTCAGATAAGTTACCTCAGAATTCAGACAGATTCATTGACTAAGGCTGTGCAAGGATTCAGTCAAAATCAGGTGTACCTTTTCTAGGGGTCACATATACAGAAGCCCAAGAAAAGATATGTACCTTTAAAGAGTTGCTTACATGTGACCAAAAGGTGATTTGACATATGTGTGTCAGCCACCCTGAGTCTTTCGAGAGTGGGCAGCATACAAATCTAAGAAAGAAAGAAAGAAAGAAAGAAAGAAAGAAAGAAAGAAAGAATGCCAAACCACCTTTTCCTCTTCAAGTATATTGTCAGGGTTCCAAATAACAGACCCAATACAATTAAAACTCTGAAGACAAGGCATTCCTCTAAAGGTCCTGGGCTTTTCCCCACCCAAATTAATTTCAAAGTTTCTTCCTCAATCCACATGTCCATCAGTAGTCCAATCAGGTCACAAGCCCACTCCAGTTGGGTTTAGTCCATGCCTCCCCAGCTCCAACCAGAAAGCTATCTTTACTCCTTTCTCCCATTCCCACAGCTGCAACCAACCTTGTTGTGGCAGCCCTGAAGATGCTGTAATATAAAGTACTGTGCAGTGAGTACTTCAATTCAGCTTTCTACCTTTTCCAAGAGTCTCAGAAGGTAATATCAATCGAGTGATGATAATAAGTTTGTCCCTCTTTTGCAGATTTTTAGGATGGGAAAAAGCCACTGAGAACAATCAAAACAATCCCAATTCCACTATAAACATATAATGTACACCACAATCACTTAAAACTTGCATCTGAAGGTTTGAAAGGTAAGAATGAAATGGGCTGGTTTTCTGTCTTCACTTCTACACATTAAAAACCCGGGTGGGGGAAATTCCTCTGAAGGACTGAAATTGACACCCAATAGGATAATTTTGGAAATTGCCTTTGGAGTGGGAAGAGCCTTTCTCACACAGATGAAGCAGGGGTGGACTGCTGCCTGGGGGGGAGGGACGCAGTGGGGTAGTGAAAATGGGGCTCCACCCCAGAGTACCCAATTGCATAGAAAGATGTTGAAAGAAAATCCAGGACTTCCTGCATAAGCCATGCCCACAGTGTGGTAGTAAAAATTTTGGTAGCCCTTCACTGAAATGAAGGCACATATATGTGTCCCAGGAAAACATTGCAAGATCCAATTTGGATCAGTCCCTGGGACCAAAGGTCTTTTAACCTTTCTAACACCTTAAAAAAAGACTCTTACTGCTATTTTGCCTCATATCAGCAACATATACTTGAGAATGTATTGGGGTGAGCGTGTGGTGCAGATGATGTTTATTGTTTGTTGTTTAGCACTCTGGTATATAGTAAGTTGTAGCTTCTGGTTTAGCCTTTGGCAAATGAGGCCATTGCAATTGATTCAATAAACCATAATTAAACCTTATGTAATTTGTTGTGTCTTCTAAAATTGTTACACCATACTCTGTGCATAATACTCACTTTAAGGTCATCCAGATTGGATGGGAGAGGACCTGGTTTGAGGGATGAAATGCAAGATGGCCCAGAAAAGGTTCCCTTCACTGGAGAAAGAGGATTATTGGTGATTGTCGTAGGGGAAGAGCCTGAAAGTTTAGGCTCATTTGGTTGCCTAAAAAAAAACAAGAGCAACATTTGTTACTGTGATTTCTTCTTTTGTTTCTAAATCAATGTCAATTGTCAGTGTATTGAGCCTAGTTTTATTATGCATTCTCAATCATCCCTCCCCCCCTGAAATTTCAATACAAAATAGTAATACTTTAGCAGAGTTTCAAACTGAGACATGCTTTGGCCTAGTACAGGCTTGTAGTGCTCACCTTAAAACAGGAGTTTCAATTTTATTGAAGGGTGCATTCAGGGTTGTATTTGACCTTGGGGGGGGGGGTTGTTGTAAAGGGGCAAGGCCAAAGGCATGGGCAGCTCAACATCACTCGTGTCAGGGGTGCCTATAGTGGCCTGAGCACTCTACCAGTAAAAATGGGCTCCTGAGCTCCATTTTCAGCTGTGATAGCCTCCTGCAACCCTCTGCCAGTGAAAAACGGAGCTCCGTTTTTGCTGACAGAGGCACTGTGGGCCAGTCCTTTGCTGTTTCCAAGGTGGCCACATGGGCTAGATCGAAGCATCCCACGGGCTGGATTTGGTCCCTAGGCCTTGAGTTTGACAACCCTGCCTTAAAAGGCTTATTTCAAGGTCTCCAATTTAGAGAAGAATTCTAATTCTAAGAATTCAGGTCCTAAGCGCCAAACTCTTCTCATTTCCTGTAGCAAGATCACCAAAACCTCCCATCCATTTCCAGTGAGCAGGCTGCACACAATAGACACAGCAGGAATATTTATAACATGCAAGTCTAATATTTAAAGGATGCTAATCAGGGACACTGTCAAATGGAGGCCTAGCTGTGTTACAAAGGAAGACAGAAAAACACTTCCACCAGCAACTCACTTTAGCTGAGAGGAATGTGACCCAGGGTAACTGAACTGCTGCTGGTGCCGATGCTGCTGTTGCTGGCTGAGGATCTGGAGCTGCAGGAAGAGTTGTTGTTGTTGCAGTAGTCTTGCGTAGGCAGAGTCCATGGGAGGAGGAGACTTCTCTGCCTTTTGGTCTGGTGGAATGTACTGGTGATACTTTAGCTTCTTCACTTTGGGCTTCATCTCCTTAGGTTTTTTGTGCCGATTCTTGCCATCACTTGAAGTTTTTGACTGCGTGATTCACCCCCCAAAAATTAGGAAGGTCAGTTGGAACCCAGAACTTTTGAACAGCCTATCTAATTAACCCATTTCTTGCTCAATCTGAATTTTCTGTAGGACTACCTCCTGATATTCTGTACCCTCAAAAACCCTTGAGCTTCAAAGTGGTGGGTGAGAAATAGGGGGATTCATTCTTCTCCCTTTTTATAAGCAGTTCAGAGCACAAAGCAACTGGCATCATGTTCACATAGTATTAGGTGCACGCTCCTTTCAAATATTCCTATTTTCAACATGCTGCCATTTAAGAAGACATGGAAAATAATTTCAAAATGGCAAAGGATCCTTCAATTGATCTAATATTTAAAAATCAAAGTACAGTGTTCCCTCGATTTTCGTGGGGGATGTGTTCTGAGACCGCCCGCGAAAGTCGAATTTCCGCGAAGTAGAGATGCGGAAGTAAATACACCATTTTTGGCTATGGACATTATCACAAGCCTTCCCTTAGCAATTTAAACCCCTAAATTACCATTTCCCATTCCCTTAACAACCATTTACTCACCATTATGGTACTTACCATTATGGTACTTACCATTGAGTACCATTACCACTTAATGATACTGATATTTATAAACATAATTATTTATTAACAATAATTATTATTTTGTTGTTATTTATTTGCAAAAATTATTAGTTTGGCAATGACCTATGATGTCCTCAGGCGGGAAAAACCATCGAGGGAACACTGTATCCCTAAATAGCTAAATTTGAACTTCCTAACTTAAATCAGTCCACTTCATGAATGACAGCAGGGCAAAAAAGATGCATCTATATAATGTTAACTGCTACCCCTGCCTTTCTGATTAATTATACCACTTAATTAAGTATGCAAAATTGCCTTAGTAGTCATATTTGTGGGCTATAATTTTAGAAATATTCCAGTTACTTTTAAAACCAGAATTTCTCTTTCAGAGCAACCACGGTTATGCTCTAGTTGTTCAACACTTGTCTCATTTTGTCTAAATTATTAAAGATGCTAACATACCTTTACAGATGTAGTAATAGGAATAGAAGGTGTTTGCTCCCCATTGAGCTGTTTTGGACTTTCTGGCTGACTATTTTGAAGAGATGACGAATCAGCCATATCATTTTCAGAACTATGGGAATGGCCCTGAAACAAACAAACAAACAAACAAACAAAAACCCCATTGAGAATACATGTGACAATTATGTCATCAATGTAGATAGTTTCATCAAGATTGGTGCAAGCAGTTTTCAAGATTTATGAAGGCATGTATCAGGGAGCTAGACTAGTTGGATTGACAGCTGGTTACCTTGCCTTTGTTCCATTTTTTAAAAAAATGTAGTAAGGGCTGAATCTATATATTAGCTCATAGGACATATCAAAATGCACAATAAAACATAATACTTGACACAATAGAACCATATATAAAAGTGGAATACGAGAAATGGGTTAAATAAAAAGAATAAACTAAGGAATAAAATATTAGGTTATTGAGTCATCATTACAATTTATCCAAATCTGACCCACATATTTAGATCCCAACTAAACTGTTTTATTCAGATAAAGGGCTGTGTTGTATGTGATGTATGAAATCAGGTACGAAATACGAAATATATAGTTCTAATATGAGGATCTCAATGGCTTCTTTGTCTGATGTGTGGTCCAGGGTGCCACATATCTAACACTCAAATAGTTGACACTCAAATAATATATGTGCCATATATTCTATAGCTGGAGTTCTACAAATACAAATATATTACCCTGGGGGGGGGGAATTACTGACCCCCTCAAAGAGGGTCCGCAACTTGGGCATCCTCCTCGATCCACAGCTTACATTAGAGAACCATCTTTCAGCTGTGGCGAGGGAGGCGTTTGCCCAGGTTCGCCTGGTGCACCAGTTACAACCCTATCTGGACCAGGACTCACTGCTCACAGTCACTCTTGCCCTCATCACCTCGAGGTTCGACTACTGTAATGCTCTCTACATGGGGCTACCTTTGAAAAGTGTTCGGAAACTTCAGAGCGTGCAGAATGCAGCTGCGAGAGCAATCATGGGTTTCCCTAGGTATGCCCATGTGTCACCAACACTCTGCAGTCTGTATTGGTTGCCAATCAGTTTCCGGTCACAATTCAAAGTGTTGGTTATGACCTATAAAGCCCTTCATGGCATCGGACCAGAATATCTCCGGGACTGCCTTCTGCCGCACAAATCCCAGCAACCAGTTAGGTCCCACAGAGTTGGCCTTCTCCGGGTCCTGTCGATTAAACAATGTTGTCTGGCGGGACCCAGGGGAAAAGCCTTCTCTGTGGCGGCCCTGACCTTCTGGAACCAGCTCCCCCTGGAGATTAGGATTGCCCCCACCCTCCTTGCCTTTCATAAACTTCTTAAGACCCATCTCTGCCATCAGGCATGGGGGAATTGAGACATCTTCCCCAGACCTATATAATTTATGTATGGTATGTTGTGTGTATGTTTTTTAAATTATGGGTTTTTAATTTTTTAAATATTAGATTTGTATTTTACATTGTTTTTTTACTGTTGGTGTGAGCCGCCCCGAGTCTGTGGAGAGGGGCAGCATACAAATTAAATAAATAAATAAATAAATTAACTATAAGGAACTTGATTAAACAGTCTATGTTTAACCATTGTACCTCGCAGTTCGATTCTGATATGTGTAGGCTCAATCTATACATTACCTTACCTCCTTAAGGGATACTTTTATTTGGTAATTCTCCATGCAGCATATCACATGGATTATGTATTAGTTTAGAAATTCTCTGTACAATTAGGAACATCCTTATGGTGAGTCATAGCAAAAGCAATCTTGAATCAAAATTAAGCAATAAGTAGAGCGATCTGAAGCTTAGGCAGATATGCATGACAACCTATGAGAGTGATGAGGCATACTGTGGAAGTCTGATAATCTTTTGGCTTGCATATGGTTACGTAAATCCATACTGCCAAATGATTCACATATACAAATGTATGTGCAAACAACATTTTTGGGATTTTCACTATAATCAATACCTTTTGCAGATGACTTTGAATGGCCTGTTAAACTATTCATATACGTAATACGTTTACTAAGACCAATCGCATTTATCAGACTGGTGTTATTAGGAAACCAAATGGAAGATCATTGGGCTCCCTGCCATAAGTGCTTGGAAAATGGAGATGCCCCATGCCAAGTACACTGTGTAACAAAGCTGTTGGAATGAAGAAGAGCAGCACAAGCCAAGAATATGTCGTGTTCAGGTTAACAGTGCCTTGGGATCCTTTGCAGGACACCCCCATGTTTTCTGTAACCACAAAAGGCTGACCTTATGGATGACTTCCTGCACAGGCTATAGTACCCTTGGAGAATTTGTACTGAATCTTTATACCCATATTTTGATTGCATTTGCCTGAGAAAGAACAAGTTATTCCTCCTTTGGTGGTTAGAATCAAATAGCTAATTCTGAATGCTATTTTAGAATGAAGGCAAATTTCGAAAATATCTAACAATGGGGCTGGTGAGAAATATCCTTACTATATTGGTTGTAAGGTATCTTTTCTTCCCAAACCAGTCTTAAGAATACTGATGGGAAAAATGGCCACTATTTTTATACAGATATTAGCTATGCACTGTGCCAAAGCAAGATGTGTGACCTCATGAACATTTCTGTGTGGTTTTTCTAGCAGCAATATGGAAGTACTTTGCCATTGCCCTTTTCCGGGATGGTTTTGATTTCCTAGTCATCAACATCCTTGACATCCCCAGATAGAATCACATCTGAATATTAACTAGATCTTTTCTTAGTCTTTTGAGATCATCCAACAGTACCAACAAAGGCCATCAGCTATAGAAAAATTTGAGATGACAGGCCAGTAATTCATCAAAATGGCAAAAGAACTGATCACGTAAGAAATAATACATTATACAATCTAATTAATTCTCTCAATGAGATAGTAAATTGAATGGGATTTTGATTCTCCTACTACCGAGCAAGACAAAATCCAAACTGGATTGAACATAATATCCACAACTTTCTGCAATCTAACCTGCAGTAGGTGATTAAAATATCTAAGAATATATCTAAGAATATATTAGTCGCATCAAATCAGTTTTAATCGAGCAAACATAAGTAACTGTCAATCTGACAAGTAAACCATGACAACTCATGTTGTATAAAATGACTGTCTACTAACCCCTTCTTCCTAGCTAAATTCAAATTCAGGCAGTACATCTGAAATTCAAATATTAAAAAATGATTATAATTAATTATTTGACTGAATGTATACTAGAACCTGTATATTCTACTAAAATTAGAGCAAAGCAAATTTATAGAAGTTATATATCAACCTAACAGTCTACCTTGCAACTGTTATATATGTTTTTATTTAATCTGCGGCTTTTAGACTTTCTCTAACCCCGAGAAAATAGAAAACTGGAGTTACAAGTACAATTTTTCCTGACACTATTATTTTTATTTTTATTTTTATTTTTATTTTTATTTTTATTTTTATTTTTATTTTTATTTTTATTTTTATTTTTATTTTTATTTTTATTTTTATTTTTATTTTTATTTTTATTTTTATTTTTATTTTTATTTTTATTTTTATTTTTATTTTTATTTTTATTTTTATTTTTATTTTTATTTTTATTTTTATTTTTATTTTTATTTTTATTTTTATTTTTATTTTTATTTTTATTTTTATTTTTATTTTTATTTTTATTTTTATTTTTATTTTTATTTATTTTTATTTTTATTTTTATTTTTTATTATTATTATTATTATTATTATTATTATTATTATTATTATTATTATTATTATTATTATGAATTAGATTTGTATGCTGCCCCTCTCCGCAGACTCGGGGCGGCTAAATTGGAGAGGGGAAAATATTCCCTCTGATTGCACACCTTGCAATATATAATATATAATATATTTATATTATTTATTATATAATTAAATATATATAATAAATAATCAAACAGTGAAGTTTATTTATTTATTAATGTATTTATTATTTAGATTTGTATGCCGCCCCTCTCCGCGAACGAGTTAGCATGATGACCATAGTGATATGCCGATAAACCATTATGACCATGGTTTCAATGAGTTGAGAGACAGGAAACCGAGGGTAGTATAATGGCAAGCTAATAAACATGTACTACTAACTCAATCTCATGATAAATGCTCAGCGTTATGGTTCTTACCATGTGGGAAAACAGTCATCCCAAGGCTCTGTCATCACAAATAAAAGGGAAAGTGAGATAGACTCATTGCATTGTCAAAGCTTAGAACATTCCATGTCAACAGCACTACTGCAGTGTACAAAGCTGTCTACAGATTGGGTCAAACAATTCCAGACTCATTTTTTTTTGTTCAGCTAGATATGATCCAGTTACGTTTTTCAAATTTGAAAAGAATTCCAACCATTTTCCAAGCTACATTTCGGTCTTAGATGACTTGTTAAAATGTATCCACCTATTTTATAGACAACAGCAAAAGTATTTTGTTGGCTGGATTTTGGATTGGACTCCCAATCCCAGAGCTTTTCTTTAAAACTGCCCTTCAGGTTTTTCCCCTGTTTTACCTAAACACTCTCTTAAAAACCTGTCTTTAGAGCTGAGAATCAAAACAAGACTGCTGGGGCCAAAGATGCTTGCAAAGAATGACTGTAAAAAGGCATGATACACATTCTTGAGATACACTTCAAAACTTGTTCTGAGCTATGAAGTCTTTCTAAGCCAAAGGTTAACTATTATTGAACCTTCAAACATCATTTTCTCAATCAGATCCTCCTCCTTTTTGCTTTTACACAATCTAAAAATAACACTTCTGAATGCTTTTAGCATTTAACATCTATACTAAATATTATTTTACCTGAGTTTTCCCAGACACTGAAGGAAATGTTGCTTCAGGTATTTTGATTCTTGCTGCCAATTCTGTAGACCCTTGAGAATCCTCACTTTTAATTTGCTCTGGGGACATCCCATCATTGCTGCTATCTTCTTCAAAAGCAAAGGCGTCTGAAGATTTAGTGAAATTTCCCTGGGTACCTAAGAAGATAGAGGAACTCAGTAATAGGTTGTAATGACTTTGTTGTGAATGGCAATAGGCATTGAATGAATTTGCAAATGTTCATATTATAGATATAGATATAGATATAGATACTGTATATAGATATATATATGAAGAGGCAACAGCCATTGTGATCTCCGTAACATTTAAAATATATTTAAAAACTACTAAAATTAACTAAGCTTTCGTTAGTCCTCTACTAACATTTTCAGAGTGTTAAAATCCTCATTGAAGAGAGCTGATTTTATATAATGCTGCTCAATTTGCTCATTGGCCACGTCACAGGCCCATTTACTTCCCTCCTGTAATTAGCTTGGTTGTTGCTATCTTGGTCATGTAAATAGGTGCAATTGCTATTCCTTCTTTATCTTTTGCATATTGCCTCTTTCTCTCCCCAGGGGGTAGAGTAGGGTTATTAGGCAATACTTTGGGTGTACTAATCATTACTTTCCCTTCCTCGTTGCTATTCCTACCTTCCCTACATTGCCTCCTCTAGCATCTTTTTTGCCCATGATCGTGTATTGGGTCTGCATTGTTCTACACCCCCCTCTCTATGTGTTCTCATCTTGTCCTTCCGCTAATATCAATGTACTGTGTTTCCCCGAAAATAAGAGGTCCCCTGAAATTAAGCCCTCCCCCTGAAAATAAACCCTCCTCTGAAAATAAGCCCTCCTCCAAAATACCCCCCAGAGGTGCCCTATCTTACTCCATGCACCCAAAAATAATTAGACCTCTCCAAAAATAAGGCCAAGCACTTATATCAGGGTTCAAAAAAATGTAAGACAGGGTCTTATTTTGGGGAAAACATGGCAGATCTGACTGTCAAATTTTTTACAAGGCTCCATATAACTTCCCAAGTAATCTGGCCTTCTTCTTTAGAGAACTTGCTTGACTGACAATGGAAGAAGTAGCTACAGTTGCCTCCTGTGACATGCACAGGTTTTTCTGCTATGTGCAATGATTGTGATCTTAAACGAAGGGGCTTCTTGGTGACACAGCAAGACTTGTGCATTTGCTTCACTGATGAAAGGCTCATCCAGCATGATCACAAAAGAGACATTGCACAGCTCACAGCAAACTCTAGTGGCCAATGTGGTACAAAACTATGATGATCTGCACCAGCAGGATCAAGACGATACTCTTCCAACGTTGTGAAAGAGAATGCAGAGAAATCAATATGAGACATAAGGTGCAACTGAGATATCATCACCAGCAGCAGCTGAGTAAATTACTGCAAAGAAGTCTATTCTCACCGGAAATCCAGATGAAGCCTCACACCCAGGCTGATCCACCAAACCTACAGTAACTAGGAAGTACACTGCTCAGATGATCAATTTGTAACCTTTAAAAAAATCATCATGCATGTAAATTTGATATTTGTATCAAATAGGGTCATGGTGGTACAGTGGTTAGAATGTAATACTGTAGACAACATCTGTTGACTGCCAGCTGACTGCAGTTTGCAGTTCAATTCTTCCCAGCTCAAGATTGATTCAACCTTCCATCCTTCTGAGGTCGGTAAAACAAGAACCTAGATTGTTGGGGGTAGTATGCTGACTTTATAAAACCAGTTAGCGAGGGCTGTAAAGCACTGTAAAGCACTATAAGTCTAAGTGCTATTGCTATATGTCTTAAATATAGCATGTTTTATAAGAATTTGTGCAAAATGGCCATCCATTTTGCAAACATTTTACATGACAAAAAACCCAAGATCAAATCTACATGTAGGATGATTATGCATGTACCATATCCTGATCTCTTTTTAGCAATCATTGATAAGCAAACTGCAATATCAAAGACTTATCTAACTGTAGACCAGTAATAAAACAATCCAAATAAAAGATATTCCCCCACCCCCAAAATAAACTCTGAGAACCTCAAAATAAAGCAATGGTCAACCCATGATGATATCCAGTTGGTGAAAACCGTCACTGTAAGTTAATAAAATAGAGATTGAGCTCCATACTGTAATTGCAAGAGAAAACTTTATATATTTCAGAAAAATACTTTGATCTGGCTGTAAAACTCAGTGTATATTTCATCATCACATATATAGATAAAAATATGCTGAATACAAACTTAGACTGCTGGAATTTTTATCAAGTGATTTTTTTTTAAAGCAGACCGTGTATATGTATATATTTAAGATATTTCATAAAGCAATGAGGGCCATTATTTTCTATTCTGGGTTTTCGAAATATATTTTCTATTTGAATGGAGGTGTTATAATGTAGAATTTGGTAGACAATTTGTTTCTATGTAAGTTGCTAAACCACTCCATGTACAATTTTTATAGGGCAAAAGTTATACTGGACCTTGAAATCTTATACTGGATTAGCGCTGCAAAAATGATGTGTCTAGGACACAATCTAAATCTGATTTCTTTTAATTTATATTTAACCTTAACTTCAAAAAATACAATCATTCTGTGATTGTGCCATCAATGTCTTCTTTTGTAGAGGAAGAGATTGCACAGACAATTATCTGGAATAGTATAGGGCAGTGATGGTGAACCTATTTTCCTTCAGGTGGCGAAAGTGTGTGTGTGCTCACTCTTGTGCATGTGCGAGTGCCCATACCCATAATTCAATGCTTGGGGAGGGCAAAAACTGCTTCCCCTGTCCACGTAAAGGCACTCTGGAGGCCGGAAATGGTTCATTTCCCGGTGGGCCTGATAGGCCCATTTTTTGCCTTCCTTCCACTCTGGAGGCCCTCCAGAAACCTAAAATGCCCTCCCAGATCCTCCACATGAGGAGAAAATCAGCTGGCCAATGTGCACATGAACGCTAGAGCTGACCTAGGGCAATGGCTCATGTGCTGGAAAATATGCCTCCATGTGCCATCTTTGGCACGTGTGCCATAGATTCACCATCACAGGTATAGGGTCTCCTGCATGAGCAGGGGGCTGGACTAAAAGCCTTCCAAGAACTCTTCCAATGCTGTTATTCTGTATTAAAAATTATAATATGAAAGGGAAAGATAACAGGTAAAAGACAGATTTTTGTAAAATAACCTGAGTACCTCTGGAATAGCTGTGGATTGTCACTGAAGGTGAGCCAAGACTGGATTTCACCACATGTTCAATACAAATTGGGTTCAACATAATGAACTTTTGGAAACTTCTGCCAATCATACACTAATCCAAGCAGCCTCATTAGATTCAGATCTTATTTTTATTCCAGCCTTTCACATCTCATAGATAAATGCAGCTATTCTTTCAGGACCAATTATTCCTCTCCTGTCAGTTTGTTTCTTAAAAATGGATAGAACTACTGGCAAAACATAAGTTCATCCTGGCAGAGAAAACATATTCAAGGAAGCCCCCAAGACTATGTTGCCCAATCTCTGGTCAACAAACATCAAAAATTTTAAAAGCCCCTCCCCTTTAAAAATGTTGCAGTTTTCATAGAGGAACACAATGAGGAGACTTTTTTGCATTGTTGGTTTTGCTTCCTCAAGATTCATTATGACTCCTGCCAGATGCTGCTTCTCTGCCACTCAGCAGACTGGAGGAGTTCTGGAAAGTGTTCCCGTGCAATATCCCGTCATCTAGCAGGCAAAAGCGCTTGACCCTTGGCTTCTACTGATAAGTAAAGTGCTGGGAAAGACAGGCTCTATCACAAAGCCCCCGAAAGGCTGGAAGACAGTGGAAGAAAAGAAGATTCCTTCTATGCCCTGTAATCTTTGCAGGGCCGAGTCTGGCTTTGATCAAGTGTCTTCCTGCTTAGCTAGCAAAGAGATATGTTGGATACGGAGGGGACATGACAGTAAGGAATAAACCATTCAGAAATACTTAAGTTCTGGTTGCTCATCAAGATGCATCCATGCTCCTTCAGAGGAATCACTCCAAAGGCAACTCCAAGAGAGCTTCTCCATTATAGTGATAAGTGCCTTCGTCCTCTGGGGTGCTGGATACAAAAATGTACCTGAACCATTACCTATAAAATCCTATTAAAATTACCTTTGATGGCCTCTTTCACAGCTGAGTCAATGGGAATGATATTCTTCTCCACCAGCTCCAGAGGTCCTGGTCTAAGAGCAATTTTTTCATTCAGATTGTCTGCAAGACGAGCTCGTTTTAGTTTCATCTGACTAGCTTGAACGGATTCTTCTACAGTTGAATCTGTCAAGCAAGTGGTGAAAATCATCAAGTTTTATGCCAAATGACTTTTTCTTGTCTTGATTAGAAAATAGCTCAACAAGCACAGCATCCTATATGTCATGTCAGAACAGTTTCTTTAAAGAGAAAATATGCAGGTCTGGATGCAATTGTAACAAAAAGTGTTTAACCAGAATACACTTGGGTTTCACATGAGAACAGAGCAGAGCAGAGAAGAACAGAACAGAACAGAATTCTTTATTGCTAATTGTGATTGGACACACAAGGAATTTGTGTCCGGTACATAAGCTCTGGGTCCATACCAGCAATAAGTGATAAATCGTGATCATAGTCATTGTAAAAATACATTCATCATAAATAATAAGATACAATACTTAACGAAAGTCATAGGATATTATATAAGCAGTCAATATAAATCATACTAGGATACTAAGTAAACAATATATATTGTAAGATACAAGCAACAAAGTTATAGTTAAAAGAAGATAGGTAATAGGAAAGATGAGAATAATAATAATAGAATGTGTTATAGAATAATAATAATCTAGAATAATATATATTATATATACTATACATTCTATTATTATTCTAGATTCTTCTTCTTCTATAATGCATTCTATTGGTCTTTTCATCTTTCCCATTACCTATCTTCTTATCTTCTTATCACTACCCAAAATAAGATAATCCCCTGATAATAAGACCAATCGAGCTTTTGAGTGCATGACAAGAAGACCAAACGCTTATTTCAGGGTTCAAAAATATATAAAACAGGGTCTTCTTTTTTGGGGATACATGGTATAACTCTAGCAAGCATGAAAAGAAAGTATAGCCAACTTAGTCATATTCAGAAAAAGTAATTAGATTCACTACATTAGATAATAGGTATCACAGAATGTAACATTTGGAAAGGACTTTTTTCAGGGTTGGTTTATATGTATATGGTTTCCAACTAATATTCTTCTCCATTCATGTGAGCATTTACCACAACACTGCCTCTATCTCAGTAGGCTAGAAATCAGTATGAGTTAGTTTTTAGTGTAAATAGACTAGAGTTAATGGGTGTTATGTAAATCATCTGAGTAAAATCATTTATATTCTCCCATTTTAAAAAAACCACCACATCTCTTAAGCTAAAAGAGAAATGTAAAACTTTTGGACTAGTAGATAAAAAGTACCATCCATAGATGGAATGGCACATAGGTGGAGGGAATACAGTGGTCCCTCGATTTTCGTGGGTTCGAACTTCGCAAAACGGCTATACCACGGTTTTTCAAAAATATTAATTAAAAAATACTTTGCGGTTTTCCCCCCTATACCACAGTTTTTCCCGCCCTATGATGTCATACGTCATCGCCAAACTTTCGTCCACCTTTAATAAATATTTTTTTTAATAAACTTTAATAAATAAACATGGTGAGTAATAAACTAAATGGTTGCTAAGGGAATGAGAAATTGCAGTTTAGGGGTTTAAAGTGTTAAGGGAAGGCTTGTGATACTGTTCACAGCCAAAAATAGTGTATTTACTTCTGCATCTCTACTTTGCGGAAATTCGACTTTCGCGGGCGGTCTTGGAACGCATCCCCCATGAAAATCGAGGGAACACTGTATTAAGACTTACCATAATTTACTTATTATTATTATTATTATTATTATTATTATTATTATTATTATTATTATTATTATTGTTGTTGTTGTTTTGTTGTTGCTGTTGTTGTTGTTATTTATTATTATTATTATTATTATTATTATTATTATTATTATTATTAACAATAGAGATCAACTCAGCCAGTCTTACCTTGAACAATGTGCATATCAAGCAGTTCAGAATGCTCAGGTCTATCTCGGATTTTGTGCTTAAAATAATCTTCAGTCTGTAGAACATAAAAGCAGAGATGGTTACTTCACTGGTTTAACTTAAGAGCCGCGGTGGTGCAGTGTTTAGAATACAATATTGCATATTACTTGTGCTGACTGCTGGCTGACTGACTGCAATTTGGCAATTCAAACATCACTGGGCTCAAGGTTGATTAGCCTTCCATCTTCTGAGGTTGGCAAAATGACCCAGAATGTTGGGGTCAATATACTGATTCTGTAAATCACCTACAGAGGGCTGTAAAGCACTGTAAGGTGGTATATAAGTCTAGGTGTTATTTTTATTAACTTAAGATATTAGTTATTTCATTATAATGAGGAAACTGTACTATTTTAGCAGACACACTCTATTTTGGTCTAGACTTAAAACATGATATGCTCACAACAATTTCTAATCTGGATACCAAACTTTTACTAGTTAGATTTGGATATGTTAAAAACGCCATTAACATCACTTTTATAACAGAAATTACGTATACAATGGACCAGTGACATGAAACAGAAAATTAGAACATTTATTAAATTCAAACAATTCAGTTCTTATAACATAGACTGCAACTGCCTGCAACATATATCTGGAATAAAGCAAATTCACTGACTTCATTTACATAAATTTCAGGTGCTGTTTTTTGTCCATTTAATCATGCTGCATTTGTTTAAATTAATGCAATTAAACTAATGTTGTCTCTGGAGATTCTCAGTCATCCAAACTTCTGTAAATTTACTATTGTAAATTTCTCACTCAGTGCTTTCAATTAAGAACCCAGTTCTTTCAATAAAGGTTGAGAATGTATTTTTGAGTCTATTTTGACTTTCCGAATGGATCCACTTTTAGGCCCTTTGACTCATATAATCCTTTTTTTCTTCTAGGCAATTGGCCAGTAGAAGCTTTTGAAGAGACAGTGAGATATTAACCTATGTCTGAACATACACAACACTTCAAGGATACTTCAGACTGCTTGAAGTCTCCCAAACACATTAATTTTTCACAATGGGCTACAGATCCTTCTTTACATTAGCCATGACTTTTTGCAAGACATTCATGAAAAATAATGTAATCTCTCCTATCACCTTTTTGGCATCATTTTGAAACTAGAACTAGTAAAATGGAGTCAACCATTTATGAGACCCAGTTATTTTACTGTTCCATGAACAGAGACATAACATATATGCAGTGTTGTGGTGGCTATAAGTACAAAGAGCTCTGATGCTTAGAATGTAGCATAGTAGGCTAACTCTGGAAATTGATCTGACCAGCTCAAGGTTGACACAGACTTCCAATCTTCCAAGACACAGGTTATTGGAGGCAATATGCTGACATTGTAAACCACCCAGATTGTGCTGTAAAACACGCTGGGGCAGTATATTTTACTATTGCTATTGCTAATTCCTAAGCATTTCAAACCAATGGACATTTCTAAGATTTTACAAAACTTCTCTTTGCTGTTGGTCACAACCTAGAATTATTTATGGCGGTCAAGGACTTTCCAGCTATTCTGTCATGTTACATAAATTAGAAATATAGAAAATATAGAACCTACAACAAACAAAGTCCCCAGTTACTTGTTTTTTAAGGCTTAGTTAGTCTTGATCTCTTAAAAAGAACATATTCCATACAGACAAAAACCTCCATATTATCGTATTATATCTGCAAAGAGAAATGGAATCTTGTATGAGCAAAATAATTATTTCTATCAGGTATATCACAAAAAAGTATGCAATTAACATCATCCTGTTGATATTGACAGGTGATAATTTGGTCTTTGAAAATAAGAAGAACCCACATCAGTTGGGAGCAGGAGGACAATTGAATCGCCAGTAAATACAGGAAATCCTTAATCCAATGTACATGAGATAACCATGTAATAAACAATTTTTGAGAAAAAATATTAGAATCCCAACCTTGCTGCAATACTGGTGTTTCTGTTATCCAAGCCTGTGATCAGCTACCAAACAAGTCAATCTGTTTTCATAATTGAAATCTGTCCTAGCCAATGAGCCTATGTGTAAGAAGATAAATGTGAGAATATATTGCAGTTTTTTTGTCATTGGCCCTTCCATTTTGGATTTTCCACCAGCTTTGATTTACAGTGCCTAATCTCACTGCAAGGGCTGTTGACCCAAGAGACAGAGCACCAGTGATCAGTTCAAAGGAACTTTGTCATAAGAACTGAAGAACAATGTGGTATATGGCAAGCAAAGGGATCCAGGTTTTCTTTTGGAATTTCCACACAACCCCTTTGGCTCTCATGATCAAGTGTGGCTAATTTGAATAAACTTTCCAGCTTACAGAGTTCAAATATTCATTTTCATCTGGCTATGTGCCAATGTCTAAGCTGAACATCCCATCAATGTCTTTAGCACAGTTGTCTTCATTGAGGTATGTCATTAAGCATTCTTCTTCCAGCCACAGCTTCGCAGAGGGATTTTCTAGAGTCCTAAAAAGATTATTATCCAGAGTGGTGCCATCACCATCTACCCACTCAAATGCCTCCCCAATGTTACCTTGGTTCTCTCCAAGCTCTTCTTTTGCTCATGGAAGGGAGAAGGGCTTTTCAATGCTGCAAACGGAAACAGAGAGAAGCCCAGTGAGTCCAACAAGCATAGATCATACATTCAGCTTCACATTCTTCATAATAGTCACAACAGTAACACTAACATCTGCAGTTTTATAGAAATCATTCATCTTTAGGATAGATCAGGTGGTGGCATGAAAAATGGTGGAGGGTGGAGCTGAGCAAAGAGGCATGTCATCTAAGCAGGAGACCCTCTCGTGGTGGATATCTTAGTGTGAGGGAGGCTAACACGAAAGCACAGCTTATCCAGGATCTGGGCATTTTTTTCTGAAACAGTCTAAAAGATGCATTCACAATCTTGCACATTAATTCTAAATCCTGTTGCGTGAGGTCATGCTTCTCAGATTGTGGTGGAGAATTCAGCATGATCAGTCAGAGAAGATCTAGCTGCAAACTGGATTTTAGCAACACTTGAACTATATTTAGCAACACTTGAACTATATTTCATCACCTGGCATCAGCATTTTAGAAATCAATATAAGAAAAAATATGTCCTCCCCTGCCCCCTTTTATTTAACCATTAAATTTCAATTTTCCCAGTTGAGTTTCTTTTATGAACCATTTTAGAATATTTATTTTAGCTCACAGCTTAAAAACCCAACAACAAAGTATATTGCAGAAAATGCCAAATTATTAAAACGGGGAAGGGGGTTGTATCTTGCACAGCCTCTTGGGACCACCAAGTTTCCCAGAATCAATGAAAAAGGCAGATTTGGGCAATGTTCTTTTGAAAACATTTTTTGTGCCAGCAGCGAAAAGCAACTACATATTTATTCAGGAGAAAAGACAAGGAAATTGTAGTGCGTTAGGCAAAACCTGCTTCCTCAATTTTTTCAGTATTGAGTAGCCAATCATTTCATTTTCTCTGCAGGTCCTTCACATGAAATCCAATTCTGATTATGCTATAAGGTAGGGTGGGTTTTTTACCCCAACTTTGGCAATTTTAAAACGTATGGACTTCACTTCTCCCTGCTGGCTGGGGAATTCTGAGCATTGAAGTCCACCCAACTTGAAGTTGCCAAGGTTGAAAAACACTGGTATAGTATGAAATAATACTAAAGCTACTGTAAGTCATTTGGAATGTTGGGACAAACAGAAAAGTGGAGTATAAATTCAAGAATATTTTGAAAATAAATTAATTGCTGGCAAGGGGCATTTCATAAAATCTGCTTTTCCATCTCCCATCTCTTCTGATTTTTCAAAACATAAAATGTTTTACTTGCTTCTGATTCCCACCCCCACCCCCCCCATCTACTCTTGCTTGAAACTCTTCTTGCACGTCCTGTAGCCTAGCAAAAATTAGCAAGGGTGAAATTGACCACAGTTAACAGCCAGTGTGTTTTGGGGTTTGTACGTGTTCTTCATAGTTTAACTTTTTTTTTAATTTGCAAAGAGCTCTGGGACAATTAAGATCCCATTTCACTTAACTAGGTAGTGAAGCCAGCATGCAAAGATTCGGCTTGTTATATTTCTCTCGCCTCCCCTTGGTCCTTTTTTCTGCTGGGAAAGGAACTATACTGAAATGGACGTTTATACAAACAGTGAGATAGAGAGAGGCCTTGTGCCTGAATATAAGCTTTAATAAGTAGGGATCTTGTTTTATGCAGATCTGACACTTATTCTTAATGTAATAATCTCATTGGAGATAGAGAAAATGAGAAGGAGAAGGAGAGAGAGAGAAAGAGAGAAATATTTCCCCATTTTCATTTTTTTTTTTAAAAAAACCATTTTTAAATGAGAAAATAGAAGCTGGGAATCTTCTTTTGCTTAAACTTGACAAACTGTGCTGCCTAGAAGCTAAATAAATGCTGATCAAGTGATCCAATCTGGCCCTTTGAAACATCCATGAATTTTTCATAAGGAAATCTTTCTTGTTTTTGGAACTGTTTTTCATCAACTGGGAAGCTGCTCCTATATTTTAAGAGACTTAGAGAAGGTCTGTTGGCACATATTGTAAGTCTTGACTGAGTTCAATCTCATTCTTAGAGCCATTTTTAAGCCTTGCTATCCATTTCTGTTTATCATAGGTTAAAGAGAAGGGTTCAACAGTAAAACTTTCTACTGTCCAAAGCTATACAAAAGCTCCTAGAGGTTTATTTCATTAATTGAAGTATGGCCCAGGATCCAAAAAGAAAGTTTGCAGTCAAAAGTCAGGTCCCTGTTTAAGAAAGTGTCAAATTATACTTTGCTTTCTTTGTACAATTTGATAAGTCAGTCAAGCTGTGCAATGAGAAAATCAATGATACTTTTTAAATTTCACAAGCATTTTTTTTACTTTTGTTCACTATAAAAAAAATTAAGAGAGTAAAAACTGCTCTTAATGATTTAACCAATATTCACGTGCCAGCTATGTTCTTCTCTGCTTCAAATGAAATATGTTGTCAGAGAAGGGAGTCATTCTGCATTGATATATTGGACAAACAAATTTATTATTTATCCCTAGATTTAAGAGGACCTAGCAGATATATGCATCCAATACATACTCAAAACACAAACAGCAACTCCACGAAAACTAAATGAAGAAGAAAAAGACTGAGATAAAAAAATAGCATAGAATATCTTCTAATGCCACAGTTAGCAGTTGAAAAGAGATTTGTGAGAAAAGGCAGAATAAGTTGTGAAAATGATAAGTGCCAACTTCACTGACCTAAAACCTCCTTCCTCCTTTGAGATGTTTCGGAAGGAATATATTGTCCAGATGTGTGATCTGAACTGAGGAGTGATAAAAATGCTTTGAAGAAGGTAATAAAATACATTTAAAAAAATATACTCTACCAATGAATCAAATTCCAGCACTAATTAAATCTTTGTCTTCAGTTATGACTTTTACCTGTGTAGCATGGGGCAACGAATATAAAAAGAAAAGTCACAGAGAAAAACAGAACATTTATAGTAGGTAAAGAATGACAGAAAATGAGGAATAAGGCTGATACTTCTATTCTTCCTCTATGTGGGTTTTCCAGGAATCTCCTGTCCAAATTCATACTACTTAACTCAGCAGCTATTTCCAACCATTTTTGATAACCATTTCCCTGCCTATTCTATAGAAATAATCACTGAATGAAGAAGTGAATAAACAGATTAAAAGGCAATTGACTTGCCATAATAAAGGACCACTAAATGGACTACTGTAAAGGCTGTTTCAGATTTTTCCTGATCCACTTTTTTGAGGGGGGGGGGGCTCAGTAAAAACAAACTGGCCAAAGACATGTGGCATACATTCATTTATCTGGTATATTTATTTATTTATTATTTATTATTTAGATTTGTATGCCGCCCCTCTCCGCAAACTCGGGGTGGCTCACAACAATATGGCTAGCTGAATCTAACAAAACCCATGCCTTAGTTCATGGCTGTGCTCCTATCTGCTTTTATAAAACCTAGGTAAATAAATCTACTGCTTTTCAGTGGATATGAAGAATACTGTCAAGTTCTGTCTTCTAGAAGAAGATATGTTTTGGATTATGAAGTTCAGGGAGATAAAAGTTTATCCCCCAGTATGGTGAATATCAGAGAGGTGGTACAGATCTGTTTGCCTGACAGCATAACCTACAACTATTATTCTTGCTTCTAGTTCCCTGTCACCTTCTCCCTTCTTCTCTTTGTGACCGAAAATGCCTTTCAGGAGGTAAACTAGAACTTTATGGGGTGCCAAAGCATCCTTTGACAGTTGGCAAACACCAATGACACCTCATTTTTGTAGAACACGCGAGCTTGCCTGATAGTGGGACAGGAATAAAACTATCAAGAACTTTGGACCACACAATACATAAACAGTCCATGAGGATTCACTCAGAAGTGATTACATGCTGTACCTGTCCTATAGAAACTGAAATGTCCTATGAAACTGCCAAGCTGCTGCATGCGCCATTTGCAGGGAAGTGACAGATGATCCATGCCAAATACATAAAACCGTTGGCAAGTTGTGACTCAAAGAGGAAAGCAATAGCAGAGCTAACAACCACATGCTAAACCCAACGGATTTTGCAGAAATGGTGTGTGTGTGGCTAAGAGTTAGGGTGATCCAGCAGATAGAGTGTTTGGGCTGGGAGACCTGAATTCAGATCCCAGTTTGACCATGGACTCACTGGGTGGCCTTGGGCAAGGTGTTATCTCTCTCAGTCTCAGTTTCCCCATCTGCAAAAAATTGGAATAATCATGACCTAATGATCTACCTTAGAGGGGTTGCTTTGCAAGGCATGCCAAACCCAGCAACAAATCAGTACAATCTACTCTATTGCACATATAACCACGTCCCCATGAACCCAGGGATCTTTAGAATTCTTACATAAGTACAAGTTAAAGTTTTATACCTTATTTTAATTATTATGGCAGCAATAGCTCTTGGCAATTTAAAAAGGAAAATCTCAAGCACTATTTCCAGGAAAATTCCTTCCACTTGCTTATCATCTCAGCAGAAAATAGGAGTACAACTCCTCTCAGGAGTAGAGAAAAAAAGATCTTTCTGCAGCATCCAATCTGGGTCGGCCACCGGGACCAGAGGTTTTATCTTCTGAGCTTTCAGATTCATCCAGAACCCATCCTCAGGGAGGCTCTTTATGTGCTCTGGGTTGTTCTGTGCATTGAGAACTGGCTATTGGGTTGTTGATAGCCAGAAATCAACCCCTCGATATACATCTAAGAAGCTACACACCAGCCACCATACCAATGGTGGGTTGTTCCTGGTTCAACCCGGTTTGGTGAACCACTAGCGGCAGCAGCAGCAGGCTCCGCCCACCCACCCGGACATCATCAAAAAGCTTTCTGTGCATGCATGCTCCCGTTCCTGAACTGGGAGCAAAGATAAGTGGAACCCACTAGTGGAATACCACACACAGAAGAGCCCAAAACAGAGAAGTTCCCTGAGGATGGGATCCATCGTTCGGAAGACAAAACCCAGTGACTGATTCAGATTGAATCCTGCAACATTATTCTGGGACACGTATATTCTTTGTGAACCATCTTTCTAGCCAGTACTCCTTTTTGAATCATCCCCTGTGAAAAATTTGATTCATCCAGTCTAGTGCTGCATAGCACTAGACTGAAGATGCTAAAGCAGTGCACCTGTAGAGGCCATACCCTGCTCTGAATCAGTAATTATCCTAATGAAATACTCCAAGGCCTGGGCTGGGAGAACAGGGGAATGGTGAAAGGGATAGGGCAGACCTCAACCAAGTCTGCCTAGATACATTATAGGTAGGGAGAACAAAACAAAGTACTTACGTGGCATGATGCCTTGGCTGGCAAGCTGCTCTCGGCTTCTTCGCTGCTGTAACCGCAACTGTAAAACTAGGAGAGAGTGCACCTTTCAGAAGTGAACTCTAACTTTTCCCCAAATAACCACAAACCTTTCATTTGTTCAGATTTTCCACTCTATAACTACAAAGGAAGAATTCTGGACTTGATCACACGCAAGAAAGAACCTCATTCCTTCGTCCTATTACTGAAATGCGCTTTTTCTTATTATCTAAAACTAAGCCAATTAACCTGAGGTTTGGTCAAAGGATCATTTCTCCCCCTTCTCCCCCTTTCACTCCCATATGCAAAGGTTGACAATTTTATAACACAGCAGCAAGACTAGAGCTGAAGCAAATTTGGCTAGGCTGACAAAAATATTGAGCTTTTGTTATTATGTCATTTTAATCAATTTATAATGCTTCTGTTTTGATTCATAGAGCTCCCTTTCATGTTAGATACGGATGAAAAAACACAATATGTTCACGAGCTTACAAAAGAAAAGTATGACAGCTGCAAAATTAAATTATTTCACATATGGAACATGTGGCCAAACAGATACTTGGTGTTCTGTTGATCTACAAGAAGAAATACAGAAAAGGAATGGGATAACTTTGATATGTAAAATAAGAATATGAAGAATGACAAAAAATGCAAGCAATAGCTATTATTTCTCTGACAGAGCGTGAATGGTATTTACTAGTCTTAAATTCTAACTAGATCAAATTAAATTGAGAGATAACATAATATGTTGTGGATGTACCTTACCTAGAAATCAATAAATTATATTCCCAGGTAAGTGAAATTGCAGCCTTAAGTTACTACTAAAGGATGTTATGAAAATGAGTCTTTTTCTTTGCAATGTTTTGTTTTGGGGGGCTTTTGAAGAAAAATAATGAATGTAGCTAAAACTGAGAGGCAGTCTAGGAAGGTATGAGCAATCTTACAGAGAAGGCCTGCCTATGATTATAGATAATTGAATCATCTTGAAACTTCTGACATTTATTAAGTCCAATTTGTTCTTCCTTTTATTTTTGAGTAAAGTCCACTTGTAGGACCTGTAAACAACTTTCTTTCTTTCTTTCTTTCTTTCTTTCTTTCTTTCTTTCTTTCTTTCTTTCTTTCACTTCCACTCATGATGGATAACCAGATACACCTGGCATAACAAAACTTATCTTGAAGGACAAAAAGTAAACACCATCACTACATTGTCTTTCCAAAATCCATTTAATAATTACCAAGGTTCAAATTCCAAGTCATTAGATTTGTTTCCAAATAAAAATCAAGTTCAATGGCATTTTGGACTTCTGACATTTCAAAAATTAGGGGAAATGAAAGCTGCAGGCCAGAGAGAATGGTAAGTAAAGAAATCATATTTTATCCGCTACAGGAAGATTTGATACACTTAGCCGTTTGTCAAAGAAGCAAGTCAAGAATCAATTTACGTATTACAAATATTATGTAGAATTTTTTCAAAATTGCTCAACATGCTGATAGGTCTGTACTGATTTGCAATCCAAAACATAGTTACTAGTGAGTAAGCGTAGCAAAGGGCAGTAGGCATCAACATCCACAAAACTGCAACAGAAGATGAACCAACAATCAAGATTAGGAAAGAATGAATCTATCAATCCCTTTTATTCCTACCTGAACATTTCCAAACTTCTTATAGTCTTTCCATCCTGTTGATGAAGAAATAAGCCACTTTTGGACAGTTTGTATGCCAAACTCAGTAGACTAAAATCTGGCCAATTTATATTGACCTGATCCTAAAAGGTCAGTAAGGAGTGTGCATAAGTGCACCAGCGTGCCTACTGTCCCCTGTCCTAATGTTTCTCTCTTACTAGTATCATGTATATAAACATTGTTGTATCTTTGTATACTGCCAATACATACTTGACAAAATAAATAAATAAATAAAATAAATAAATACAATTTAGTCAAATAAAAATAAAATACTCAAAGCCTTTGCCACTTCACTTTCTTTTACTTTAGATTTTTTTTCAAATATCATTTTTTTTTCTTTCCTGTATATCAAGAAATCTGAGATTACATTACTGATAAGATGTTAGAACAGAAATTTTACTAAACCAAAGTGAGTAGAGAGAGCTGCCATGGTGAATAATTGCATTTCACCTCTTACATTCATCTGCGTATATACTCAGCTGGAGACAAGTGCATATGCACTTTTTAAAAGTCTCCCTATAATAATTTTTGAAACAATTTTCTTAGAAATTTGTATAACATGTAAGCTTCTCTTTTTCCAAGTAATATTCACTCATGATGTTGTTCTTTCATTTTTGAAAAAATCTATCTTTTTCCTTTAATCTTTAAGAAAATGACTGCTACATCAATAAATAAATAGAACTCTTTAAGTATTTTTTTTTGCTGTAATTACATAAAGGAATTCGCAAGTACTTCAGAAAATCCCATTATTTTGGTAAAGAATTTAATTAATGCTGTTGGGCTGGAGGGTGGTTGAGAAGCATCTCAATTTGTAAATCATGGCAGAACTGTTAAAGAGATGGAGCTTTGCCTTCTTGACAGGGACTAGTTCTTATTTGTATGGAACTGGAGAAAAAAACTCTTGCCATTTCCACAAATAATCTCCAAGAAATGAGTCCTGGAGACAAATGGTTTCCTTGGGGCACCAGCACCCTCTTGAAAAGCTCTCACGATTTGTTTATGCCTGCTCAGGCTTACCACTGCAGAGGGATTAAAACATCTGTTTGCATGCTGCTTTAATCAGGACTAGACAAGGAACTTGTCCACTTCAGAGATGTCATTTCAGCAGGAGACTATGGGAGGAAAGATATAGAGAGCTGGGGGAGGCAGCCGTCAAAAACCTGGACATTCAGAAACTGTGGCCTGTTTCATATGGTCTTAGAAACCAGATGCAAAGCTTTGACAACACGGAAACCGCACATATGCCAAAATACTTCCCATTTACACCAAAGCTCAAAAGCGCCAATCCTGAAAAAAAAAAAGTGCAGTCCTATAATTCATCTATGTTCTTTAACTTGAATGGTATGAATGCTTGATCTGCATCTTCAGCACATATGTATGAAAGGGAGTCATTCCCAGAAGTTTCAGAGGAATTTTCTTCCCCATAGGAGACCAGAAAATTATAATCACGGAGATTCAGAAAGTCTCAAACATATTTTCTCATTTTTAAAAGAAAGAATTGCTGTAGTGCCATATACAATTACTAATATTCAAGACAGAATAATAATTATTTCCTAACTAGGCATGCACTAGTATTTATTTATTTATTTATTTATTTATTTATTTATTTGTTTGTTTGTTTGTTTGTTTGTTCATTCATTCATTCGTTATTTGTTTAATTTATTTATTTGTTTAATTACATTTATTTATTTGTTTAATTACATTTATTTATTTGTTTAATTACATTTATTTACATTTATATAGCCCTTCTCCAGATAAACTCAGGGCGGAGTACAACAATAAAAAATACAATAATAAAAATACAATTTAAAACATTAAAACATAAAAATTATGATGTTCTTGTGATAACATTGGGTTTTTTTTAAGGCTTCTTTATTCTTTACCTTTCAACTGCAGCATAAACAATGACAAGGACATTTCAATTAATTATTAGTTAATAGAATATACTATTATTAGCCTATAGTAATGAAAATCGATACTAAAATGTTCATACATGTCCAAATTGAAGCACCTTTGCCTTGAGTATTTCAGAATAATACAACAGGTAGTATGAATATTTTATTCTTTTTAAAATAAAAGTATCTGGGACTGTGAGATAGAATTTACAGTGAATCACTCATCTGCAAAACGAATGACTTATTATTATTTCTATTCATTTACAATCCATGTGCTATTCTACTAACAAATAAATCTGCTGAGAAACTGTGCAATCATTTCATTTAGTTTTAAAGATATTTTATCTTTCAAACAATGGTTTGCACAAAGGCTGAGCTCATTTTGCCATCATCATTGGTTAGTTACAGAAACAGTAGATGGAAAACTATTTAGCTAGAACAATGAATATCAATCTACCCTATGTTTACAAGATTTAAGCTTTCCATGGAAGTTAACATAACCCTAAAAATACACAGATACAGGCAATTTGCCAAAAAGCCTACATAGCCTAAAACACCTTCTGTCTCAGTAAGAAAGATGATGGCACACCCTCCTTTAAGTGCATTCAAAAATTGGCTAGACTGGTGGTTGTACCATGGAGTCTCCTCCCTGCCCTTAAGGGCAGCCAAGCAGCCAGGGAAGCATAGAATAGAATAGAATAGAATGGAATAGAATAGAATAGAATAGAATTCTTTATTGGCCAAGTGTGATTCTTTGGTGCATATGCTTTCAGTGTACGTAAGAGAAAAAGATACATTTGTCAAGATGAGGTACAACACTTAATGATTGTCATAGGGGTCAAATAGGCAATGAAGAAACAATCAATATTAATAAAAATCTTAAAGATACAAGCAACAGTCATACAGTCATAAGTTGGAAGAAATGGGTGATAAGAATGATGCATTTATTCCAGTGGAACAAAACTGCAGAACAGCTATTTAATTATTGATAGTTCATTAAAAAGGCACAGATTAATCTTGTTTACCCAATGAATTTCACCCATCTGCGATCTTCCAATACTGTATGTCAGGTAAATGGAATTCAGTTTCAGAAATTAGCAATAAGACCTAAAATTAGAAAAACAAAATGCTCCTTTGTGCATTTTCAGAGCGTGATATTCTGAGGGTGATACCAGAAATTGTACCAAGCTGGTGAACTTTCTGGTGCCTTCCAAGATACTTTTTATATAAATTATGAACTAATTAAATTTATTTTGCATGTTCCTCTCCCCCTACATCCAGTTTGTTGAGCAAGTTCCAGAATTCTTGAACTTCCCTTCTTTTGAGATAGGAGCGTTAGGGTTACACTAGTGATAGAAAAGCTGAAACTACCTTTGCAGAAAGAGAGGAAAAAAACTTCCTGAGGTCAAGAAGTCCAATTTTAGCATGGTGTTATTATACCCTCCCCCATCCCAAAGATCAAAAGCAACATGAGAAAATATTATTTTACTGAAAGAGTAGTAGATCCTTGGAACAAACTTCCAGCAGACGTGGTAGATAAATCCACAGTAACTGAATTTAAACATACCTGGGATAAACATATATCCATCCTAAGATAAAATACAGAAAATAGTATAAGGGCAGACTAGATGGACCATGAGGTCTTTTTCTGCCGTCAGTCTTCTATGTTTCTATGTTTCTACGTTTCTATATGTTCATTAGTGAAAAAACTGGTATGTCCTGAGTCTCTCAGAATGAATCTTTTACTGGATTACAAATTTACTGAATGACTATATCATTACAATGTCGTTACTGTAATTCTTCAATTCTATTCTAAACTGATCAAGTAGTTATTCATATGTAGGCTTGGTGGTAAAGCTGAATAAAATATGAAATCTATCAAATCTATCAAAAATAATGTTGAAATTCAATGTATCTTTATCCAATTTATTGGCCCCCCAGGGTAACTCTGGGCGGCTTATGAATATTATGAATATTTCGATTATGTCTGTTTTAAATGTTTCCCCATAATACAGAAGCATCTTTTTCACCACTATTCAAGCAGAGACTAAATACACCTGCTCATTTTCTGCATTAATAATTTCAGATATTTGTAAGTTTGTTCTTCTTTGCCTTTATTTTCTTTAGATCAATTATGACCATGCCACAGACTATAAGAAATGCAGGCGGGATAAATCTGAGATTTAAAGCAGGAAAAACCTCAGTTTTCTGATGAAGGCATAATAACAATCCCAGTGAAAAACATAATTAATGAAGTTAAATGTGTAAATAAAGCAGACAATGTTGATTTCAATCAACAGTCATAATCCTGGGAACTTTTGAGGGATAATCAAAAGAACTTTTGCTTTAGAATTTGAGGGGTTTTTTCCTCCCCAAATCAGGAGCTTATCGATTCTTCGTTATCACATTAGGTAAACTTTTAAAAAACAGATCTTTTTTCTAACATGTTTCTGAAATCTGTTAAAATATAAATCCAGTATGTCCAGTTCTTTCATTTGTCTCTTATTCTGAGTAGCACCTGAATTTCCATACAAAGAAGATTCCAACTTCATACCTATTGACAGGAAAACAGCTAGAAGTTTGCCCTCCATTCATAGGAGAGCATAAAATACATTTGGACAGCACCGAATCCAAACAAAACAGAGACAGGATAAATAGTCTGAAGGAATCTAGGTTTCAGTGTTGCATTGCGGTCACACTAAGATATCTCTATTCTCAAAACACGCTCAATTCAATGCAGAATAATACTCAATACACCATTCATCTTACTTTCCTACATTGTTCCTTTCCTACACTGACAAATGACCCATTTTCAGTACAACTGCTTAGGATTCTTTAGCCAGTAAGCCTAAATATCATAACTTCCCATGTAGTCAAACACCAGTCACCAACCTGAACCCTCAGTGATAGCTAGCAGATCAGAGATGAAGTCTTAAGTAGTCTCCCAAGTTGCATCGTCTAGTTGCAGCAGTCCGATACTATCTGAACATGTATTTTTGGGAGCAACAATTCTCTGGAATGATTCCCTCCACCTCCAGGAAAAGTTAAACAGTTAGGGGGAGGGTTCTTGGGCCAACCACTTAATGTTTGTCCCATTTGATTTAATACAATTCCATTGATACTTGGAACCTTTTGGCAGCCAGGCCAAAAGAATCATTGTTTCTGTGAAATTTGTCAGGATGACCTCAGGTTTTTTGGGTTTTTTTTTCAAATTTATCTTTGGCAAAATAGACAAAATAGCTTATAACGTAGTTTCTCCACTTTATAGAAATGGAAGGGGGGGGGGGAGAAATTCCATGCCTGAAAGACTGCTGAGTCCATTTCTTGATACCCCACTTAAAGCAGTGGATAGTCTGTGCCAATGGCATTTGAAGCAGTTCTTTCTGTAAGGAAAACTTGGCTTGCTTTTTCTTTGGCATGAGCTTGGCAGAACTCCACCTGCTGTTATCGGTTCCTTTCTTTATTTGTAATGAGATTTTTGGCTTTATAATGTTCATGTTAATATTATCAAAGTAGGATGCAATTAAAATTAAAGTTATCGTGAATGCAGTCCTGGAAAAACCAAAACGCTAAGCAAAGGAAAGCTCAAGAGGTGTGTCAAAATATGATTTATTCCTACCAATTTTCAAGATAGGTGAACTTGTCATGGGAGAGCATTCTATAATAAGGTGCTTCCCCAGAGGAAGTCCTACAATTAGGAGTAAACTATTTCAGCTGAGTATGGGATGGCTTTTAAATCAGTGTTTCTATATTTGACTCTAGAAAGGGAGGGTGGGATAGATGAACAAAATTATTCTTTACTTATGCCTGCCTTTTATTTAGAATAGAATAGAATTTTATTGGCCAAGTGTGATTGGACACACAAGGAATTTGTCTTGGTGCATATGCTCTCAGCGTACATAAAAGAAAAAGATACATTTGTCAAGAATCATGTGGTACAACACTTAATGATTGTCATAGGATTTTAAAAAGAAAGATCATCCCTTTTAATTTGATCTGGTAACAGCCTGTTAACCAGGAAAGGTCACTGCTCTTTGCTGGGGAAGTTTCTACTAGATGTATCCAACATGTAACATATATAATTACAGAGATTCACTTGAGAGATTACCAAAACATGCAAGACAAGATCTATCCCATAAATGATTATCCCAAAGCATTCTTCAATGCATGAGCAAACAGGGTACCAGAGTGGGGGAATCACATAAGGAGATGAAATGACCATTGCCAAAACATTATTGACAAAAAGTCCAAGACTTTTAATTTGATATCACTACTTTTTATACAATGGAAACAACTAGAGTAATGGAAGTGCCATTCTTTCTTTTGCTGTGTGAATGCTTTTCTAAAAACCAAGTCTGCAATTAGTCAAACACAGGTAACATATCCTTCTCACTTGTTGAATAATAATCATTTGTCCTTTCTCCTGACTTGCACACACATGCAGTTATAAGCCATTATTTATTAAATAAGTACCTTGTTGCTTGTATCCTTACAATTTATATTAATATTGATTGTTTCCCTATTGCTTATTTGAACCCTATGCCAATCATTAAGTGTTGCACGTTATTGGTTCTTGACGAATGTATTTTTTCTTTCATGTACATTGAGAGCACATGCACCAAAGACAAATTCCTTGTGTGTCCAATCACACTTGGCCAATAAAGAATTCTATTCTATTCTATTGTATTCTAAATAAATAACGAATGCACAAATAATTTAATGAACTTGCAGGGAATTATAAAAATCAGAGGTTGCCATCTAAATCAAAAGGGGACATTTAAGTATTCGGTAATTATTTCAATTAGTAATCATAAGAATCCAATATGTCCTCAACATGTACTCTAAAACAATGACAAATTTGTTTTTAAATTTTATAATGCAGCATGACACATTACTCTTTTGTAAAATGTACTTGATAAGAAAACACCATACAGTCCAGCAAGCTGTTAGCACTATGAATGAAATTCAAAAGTCTCAGTCTCAGAAGTGTCAGTAGTCAGAAAACAGGAATTTTAAAATGCTTACGTTATAAGCACAATGTGGTAAGTAATGAATATAAGTTATGAGTGTTTTTATTATCACCATTTTAAATCTAGCCAATAAACTAAGTTTTCAGGGAGATATACATATTAAAAATATAAATTGTAAAGTTGGAACATACGTTCCAACAATTCTTCTGTCCAGATGGAAAATGATTTAATATTCATTGGAGTCGACCAGTTATATGTTAGGGTGGGATTCTCCCCCCACCCCCAAGTTAATAGACATCTACATGTCTACTACCACACGAAGTCAAGGATTTGTAAATTTCACTGAAGATCACAGCATTGCTAAAAATATGGTTCAGTACTTCCAAGCAATTTTGTGCACCTTATATACTTCAAATTAATCTAGTACCACTGAAATGTTAGCACAATGTCTGGTCTTCACAATGCGTGGTCTGCATTCTCGTAGAATAATATGTTCTCTGCCTAGAAATTAGATACCGGGGAAAAATAAATTTCTAGATGTAGATATTTGTTTTTTACTAACTCTCCTTGAGTAGCCTTGACACTCCTCTTCTACCCCAGGGAGAACGGGCCATTCAAACAGATGCCATGTTGATCCGCTTTACGCTGTTATAATGACAAAGTTGTTTGTCGCTATAAGCAACTGGGGGGTTTCAAGAAAGGAAACACTTTCTTAGCAAGTAACTGCCTTATTGGTAACTTCTTTCATTTATGTGGATATGTAATCATTCTATAAACACAGAATCAGGTGCAAAGAATGCAAATCATCAAACTTAAAAAGCCGAGATGAGGGGAAATGATTTCTCTGGTTGTCTAGTTCTGTAATTCACTTTAAAAAAAAGTAAAACAACCCATCATTCACTTTTGTGTCTTCATTTGAGTCTACATTTCCTGTGGCAGGAGCTGGATGTCCCAAGCAAGCCACAATCTGTAGGTAGCATTTTTCCTTCACTTTGGGGAGAATGATTCCAAGCACCAAATTAACCAGGGGGACTGTCCATACCATAGCTAAGAGTTTAGGCACTGTGATTCAATTAATGGTTGAATTTCAGCTTTATACGAAAGAAAAGATATGTCAGAAATTCATTTTGTTCCCCTCAATACGCTAAATGACAAAAACACTAAATGTATTTACAGTATTTCTGACCCAGCAACATCATGTTTAAGCGAGATTAGTTTTCTAAAATATTAGCTTTAGAAAGAAACAATCATAGAAAGAGTTCTCCAGGAAACAAGATGGGCACAAGTCACAACACAGCATTGCATATGCCATTGTCCTAAAACAAGTCCAGGGCAATTACAGTTTTGGAAAGAGAATCTGGATTGGAACCATGCCCCATAAACTGACTCCATTAGAAAAGCTAAAAGGAACAAAATGTATGGGTCTCAAAGAGTCATAAAGTTTACTTTTAGCCTGGAATCATTTGAAAACTATGTTCTGTGATCCTACCATCAGCACTGTAATCTCTATACCCCCAACACCCCCGCCTTTAAAAATAACACACAAATGACTCTTAAAAACAATAGCGGCTCATTCTAGAGGAATGCAGTGGCTCAGAGAATTATCCCCATCTCTCCTGCCTGCTTCAGGAAGATGGCAGTGTTGCTCTGGGATTCCTGGGTTACACATCAAGCGTTCTCCTTTTTCAGTGAATGACTCTCTACCATTAGCATAGGACAGTGTACTAATGAATTGCGAGGAATGAATTATTCTCATGCAATGTAAGATCACATTGATAGAGAAACCACAGCAAAGCACTGGTCCCAAATCATGGAGAACCGAGCCAGGCAAAACCTCTTACATTTGTACACAGTTCTCTGGAGTTTTTAAGCAGCTGCCAATTTTCTATTTTCTAAGCAAACATTGCAACTGACCACCCAGCTGTCTCACACATCCTGATAGTACCCGAGTGCATTAGCATCAGGAATCTTCTGATCTCCTTGTTATCTCTGATGTAGCAGAGATCAAACCCAGCTGCCACCATCTCCCTTTCCCATATCGAGATGGGTGACATTCTGGAATGAGTTGGACCATACAAATACAGAATGTGAGTGTGCTGTGCGTTCACTGGTCACACATAAGAGACATCCTTGGGTGGCAAGAACAGAATGTTTTCAAAACTGGTAACAGTTTTTGTCACAGCCAATAAAAGCAAAATATCAGGACAAGTGTTCTTCTTCTTATCTCCTGTACGCTATGATATGGCACTCATGCAAAATTACCATGATGCTATTTACAGATGCTACTTCTCTGTCAAAGGACGGTCTCTGGTCCTTGTTCACCATCACTCACCTTTGTTCCTGTTGTGGGTCCCCAAAGAAGAAGCCCTGAATGTGGCTTCAACCTTCTGTGGAGAACTGGTACATGTTTTTTGCAGCAAAGCTTCAGAAAATGGCAATCAGTCGCTTGGCTCTAGCTTTATTTCTCTGGTGATGTCATTTTAAATATTTTGCATGTTCCATTTGTTATTTGTACTTCTAAAAAAATGATGCCTTTCTGCAATTCATGTTTGTCCAATTAGTCACAACTCTAAAGGAAGAAAGCTGGCTGCCTAGACATTAGAATGAAGCATTAGGGCCGGCATACACAGGGCAACACCTGACTTGAACAGAGGGGAGGAGATACTCTTGTTGTAATGAGTAGCCTTATAGATTTCTGATCCAGTTCCTTCTCTCTCTCTCTCTCTCTCTCTCTCTCTCTCTCTCTCTCTCTCTCTCTCTCTCACACACACACACACACACACAAAACCACTCACACAAACACACAAACACATACATATAATTTCTCCTAGGTTAAGAGACTTCAGAATGACAACTGAATTCCTTTTTTTTTTTAGTAAGCTAGACTATTGACATAAATTGTAAGCAGTGAAAGAACAGAAAGAGAGGGAGCCGATTAAAAGGACAGAAATGCATTCTTCGTCTACTGAACAGCCTCTGTGATAGAAAGCCCATGACAGCTTTACAACGCCTTGGTTATTTTACTCACATGCTGCTTAATGAGAAACAGCCTCTAGCTGAGTTTCACTGAAAAGGAAAGTTTTAGGAGAAATTTTTGCAGTGTTAGCCCTACCTGATCTGAATTTGCTCCGAATCAGCATAGAATGCTCAGACCCCAGAAGTGTCATGGTGAAGCCTTGTGAAAATTCCCAGGGTCAGAAAGCCCCTCGGTTCAAATAATAAACCGGCACCAAGAAGACCAGCTGACCACAACCAAAGGATCACAATTCATCTAGCCCTCCTTGGAGTGTAGGTGACTGTAGAAAGCAGCAGAAGAGTTTGGGAAGTTTGGTCTCATCCAGCACTAACCCGCCACGGAAACCTACTGCATGCCTTTGCACTGTGTTGGGCTAGTTAACTTCAGCAAGCAGACCCCTCCTTTCTTTCTATCCATCCCCTCCCCTCCTTTCTCAAAGTTTACTATCAGCAACATCACCGGGTGTCCTGACTGATGTCATAGTCTAGCAGGGAGCAGACTATCCCTAAAGGGTCCTTAGGAAAGACAGAAGTTTGATATCTGATCCGCTATTACTACCAACAGGAACTTGGCCAATCAAGGCGCTCCCTCCCTCCCTCTGACTGCAGGGGTTCAAAGCAACTCTGAAATATCAACAAGACTCCTGCTTAACTCTTGCTGAGCTGTTCCAACCAAGTATTCAAAAAAGAAGACCGGCATAGGGACAGGGCTTTTACTAGGGAGCTTATTAACTGCATTCCAAGGACTTCGGCAGAGATTTGTAATTGGCAGTGAGGCTCTGTGTTAGACTGGCTCTTCTTTTCTATGTCTGTTATTCTAGTACTACATATAAAAGGTATTAATAAATTCATAGATGTCACCAAAGCCAGATTTTATATGCAGATATGGCTTTATAATATTGATATTGAAAACACAGGTTCTGGGAGAGTCCAGTAGTTGCAAAGTTCTCCCTGTTCTATCCAGTTAAAAAAAAACATGTTTAAATTATTTTCTAGCCAGCTGAAAAATACTTAAATTTAAAGGTGTATTTATTTGTTTATTTATTTCTGTCTGTCTGTTTGTCCTACATACCTGCCTGTCTGCTAATCTATCTATCTATCTATCTATCTATCTATCTATCTATCTATCTATCTATCTATCTATCTTTAAATTATTTTTTATTTTGATAATGAACAAACAAAACAAAACATACGTACAAAAAACACAAAATGAATTTAGCTTAATACTTTACAATTCTGTTTCCATTGATTCATTCTTTTTCTTAAACATTAGTTCAATTCTTGTTTCTTTTCTATCCAGCTATATAATTTTCCCCAAACTGTATAGTAGTCTTTATTTTGTTTATTCTGTAACTCATATGTTAATTTGCTTAATTTAGCACAATCTAGCATTTTCCTAATCTCCATTTCTTCATTTGGTATATTTTCCTTTTTCCAGGTTTGTGCAAACATCAACCTTGCTGATGTTAATATATGAGTTATCAAGTAGTAGTCTTCTTTACTATGCTGTCCTCTAATTATTCCCAAAAGATACATTTCCGGTTTCATTTCCAATTGATAGCTTAACATTTCTTTCAACCAGTTTTGAATCCTAGACTAAAATTTTTCTGCTTCTGGACATAACCACCAAATATGATAGTACGTACCTATGGCAGATTTGCATTTCCAGCACTTATTACTTATGTTTGAATAACTTTTCGCTAAACGTGCCGGGGCATAATGCATCTTGTATAAATTTTCTTTATACGATACCGACAATGTCATCTTATAATTAATTTTCCATAATTCTTCCCAATCGTCTAACTGAATAGAATAATCAAAATTTGTCAACCATGCTATCATATTATGTTTAACTACTTTCTCTGTATTTTCATAATTTAATTAATAATTATACATTTTGGAAATAATTTTTTTATCTGATCCTATTAAGATTTTATCTATTTCACTAGGTTTTTTACATATTCCAAATTCAATTAGGTCTTTTTTATATCTACTTTGTACCTGAAAGTATGGTAACCAATCTAACTCCAGGCCTTCACTTTTAAGTTTTTCTCTGGATTTTAAGAGTCCCTTGGAATCTAAGAGTTCTTCGTATGTTTTAAATTGGTTTTTCTTAATTATATTTGGATGTATTTGAGCTTCCAATGTAGATAGCCATCTTTGCACTTCTCTGTAATGTTTTTTCCTTACTTTTCTCCAATGATCAAGTAAGATATTCCATATCTGGTGTTGTCTAAATTGTGAGTGTTTAATCTATCTATCTATCTATCTATCTATCTATCTATCTATCTATCTATCTATCTATCTATCTATCTATCTATCATCTATCTATCTATCATCTATCTATTCATCTATCCAAGAGGATAACATACCCTGATGTTCGATTAGTCTTTTTATTATTCTCGCAAACCAAGGCAGGATTTTCATGCAGCTTTACTCCTTGTTTGTTTTTAAACTACATCTATTTTTAAATGTCTGCAGTATTTTTTTTCCCCAAATTTGCCTGGTATTTCCATGTACGCAATCTTTCAGCTGAATTCTTGCAGTACAATTTATGTACTTTTATCTGTATAATGTACTGCAAGGGTGGGGGCATAAAGACCTCTACCATAGTCTTCAACCCTTATGGCAATGGCATCTCAGAAGAATGATCTTGGATCATTCCCCATTCATATAATTAAAACATCAACACTGGGTGGATACAAATTTAACTACTATTGCTATAAAGAGACATTGGTCAGGTAGGGAGGGCAATTAATTTGTATCCACCCAGTGTTGATGTTTTAATTTTATGAATGGGGAATTCACAGTTAAACGGTAATTTTGATCTGTCTCCTCTGTCAAAATATTTCTCAAGTTCTCTTCAGATGGGTTCTCAATGGCTATTCCAGCTATTATTATTATTATTATTATTATTATTATTATTATTATTATTATTTGGATTTGTATGCCGCCCCTCTCCGCAGACTCAAGGTGGCTAACAACAGTAACAAAACAGTATAATCTAATACTAAAAAACAGTTAAAACCCATTATATAAAAACCAATCATACATACATACAGACATACCATGCATAAAATTTTAAAGGCCTAGGGGGAGAGTGTATCTCAATTCCCCCATGCCTGGCGGCGGAGGTGGGTTTTAAGCAGCTTAGGAAAGGCAAGGGGGGTGGGGGCAATTCTAATATCTGGGGGGAGTTGGTTCCAAAGGGCTGGGGCCACCACAGAGAAGGCTCTTCCCCTGGGTCTCGCCAAACGACATTGTTTGGTTGATGGGACCCGGAGAAGACCCACTCTGTGGGACCTAACTGGTCGCTGGGATTCATGCAGCAGAAGGCGGTCCCTGAGGTAATCTTGTCCGGTGCCATGAAGGGCTTTATAGGTCATAACCAACACCTTGTATTGTGACCGGAAACTGATCGGCAACCAATGCAGACTGCGGAGTGTTGGTGTGACATGGGCATATTTGGGAAAGCCCATGATTGCTCTTGCAGCTGCATTCTGCACGATCTGAAGTTTCCGAACACTTTTCAAAGGTAGCCCCATGTAGAGAGCGTTACAGTAGTCGAGCCTTGAGGTGATGAGGGCATGAGTGACTGTGAGCAGTGACTCCTGGTCCAAATAGGGTCGCAACTGGTGCACCAGGCGAACCTGGGAGAACGCCCCCCTCACCACAGCTGAAAGGTGTTTCTCTAATGTGAGCTGTGGATCGAGGAGGACGCCCAAGTTGTGAACCCTCTCTGAGGGGGTCAATGATTCTCCCCCAGGATAATGGACGGACAGATGGAATTGTCCTTGGGAGGCAAGATCCACAGCCACTCCATCTTGTCTGGGTTGAGTTTGAGTTTTTTGACACCCATCCAGGCCCCAACAGCCTCCAGGCACCAGCACATCACTTCCACTGCTTCGTTGACTGGACATGGGGTGGAGATTATAACTGGGTATCATCGGCATATTGATGATACCTCACCCCATGCCCTTGGATGATCTCACCCAGCAGTTTCATGTAGATATTAAATAGCAGGGGGGAGAGGAACCCACAAGGGAGAGACCTAGAGGTCGACCTCTGACCCCCCCCCACTAACACCGACTGCGACCGACCAGAGAGGTAGGAGGAGAACCACTGAAGAACAGTGCCTCCCACTCCCAACCCCTCCAGCCGGCGCAGAAGGATACCATGGTCGATGGTATCGAAAGCCGCTGAGAGGTCAAGAAGCACCAGGACAGAGGACAAGCCCTTGTCCCAGGCCCGCCAGAGATCATCCATCAACGTGACCAAAGCAGTTTCCATGCTGTAACCGGGCCTGAATCCAGACTGCTGGGGACCTAGATAATCGGCTTCTTCCAAGCACCATTGGAGTTGAAGTGCCACCACCTTCTCAACAACCTTCCCCATAAAGGGAAGGTTGGAGACTGGATGGTAGTTATTGAGCACGGCTGGGTCCAGGGAAGGCTTCTTGAGGAGGGGGCGCACAAGTGCCTCCTTATAAGGAGCCGGAAAGGACCCCCTCCCCAAGGAGGCATTGACAATCTCCTGGACCCAGCTCCGTGTCACCTCCTGACTGGCCGAAACCAGCCAAGAGGGACACGGATCCAGTAAGCAGGTGGCGGAATTTACAGCTCCAATGGCCTTGTCCATTTCATCAGGTGTCACCAAGTCAAACTCCGCTCAAACAGATGAATAAAGACGTTTAGCCCCAGTCACCTCGACTGACTCGTTGTCAGTTGACTCTGTTTTACAATTGGAGTCGAGGTCCGCTCAGATCAGAGCGATTTTATCAGCAAAAAACATGTTAAAGTCCTCGGCACTACTCTGTAAGGGCTCCCCAACTCCCCCCTGGTTAAGAAGGGAGCGGGTTACCCTAAACAGAGCGGCCGAGTGGGATTCCGCTGATGCAATCAAGGCGGCATGATACGCACATCTTGCCGCCTTGAGCGCCACTTTGTAAGTCTTAATATGAGCTTTTAAAGTATCCTTCAAATATAGCCTTTTGTGCTACATGGAGATGCAGAAAGAAAATGGCTGTGTATTTCAAACCATTTTCAAAGTATTCTTATGCCCTGACACTGAAAATGTGCTTTGAAGTGGACATGGCAGCATATTGTTGCACCTGTTGGCATTTTTTAATTCAAATATATATTTTCCTTGCATGGAGCTGGCCAAAAAGAGAAAAGATACTGCTTCCTTAAGGAAGTGCTGACAGATACAATGTATACACCTTTTCAGCATCAGATCTGGAACATAGCTTATTTAGACCTATTACCCCAACAAATAATTGCCTTGGTTTTGATTTCAGATGTTTGCTAAATGTGCAAATTCTTGTTTGTATCTTGGTTTCTGCAAGTCCAAAGTTTCTGCAGTCACAGATAAAGGCTCAAAACTGTAGTAACTCTTCCCCTGCTCAATTACTATCAGATTTATATTATGGGCAAGCAGACCGAGATAAATTTCTACACACAGAAATGCTCTGAAACTATACAATCCCATAACAATTGGAATGACTAAGAGCTAAACTGACTGAATTCTGGTTCACTTGATTATATATAAAACTGCTGTAGAATTACTGTTCTCCATGGTAGGAAAAACTATTCAGAATTTTATTTTGCATGCAATCAGACATGTATGACATTTAATAAGGATGAGAAAAAGGGTGTGTGACCAATTCGTATATCTGTTTTGTGTCCATTCTGTGGGATCCATAGCAGTGCAGTACAGTGTCATCTAGTTACGATTGTTATTTTTGCTCTTATTCAGCACTGCAATATTATAGAAAGATTCCAGATCATCTTCAAAGTGGGTTTGAGGAATAGGGGTTCGAAATGACATAATTATCCACAAGATGTTCAAGTGATCAGGTTCTGCCTATCTCATGCATGGAATTTTACCAGAAGAACATGGAGAGAATTCCAGAATAATATATTTCAAGCCATCTCATGTTTTGTGGTCTTTATTGCCTTTTGCCACCCAAGAATCCTTTAAGAGGGAAAGATGGAATGAGTCACACAATGCTTTTGGACTGGTAGAATTAGGAGGCAATTATTTGGAAACACACAAAGATTAGACTACTAGAACAAAATTATTCTAGGCCGGGTCCCCAAACTTGACAACTTTGAGGCTTGTGGACTTCAACTCCCAGAATTCTTCATCCAGCTATGGCTATGTTGAAGCCCAGATTGAAAAAATCAGTTCTAGGCACATTAGTCGCCCAGGGGATATTTGCAATTGACAGCACACTACCAGAAAATGCTTTCTCTGCCATTTTTTTAAAAAGTCACTACTAAGCTGTCTGATGTTTCCATCATAATATTTACTTCTTGGTAAATAGGCTAAAAATCTTCACTTCTGATTCAGAACTGTAAGATTAGAGAATGAAAAGAGCAAGATGACATAGCTGTTTAAAAAACCATGCAAAATGTTTTCTGCTTAGCATAAATATTTAATCATTTTTAAAAAATGGTAATCTGTTGTGTTTATTAAGGGAGAGATGCAACATGTGAACTAAGTGCAGGGTGGGGTAGGCTGGCTTTACTACCAAAATTCTGTCCTTCTGGAAGATCCTTGTGTGCGTTCTGTAATCTCCCAGCCAATGTAGCTTTGGTGGGCTCTTTTGAGATGTCCTCATGGGAACTCTCCAGAATGCACATTGAAGACCCAACAGCTAATAGGAGGAAAGGGCAACAGTTAAAATACCAATCAGAGGGTGCCCTTTCCCACTCTATAGTACATATTTATAAAACTTTCCTAGGGAAATATTCAAGTCAAACAAATTACCGATCTATCTAGAAGCCCAAACCTTATAAATTGGCATTGCCAGTCTTCTTTTCTTTCAAAGTTAATTTCCAGATCATTTCTAGATTGAGCATCAATCAAATTCAGTTTCATTGTTTTAAAAATACTACATCACCTTTGAACTCTCAATTATCTGAAAAACAATTGGCTCTGTTGTGCTGTTTCATCCATTGTGTTCGAAAAGGACCTTGGCATCTAATGGGTTGTAGGCTATACATGATGTGTCCGCAGGTGGCTGGTAAGGCCTATACAGGCACAAAATGTTCTGCCACATGTTGGGCAGACATGTGTGGGTACCATTGTTGCAGCATTTGCAACCCTGGCTTTGCGGAATGCTCACTTCTCTTCTGCTATCATGTTCTTCTGGCCTTAGATTTCTGGCAGTCTTGGTGGATCAGCATGTGCCATGTTGGTCGACCTTGTGCCAGGGTTTCCCAGGAGGTGGTGTCGATATCTAGGGACTTGAAGTAAGCTTTCAAAGTGTCTTTGTAACACTTCCTTTGTTCCCCATACTATAGAGGAGCTGTTCAGGGATGCGATGGTCTGGCATCTTAACCTGCCCAATGTGTCTGGGCTTTCATCAGAAGGGTGGGCACTTTATCCTGCCACCGGATCCTCAGAATTCTATGGAGGCAGGTCATGTGGAAGTGATTCAATTGCCTAGCATGTCTCCTATATACAGTCCAAGTCTCATTGGCATACAACAGGGTAGTTAGCACTATTGCTCGGTAGACTCTGAGCTTTGTATCAAGGCTTATTCTACATTGGTTCCACATATTGGTCATGCAGAGCTTGCCTTGGCGATTCTGCAATTGACCTCAATATCAATTGTCCCTGCACGGAAGAGGGTGCTGCCAAAGTATGTAAACTGGTCCACATCCTTTTACTGTGGTGGTGGGCTCTTGGTATTTGGCTTTTGGAGCTGGCTGACTTTGGTCTTCTTTGTGTTGATAAGGAGAGCAAAACTGTTGCATGCTATTACAAAATTATCCATACTGGCCTGCATTTCCTGCTCTGATCTAGCATTCAGGGTACAGTCATCAGCAAAAAGGAGGTCACGTAGCACAGTCTTCTTTATCTTGGTGACAACCTGGAGTCTTCACAGGTTGAAATTTCCCATCGGTGCTATATCTCAGGTTAACTCCCAAGGAACTGTTCTGGAAGGTATCTGACAACATGGCTGAAAACATTATGCTGAATAAGGTCGGTGCCAACATGCACCCTTGCTTTACATTGTTTGTGACAGAAAAGGCCTCTGAAGCTTCTCCATTGTCGAGCACATGAGCCATTATCCTGTCATGAAATTGATGTACAAGCAGGTTGAATTTATCACGGCACCCAAATTTTGACATGATGTGCCACAGGCTTTCACAATCGACAGTCTCAAAAGCCTTAGTGAGCTCCACGAAGGTGGTGTACAATTCACATTTCTGTTTCTTACAATGCAATAAATAGACCAGGATAGTGTTTCTCAACCTTAAGAAACTTTAAGAAGTGTAGACTTCAGCTCCCAGAATCTCCCAGCCAGTTGGGGGATTCTGGAAGTTGAAGTCCACATATCTTAAAGTTGCCAAGATTTGAGAAACACTGGACTAGAACATTCTACGGAAAGGAGAATCTTTTAGCTTACACTGAGCATTATAAGTCACCTTTGATAGTCATCTACCAGCAGGATATTGGATAGTCATCTACCAGCAGGACCTCAGATATTGGGGAGGGTGGGAAGGAATCAAGACAATAACAGAAACCCCCCATATTTGGATAAATTCATAATTAACTCATTTAAAAAGAGACAGGCACTTTAAGAGCATTTATTTCCGCTATTTATATCCCCCAAACTGGAACAATGATATCTTTTTCTCCCCTTTCTTCCTTATTTTTATAGGCAGTCTAACGTAAGCCTTTGACACAAATGCATCTATTTAGGTGCTTGTATCAAAAGGAACAATCTCTCCATGATAATTGACTTAACATGTAGCCTTTCCACTTCATTTCTCTTCAATTTGAATGCATTACGGGATGGGATAAATGACCACTTGGATAATAAAAATAGGACATGCCATAAGTTTGTTCCTCAATGGTTTCTTCGCAAGCATTCCCTCATCCCCACTGGCAATATGGGGATTATCGCAGGCAACTCTACAGGACTGACATAATCCATGTTCTTTCAATCACTATCTCCTTCTGCAATCTTTGTGTGCTATTGATAGAATTTATTTTCATTTTTCATTTGCATTGTCATGGTAATTTTAGGTTCATTTTTTCCAACACAGGGCTGGAGTTGGAGGGGGTGAAGTAGGCCCATGAAAATAAATATGAGTTAGAACATGAATTCAAGCCTTTGCTGCTATTTTGCGTGGCTTTCCATTACTCACCCGCAGCTATTCTAAAACTGTAGATTTTTCAAGTGGTTTTTTTTCTGAGTTTTAAATCACGTATCAAATGGAAAATACAAAAACGGCTTCAAAATGAAAATAAGAGTCTCTTCCCCAAGCGCTAAATGTATCTTTGTGCATCCGGAAATACAATTTGTCTGAAGTGGTCAGGGTTTCCTGCCAGGGTTGGACTAGAAGACCTCCAAAGTCTCTTCCAACTCTGTTATTCTAAGAGAAATTTAGATTTCACAATTTACTTGGATTTAATCTCCAGTAGTCTCTGCCCATCTGGTGCAATCTAGCAAAATGGATGGACTCTGGGTCCCGTCAATTAAAGAATGTTACTTTGTGGCATTCTTGTAGGCACCCAGGAAGTGGGGGTGGTAGATGATGGTGATTTGTTCTCTGAGCTTGGAGAATCAGCCACCACCAACCATATGCCTATACTGCTGCAATTCCACTCATCTGTAATGATCTCCATCAGAATTTGGTGCGATTCTGTAAACAGTATAGAGAATGGTGTCAAAGGATAGGAAGAAGGATCATTTCCAAGGCAGTGGTCAGATAATCCAGACTTGAATCTAGGGTTTAGGCCAATGCTTCTCAAATAGTTGGGCATGCCACCCTGGAAGGGCACAGAGTGATGCCAGGGGGCGCATAACCCCGGGCAACATGCTTTTTTTTTGCCGCAGGGCGTAAGGGTTTTTTGCACCAAACAATAGCACATAGTGCAGAGCAGGAGATATAAGTGCAGATAACAAACCCTTAAGAGACCCCATGGGAAAATATTTAACAGGGATAAGAAGAAAGGAGGAAAGAGATTGAGATAATGAGACAAACATAAGTCTCCTGAAGGCTAAGATGAGGAAATATGACAAAGCGTATGTAGGGCTTGGCTTTACTGTGACTATGATGGAAGACAAGGAAAGAACAGTATGTTTACTGTGTCTAAAAATGTTGGCAGTGGACAGCATGAAGCCGAATAAATTAAGGCATCACTTAAACACATTACAACCCAATCACGCTGATACGCAGCTTGAGTCTTTCAGTGAAAACATGCCGAATATTGCAAACAATCGTCCTGGAAGAGAGTTGGGAGGGGACACAAAATGTTTACTTCTTCCTGGGGTGGGGGCATAGCAAAAAATAATTGAGACGCACTGGTCTAGGCCAAGAAAATAACATCAGTAATTTTTGTCTCAAAGACTTCCCTATTCATATGAAGATCAAAGAAAAGAGAGGGGAATGACTTTCGAACTCCCTAGGTTCTATTCCTATAGGTGTTACATTAAAAGTAGTCCTGACTTATACAGTGTTTGAGCCAGAGACTCCTGAGGCCTATTAAATAAACAAACAAATAAATTCTATTTATGGCATGGCTTCCCTTAGCATAAATTACAGCTATGACTTTATTTCTTAACTAAAACTCCTAAAAAGTGGGAATAGGGTTATTTCTCTCATAAAACAATTACTTAAAAATAATGCATGCCCATTGACTTTTATAGCCTTGCTCTATAGGGATTAGAGACTTGGCTGCTTTTTAAGTGCTATGTAACCTCTGAGTCTACTTAACTAGGTTAATTCTACTTTGTTAAATAAGAGGACAATAGTAGAACTTATAGTTATTAAGGAAACACTGTTAATCTAATGGGGGGGAAGATATAGTACATTTCACATTTTTTGAAAGTTGATAATGACTGGACTCATATACTGCACTAAGCTATAACATGTGTTGATTAAGTTCAAACACGGTTAGAAACTATGACTCACGGCTGAATATAATGAGTAAAACTTGTCACTGTAATTAATTCTAAAAGCAATGAGTTAACATATTATGTGAATCCAGTTATGTCACCCCACTACTCAGATGACACCTAATCTGTATTATCAGAAATCTGTACTATCAAAGCTTCAATAGGGTTAGAGTTACAGATAATTAGGAATAACCAATTTTTTGACTTTGACAAACCACAACGTATTAAAGTTATGTTAAGTTACCCAGAATTTCATGTATATTGGATAGTCCAAACCCCAAGCTTATCACTGCACATACAGACCAAAAGAAAAAGGGGCATTTACAAAACTCACTAACATTCTTTGTTGAGGTTTGAGGAACCACACTGGATGCATTTGCAACAGAAAAAGAACGAGAGTTACACCTACAATATTGAGGTAGTCTCAAAAACCTACTATGTTAAAAAACAGATACAAAATTTGCATAGAATGGAATAGAATAGAATAGAATTCTTTATTGGCCAAGTGTGATTGCACACACCAGGAATTTGTCTTTGGTGCATATGCTCTCAGTGTACAAAGATATATTTGTCAAGAATCATGAGGTACAACCCTTAATGATTGTCATAGGGGTCAAATAAGCAATGAATTCTAAATTCTATTCTAAAACAAAATTTGCATTATCAATGTTACAGATGGGTGAATGCCCACAAACAAAATATGTCAAAATGTATTTTTTTTAAAAAAACAAGCCCTGATGAATCTAACCAGTTGCTCTTCTGGAACCCACATTTTATTATAGTATACTAGGTATCTATAAAGATGCCAGCCCTTAAAGGTAGGCCATATTAGGGAAATAAGCATTACATTAAAATATTCTATTTTATTGATGTAGGCTATAGTAGCAGGAATTTGAAAGTGTGACAATGCATTTCCTTCCTTTATATCAAATCAAAGTCAGCTAAGAGCAATCATGAGTTTCTTTCTCACGCTTTCCTGTTTTCCTGAGCTAATTTCATTTTTTAATATATATTTTTCCAGAATCATCTCTGTACTCCACTAAAAAGAGAATTCTCTGTTTGCTGAAATTTTAACACTCAAGACTTTGGTAGCAGACAATGATTAACTTCGCCTATTTCTAAAATGATATACTGAGATTGTATTAGCTTTACTTGAGAAATTCCAGATTCTAGAAATACTGCCTGTAAGCAATTATTTTCTTCCCCATTCTAGCCCCAAATTATCTTCTAATACTAACTTATAGTTTTACAAATGGTCACTATTGGCAGAATAACACAAAAAGAAGCTACATTGGCCTGTACTATTTGACTTGTGCCTGTGTGCTGGCTAAGAGGTAGAGGGGGGTACTCTGTTTTCTTGGAAAGCCTTCTGATATTTATTAAAATGAGACCATGGTCAATCTCATAGAGCTCATGGGCCAGGCTCCAGGCCAAGAATAAGTTCCTTCTGCAAATATTTAGTTTATCATATCAATGACAAACTTCTTTGTATAAACATCTTTATTTAATCATAATTTACCAATTATTTTAAATCAATTGTTTGCTTGATTTCTAAACACTAATCAAGAAGACCACATTAAAAGCTGGTCAGATAGATAAGATGCATTATCTCATTGTTGGGCTGTGGTATGATAGTCTGGCAAGTTTCCTGGGTGTGTCTGAAGAAAAGGGGGGGGCACAGATTAAAGATTTTACACTCTGTGTGGTTCAATATCTAGATGCAGCTGGTAGATGACAGCTTCCATTGATAGCTAAAAAGAGAGAGATCCATGGGGGGGGGGGGGGGCAGATGTAAAAAAATAATAGGCCTTTTTTGACATCAATTCCTGACACCACTTTTTTCTATATCTTTGCTTGCCCCACTCTCACATCCCCTGAATTATGAATATTTTCTAAGGCTATCTATTGCTGTTCTAAACAGTAACTCTATCTTCCTGATAATTAACTCTACCTTCCATAACAGATCATCTATAAGAAGTTGTCAACTACATAATGTCTGCAGAGGACCAAAACCAGTAAGTGAGAGGCAAGAACAATTTGCTGTACTTGCTTTAAAATGCTACTGTATTTATATTGTTGTTTGCATGTATTTATATTGTTGTTTGGATTTTCCCTTTCTAACCAGAAAGCATTCCAGCTGTAGTAGTATTCTGCATAGATGATCTACAGCCCAGCCCTTACGTAGAGATAGAAAAACTTTTGTCTGGAAATCTGGAGTTAGTCATCAGCGATAATAGCAACATCGATGGAGTAACGGTCTGATTCAGCATCAGGCGATATCCTATGTTCCCATGTGGCATCCTTTTTTAATATAAGCAATATTCTTCATGTGAGAAAAGAAGGAATATGTCTGCATCTCAGTCTTTTTAGCTGAGTGAGTTCTGAATCGCCAAGTAGTTCAATATCCCAAAATTAATTTCCTAAAAGTGTAACAGAGGAAGGGCTTTCCCCTGCTTCTGAGAAAAGAAATTGCCCAAATATAACGATGCCTACATGCCTTTAGAAAGACAGTTAAGATGTACCTCCTTCTCCTGGCCTTTGGATTCAAATAATGGCCTCCCAATTCAATACCATTACTTGTTTTGCCATTGTTACTTTCAGGGTAACCCAAGGCAGGTATCAGCCCTGAAACTTCCTGATGATCTCCCATCTTACACATTAATCAAGTTCAACCCTGCTTTTTTTTAAAAAATCAATCAAGGCTGGTTAGTTGCTTCCAACTGCAATTAGGAGAAGCCACTTTTGGGGAAAGGGAAAAATTCATTAACTACCAAAGTTTTTCATGAGTTGAATAAATTAAGTTGACCAATCAATGTCACAGAAATATTTTACATTACCAAATCCAACACCACTCTCTTAGGTAGATAGATAGATAGATAGATAGATAGATAGATAGATGGATGGATGGATGGATGGATGGATGGATGGATGGATGGATGGATGGATGGATGATGGATAGATAGATAGATAGATAGATAGATAGATAGATAGATAGGTGTGTGTGTCTGTATTATACTCTTCTAGATGGCATTCTTAAAGACATAAAACTTTAAAGAGTGCCTAACTGAAGACCTTTCTCTTTTTGACATTTAACAATATTTTCCGATGTCCTTGTATTTCTGTCTATATTTATTCCCATTTATATCACTTTACCCAGCCTTTTTGTTATGTCACTGGGCGAATCAACAAATCATACACTCATACAAATCTTTTGGTAGTTGGCAGTACACCAAATTAAATAAATAAATATAAATAAATAAAATAGTGATTCTATTTCTATTCCACGCAGTTGGTGGGAAAGTCTGCCAATGGTCTTTATCCAGAGTTGTTTTGCAAAGGTTTGTTATGTAAACACATCAGAAGAATGCTATTTAGAGATAATAAAGCCTGGGCACTTTTTAAAGGTAGTCATTATTATTGTATGCTTGGAGAAATAGCCTCACTTACCAATTTATACCACTTCCCCTCACCCATCAGTCCTTTGAAAAGGATGTGAGATACTGATAAAAAAAATATTTATTTATTTATTTATTTATTTAATTTCTATGCCACCCTTCTTCTGAGATGTCTTCTGTTTGCATCAGAACAAAGCAGGAGAACCATTAAAAATAAATCTCAGGGGAAAAAACCCAGGTTATGTTTAATAAATTTAAAATATATATCTAGATAAAAACTAGATGTAGTAGACCACAGATTTCAATGGAAAGTGATACAATAAAGATGTTTGAACTGCGTGTTAAATGGGGTTGGCAGGTATTTGGCAAGCTAAGCATGATTTTCAAGAGCAACCTCTCCCTATGTCTGAAGAGAAAAGTCTTGATCAGTGTATGCTACCTGTTCTAATATATGCCATGGACACTAACCACACAATTGATACAAAAGCTATGAGTTGCTCAAAGACCCATGAAAAGATACATGCTTGGCATTACCAGAAAAAATAGAAAGACCAGCACACTGATTAGAGAACAAACAAAAGTATACAATATCAGCAAGAGAGTAAAAGAATTGAAATGGAAATGGGCTGGTCCCACAGCAAGAAGAACTGATGGCAGATGAACCAAGGCAGTCATATAACAGATCCCAATTGATAAAAAGCACCCACAAAAGAGACCTAAAACAATATGGATCGATAACACCAGCAAGTATTGTGGGCCCAATTTGCAAAAGAAAACGCAGGACTGTATTTGTTGGAAACATGTGGAGGAGGCCTTCACCCTGCAATGGATAGACAATGGCTAAAATGATGATGATGATGATGATGATGATGATGATGATGATGATGATGACAACGATGACAATGATGATGAACTTGTGGAGAGGAAAAAGGGCACACAGTTCACCTGTCTTTAGGATTAGTATTTTTCTTTTTTCATGGGCATTCAAGATGAACATGATGAGGAGTTCATGTAAGACATAGAAACATAGAAAAATAGAAACATAGAAGACTGACGACAGAAAAAGACCTCATGGTCAATCTAGTCTGCCCTTATACTATTTCCTGTATTTTATCTTACAATGGATATGTTTATCTCAGGCATGTTTAAATTGAAAAAAGAATGATGAGGCAACTCTTGTTGCAAAGTGAGCCTCAGTGTAGCATTTCCATTCTTCTCCATCGCAAAATGCCATGTTCCTTAGTTCCCTGGAATAGAAGAGCACTAATGGTCAATTTGAAAATGTGGTTTATTATAATCTTGCTGTTCTGCTTGTTGACACATCTCCATTTCCTCCTCTTCCCTTTGCTGCCCACTGAAATGGACACTGCTTCAATCATGTCTCTGGGGGAATTCCTTTCCCACACCATATCTGCTTCCCATCTACTGCACAGATTTTGATGTTTATTGCTTAAAAGATAAGACTTCCAAGTCTCCGGCTTTCCCAGCAGAGAACATGATGGCTGCCTGTCCAGCCTCCCCTTCTGCTTTTTCTGGATCCCAATTTAGCCAGTGAAGTTGGTAAATCTCTTGGTCTTTCAGCAGCAAAATGAAAGAGGAATTTGGCCCTTTTCCCATCAACATTAGAAAGGTTACCAGGATTGATCTTTGCACCAAACACTCTTCCTGCTGCCAAGAGATTCCGGGCAACATTTTTAGTGATAGCAAGAAATCACTACTACTGTCAACACCAGAAACCTGAGATAAGCCAGGGGAAGTTAATTCACAGCATTCCTGGTCATTCAGGCTAGCAGTCAAGAGCACTTTGCTTGGTTTTAGCTTCCTGCTCTACTTTACATTCACAGAGAATGACTATTCTAGGCCAAATGTCTACGGCTTTCTTCAGTTTGGGTCTTCCTTTATATAGCATAGGGGAACCCATTTGGCTGGAACTCAAGTACCTATCAATTGAAAATTCCTATGTTTCCGATAGAGGAGACAAAGGTTTGTTCAGACGTCATCCCCATTAAATGAAAGAATTTAGAGTATTCCCGCTGGTGAAAATATATAAAGCATCTTGGATTCTACACTCCTGAAAATATTCTGTTTTTAAAGTTGGCAAATTCATTTCAAGGTTTGGTTTAAGCACTGCTTTTGTTATATAAACTGTCGGTCTTAAATCCCCATGTGTTCTCACTTAGGTGTAATTGATATTGCTGGGCTACTCAGTAATCATTATATATAATGTTTTTGAGTTCACACATTTCATATCTTCTATCAAATACAGGGAAGTATAGTAGAATTTCCCCACAGCTCATTGTCGTTACCCTTTCTTTACTCCTAATCCACCCACATTCATACCAACATATGTATGCATTTTATAGATGTATGTGTTGAACTTAATTCCATACAGTGACCAAACCTATTAGAACTTAAATCTGATACAAAAAGTAAAGCTTCCCATTGCTTTTGTGAGTCTTTCTGAACTATTTGGAAGAAATATTGCAAAATATTCTCAGCATATATCATTCCCCCCAGTTTTGTTTGGAGGGTGTGTCTTGATCATGTTCATGGCCAAGATCCGATGTGATTTGGTGATTTGGACTTACACATCTTCAACTGAATTACCATATTTTGCTTCAAATTATTTTTGAAATGGGTAAGATTTTCAAAACTAAGTTTATCATGGCTAAAAAAAAACCAAAACAAACAAAGAAATTAAAGAAATAGAGATTCGGACAGAACAAGAATGGAAAATAAGATTCCCTTAAGAACATGTAGGTTTTTTAAATCCTATCTAGTTAGAGCTAGTTGTAAAGAACAAAGAAGGTAAGACTTCTCTGTTATTTATTTTATTTAATTGGATTTCTAGGCTGCCTTTCTCCTGTGGACTCAGGGTGGCTTACAACATAAAATCAATAAAAATACAAAGTGTGAGAAACCCAATATTAAACTAGGAACAATCTAAAACCTAATTTAAAATCCCACGTGATAAAAACATTCTGCTAATATACATTCATAAGCATTGATCCATAGGATTGGCCAGAGCCTGAGGCAGTTATATCCCATTTGTAAGCTTTAAAAGGATCACCTGGTTCATTATCATAGGAAATACAACATGAGATTGGGTGATTTAATACATTGTTGTAGTACATATAGAGATTGTTCACTTTCCTTCCTCCAAAACCCAATGGAAAACAAAAGAGCTGATAAGACTCTATGCCAATGAATGAATTCCCAATATGTATGTGACATCATGGAAAAAAATCAGAGAACCAAAATGAAAAATAGAAACCTAAGCACAGCTGCTTGGGAGAACATTGCTCATATTAGCAAAGAGGGCAACATGAGCAATGTTACAGTTATTTCAAGGAATGAAGAAATGTTGCGCAACTGAAGTTAGTATCAATTTAAATGTTAAACACATAGTTGGAAAACGTTGGATTTTCAAATATCTACAAAAAGACCAGCCAGCCAGTGCACCTCGTCACCTATTCAAGGCATTTACAATCTTATGGCAGTATTCTGCTAAAATTCATTCAAAGTGAACAGAGCTATTTTGGTGCTTTATTTGAATATGTTAAGTTCTAAAACAAGTTTAGAATACTATGGCAACAGTTTAACTTCACTCCATATGAAAAATGACCTGGAGGAAATCATGCCATCACCTCCTTAAACTATGCATTTGACTTCCCAAAGTCCCAGGTTGCTCTTTTACACTCACACGCCTACATGAGGAAAAATGTAAAACACTTATGACCTCTCGTCTGAGTTTGCCCTATTTGATCTGTGACATCATATCTGATGTCATATGTCATTAGTTGCAAATAGGTACGGGTGAAAAAAACTATTACAGGTATAAAATCAATTGAATAAGTACTTCCATTAGAACTACTGAACTCTTTTCTTCCAGAATTCAAGATTAAAAACCAAAGAGGAAAATTAAACTGAAAACACAAATGTGTGTGTGTGTTTGTGTGCGGGTGACAGGGGAGGGAGGAGAGAAACTATTTGGATGGCTGTTTTTGTGGAATTAATACAGATAATTTGTCATGAACTGTGGTGTTATTAAAAGCTCTTTTGCAAGTCTCTCAATAAAATCATCTTTGATTGCATATTTATTTTCTTTTTAAAAAGAAAAAGAAAAGTTTTCCATGAACACATCAACCGGTGGAAAAGAAAGGAACTGTTTGCATCTTGGAGGTAGTCCAGTGGGCACAACATTGTTGGCGAAAAACAAGAAGCCTGGCTCTGACCCGAAAGTGGAGTTGAAAGCCAAACAAGGCTACAGAAGATGGTGTTTACAGTGGAGGCAGTAGCCAAGGGCAGGCACAGAAAGCAACATGTAATAACTTGCACTCTGCCTCCTGTTGAGAACTGTCCCAGTCTTAGATCTTTTCAGATCAAGGAGACAGAAGAGGAAGTAAACATCCATACAACAGAATTGGAAAGGACTTTGGAGCTCTTCTACTCCAACCCACTGCTCAAGCAGGAAACTATAACATTTCAGACAAAGAGTTGTCCAATCTCTTGTTAAAAACCTCCAACATTGGAGCACCCGCAACTTCTGGAGGCAAGTCGTTCCACTTATTAATTGTTCAGGAAATTTCTCCTTAGTTCTAGATTGCTTCTCTTCTTAATTATGTAAATGAGTTTTCCTCTACCAGAGACATGTGACATCATGGACCATCAAAGCCACAATAGTTATTAACAGAAGAAAGCAGGAGAGAAATGGGAAAATTCCAGGTAGAAATTCTAGAAGAAAACATATAATTTTTCCTCCGTAGGCAAATCATATCATTGAACTGATTTTCAGAAGAGCAATGTCATTGGCTGAAAGGATTTTCTCTGTTCTCCAAAATTCCTACATTCCTGAGTTTTTAATTTCTAAAAATGTTAAGGCATCATTTTTCATGGTTGTCCCCAGTTAGGATCAGTGTCAGTCCTACAAAGTAGACCAGACTAAGAAACAGAGACCATACTAAAAATTGGACTAAAAAATATATTTTTTGGAACAGCAATAGTAACAACGTTTTGTAAGTCCGAATATGCTTCCTCTCCTCTCATTTCATATGAATAACTGGGGGGGGGGGGATGTCTGAGGCCTTTTTGTAATTATTTTTCTTGGTAGGGACTCAAAAGTTGTGTTCTCTGATTATCTATTTTTAATTTATTTATTGGATTTATATGCCATGTTGTCATGGCAATAGATCATCCCTCTGTCCATCAGGACTGTCTCCACTTTTTATCAGTAGCATTGAAATGGTGGTACAACCGGGCAATCAAAACCCTATTCTTTTTATATGCTGATACTGCATGTGATGTCCACTTAAAAGGGGAAAGGATTCAGTCACGTGGTCATACCCACACTGTTGATCTCCTCTTCATGGATGGCCCTGATAGTTATGCATTTTCATTGCCTGATCTAGTTAGACCCAAATTACATGGGATATATAAAGTTCACAACAGATGCTAAATGCATACTTGTGGGTAACATGAATGCTTAAAAGCACTGAGACTATAGCATTAGTGCAGAGAAGAGCAACTAATATGATTGGGGATCTGGAGGCTAAAACATATAAAGAATGGCTGCTGGGATTGGATTAGAAGATCTCCAAAGTCCTCTCTGTTATTCTTTTATTCTGTTTACATAGAGAGAGGGTTGCTGGTTTATTGTAGAATCTTTCTAAGGTGATTTAGATCACCTTACACATATTGTTAAATATGCATAGAAACAATCGCAGCACTGAAAATGATGCATTAGAAAAGAAAATAAGTCCTGTTTAGAGCACAGTTAATAAAAAGAAAGCTGATTTTTTTTAAAAAAATGTCAGAGTAGGCTTTTAAAAGAAGATAATCAAGATAGTACAGTGGTACCTCTACCTAAGAACGCCTCTACTTACAAACTCTTCTAGATAAGAACTGGGTGTTCAAGACTGTTTTGCCTCTTCTCAAGAACCATTTTCCACTTACAAACCCAAGCCTCCGAAACTGTAACCGGAAAAGGCAGGGAGAAGCCTCCGTGGGGCCTCTCCAGGAATCTCCTGAGAGGAAACAGGGCCAGAAAAGGTAGGAAGAAACCTCTGTGGGGCCTCTCTAGGAATCTCCTAGGAGGAAACAGGGCCAGAAAATGTGGGGAGAAGCCTTTGTGGGCCCTCTCTAGGAATCTACTGGGAGGAAACAGGGTCTCCACCCTCCCTGTGTTTTCCCCAATCGCATGCATTATTTGCTTTTACATTGATTCCTATGGGAAAGATTGCAGCTTCTTACAAGCTTTTCTACTTAAGAACCTGATCATGGAATGAATTAAGTTTGTAAGTAGAGGTACCTCTGTACTATAGAGACATCCCTTGAAAAGAGGTTCCAGAGCTATACAGTTACCACTGAAATAAAGTACTTTCTCACAAAACAGAATATGACCCTGCTGGTATTTATTCATAGCTATATACATCTGTGTGTCTGACCTGATGTACATTTTGTGCTGCATTTGTAGAAGTTTTAGAATGGCCTGTCAATTCCCTTGGAGGGCTGAGTTGGTGTTCTGTTCTTCACAGTCTTTTTTTTTTTTAAATGATAGTCACATTTTATATTAGTTTTGTTTTTGTTTCATCATACCTCCTAGTTCCTAGATACAATCATTGCCTTGCTCATTAAAAACTAAATAGATAAAGTATGCCAGGCGCCCTATCAATGAATACAATCTTAATTCCCCTAGTCAGGCTTTGGTTAGCTACATGGTCACTCTAATGAGCGTGGCTTGAATTTCCCTGCTTAAATACTAAGCATTTATCAGGCAACCAAATCTTAATCCTCATTGTCAATTTCTACTCAGTTTCTTATAGTAATACCTATGAAAAAAACCTTGCCAGCTTGATTTTCTTTCTTCATATAATGAGGACCCAGATTGTTGGAGGTAATATGCCGACTCTGTAAATTGTTTAGAGAGGGCTTTAAAGCACTGTGAAGTGATATATAAGTTTAAGTGCTATTGCTATACGAGCAAGGCATACCAAATTGTTACTTTAGCCCATGTCCCAGCCTCTGAGCATAAGGCAAGCCATTATTCCATGGTACACTATCTAACAAAACAATATTTACAATATTTACATAGTTATACCTGCTATGAGAAATGTGTGGTTGTAAAATAGTACTATATTAGCTTTCCTTAGTTGTACTACTATATTAGCATCGTTAGTTGAGTTGAAGAGCTTTCTAAATTTTAATAAAATAAACTAAAATTTAAACTAGTGAAGGATTCTTAAAAGAAACTCTGAAGGAACAGAAGCTTCATAGAGTAGTCCATTCTCCTCCTCCTCCCCCCCACAAAAATGCCATTGAAATGGCACAAATGAAAAATATTGGAGTGATGTTGCCCTAGCAACTTTTTTCTTTGCATGTGTAAAGTGGAGAGTGGAAGGAAATTATGTCACATCAGGAAGTTTTAATTGTTGGGGTTTTACATATCTTTTCTTATATATCTAATATTAGATTTGTTTACTGTTATATTGTTTTTATTATTGTTGTGAGCCGCCCCGAGTCTTCGGAGAGGGGCGGCATACAAATCTAATAAATTGAATTGAATTGAATTGAAGTATGAATGTTCAAACAGAGAGAAATTTTAGGAACACTCCTGCTGATCAATTGATTAATTCATAGTGTTTCTTGCTTCTTCTGTGTTTTGAGGCAAGATGAATAGAATATGGTGGAAGAATGGCTTCAAAACGGTTATAACCTTATTTACTATGGAAGTGTTCTTAGTGTGAACCAGGGGTGGGTTCTAAATTACGTTGCTTCCGGTTCGCTTCCTCCTGCACTGCATGGCTGCACCTCATGGGCGCATGTGTGATTTGTGCACGCGTGCAGGCGCATTGGCAAAAAAAAATCATTTTTTTTTAAAAAAATCCAAAAACAAGATAGCGATGCATGCACAGTGCTATAAACTTGGCTTCTGTGTATACTTAGAAGAAAAATTAAATTCAAAAATAAAATAAAATAATAAAATAATAATAAAATAAAATAAAATATTTTTTTTTAAAAAGATGGTGGCACCCAAAGACTGCCACTGACCAAACGAGTTCTGTGACATCACTGTGACATCCCCAGTGGGTTGCTACTGGTTCAGACAAATCGGTCCAAACTGGGAGGAACCCACCTCTGATTCCTCTCACACCTCTGGTGTGAACAGATTTGCAGACTAAACTGGCTGCAATTATTTGTTATTCATGGGAAAAACAGTGAGATGAGCTAAACGCTCTAACAAAAAATTATGCACATCTTCTATAAACTGTACTTCTTTCCTCAATGTGCTGCTTTCCATTGTCCATGTTACATTGTCCGCCCCGAGTCTTCGGAGAGGGGCAGCATACAAATCTAATAAATTATTATTATTATTATTATTATTATTATTATTATTATTATTATTATTATTATTACTTGGAGCTTATAGGAGTAACAGTTCAAAACATGTGGATGATACTTTGTTGGAAAGGCTGATTCATAAGGAAAAAACTATGACACTTGATATAAAATCAATGCATTTGAAGTTCCCAAGAGAAAAATAAAGAGATGCAGTGCTTATCTGGCAAAGAAGCCAACTTTTTCATTTTGCTTCTAAAGAAAAGTCAGACATTAGCTGGGGCTATTTTTAGAGGGCCTGATTCAGCTGAAATACACAGGCAAAGTTAGTATCATAGGGGAAGATCTAGGATCCATTTTATTCAAAAGGAGCAATATTAGCATCAGCATTCCCGGTTAAAACAGTGCTAAAACACTGGGAACAGAACCAAGATCTTCCTAAACATCCAATTCTACAATGAGTAACCATTGTGGGAGTCAACTTTTTAAAAAAATAAGTATGGATTTTTTTCCTGCAGTATCTGAATAGATTTTGAGAGGGCAGAAAATAAAAAATGGTGTCTATCATGAAATCAGAATATGTGGCATTGGAATAGATGGAAGATGAAGAAGATTGGCATAAACTCAACTGGTCATGTGCCGTTTTCTTCTGGAGAATCTCTCAGCATAAAAACAAAATCAGTTGTGTTCAATTTCTAGTTCAAAAACTGTTAAGCTACCGTATTTCCATCTTGCTACCAAAGGCTGGAAATTACATAATAGCTTCGCTGCATTCCCTTTTAATTATGAGATTTTAATTTTAATGCCTGTTTTATAAACTCAATGAAAAACACATGGTATGTGCTGAATGCAATCCAGCCTTACCAGATCCCAGAGGCCAAGCTTGTCACAGGGATGTCTTTTAAAAAGATCCCTTTCGGAATGTTATTTTGAACTTTGAGAAATGGCAAAAGTGCTTTTAAACATTGCGGGTCTCTTGGGAACATTGAGGTTTAAACTTAGTACAAGATTTTTAATTTTAAACCAATGCTTAAAATAGACAATGTAAAAGTTGGTGGGAATTCTTTTAGAAACCTAAATGGGATGAACTGGAAGTGACACTTGGAAACTTTCTTTTTTTCTTTTCTTTTTTTGACAAAGACACAACACTCATTTTTACTATTAGTTTAGCCTGAACTCATTCAGGGTCTACTGAGGCTGAATGATCCTACTCCCCTCCACCCCCACTACACTCATCTTAGCCATTCTCCTCTGAGATTTTCCCAAAAGAATAAAAGGAACTTACTTCTTTCAACGACAGGGGCTCCTTGGCAATAAATTACTAATTATTCTTCTCCCCTCCTTGTCAACAGCAGTTTCTGAGAAGCCATCTTGGAGATAGGTAATATTTTTTCCCACATTAAGAAAAAGTTGTTTGAGAAACTTTTTTCCCACCAAGGAAAACATATAAATCCCTCATATATTTTTCTCCACCTTCCTGCATGTATTTCTGTGAAGAAGAAACTTTCATTTCAAAAAAGAAAGAAAGAAAACCCCCAGAAGAATATTATACTGTATAACAGCTTGAACCACAATATAGGCAAGCTCTCCTCTGGACTAAACGTTTTCTAAGTTTCTCAGAGGGGAAAAATAAAATAAACTGAAAAATAAATCAAAATCCAATTCAAAGACTCAGAAGAAGGGAATCCCAGCCCATCAACATTCATCTTCCCAACTAATTCCCTTTCACTATACTCACAAAGACCAAGTAGCAATTAGACAGAAGGAGCAGAAACATGAAGAAAAGAGGGTGGGCATTTTCTCTTCCTTCTTCTCTGTTTTCAGTTGCAATTGCTGTTACAGAGAAGTGTCATTGTATAAGTTGTAGAAATACTTTGAAAGACCATTATTCCTGGACTTTGTGTATTGACACAATTCACACACCCAAAAAATAGTGAAAAAAGAGGGATGACATCACAATTTTCTTTCCCCACAGGTGTAAAAAAATGTGAAATGTCTTTGAGGAGTTGGAGAAGCTACAGTAGATGGAATGTCCAGCCAGGTGAGTTTTTCTTTGGACAGTTTTTAATCCAAATCAGAAAATAATTAATGAGACTCAGGCAAACTTACTTGCAGAACATCATACAATCGGCCTATGAGAATATCACTGGCACTTTTAGCCAAGGGACATTTTCTTTATTCTATTGTTTGTATATACCTCACTCCTTAAAAATTTGAAAACAATTTGCACGTTCAAACCTGCCAGTCTCTAAACACTTGAGAACAAGAAGCAAAAATCTGTAATGCCTCTTGAACTGCTGCAAGTTCTGTAGTAACAAAAATGTACCCACCTTCACTTCAGGCAAAAATGAAGTAAAATAATCGCTTACAGCATGGTCCATCTATGCACTTATTTCATATAGTGTCCATTCATCTGATCATAACAGCACAACAGACAACAATGGCACAACCATCCTCACTCCAACCCCCAGTTTCTAAGCTCAAGAGCAGAAAAGATATCAAACTTACTCTCCTATACCTGGGGCTGAACAGCCAGGAGTGACACAGGATCCCCTGCAATTGGGAATAAAGATGGTGTGCAAATTGTGCCATTTAGGATTGGATCAGAGCAAGCAATCTAGACTTTATTGTTGTTCTGCCAGCATGTCCCAACTGCCCGTGATTACAGGGTAATTGGTCCAGAAAGACACACACCATATGATAGAAGGAAAACCAAAAGTCTTTATCAACAGAAAAGCAGAAAAAACTCCCTTTTTAAATGTCAAAGGGATTTTCTGGTACACACAAGGCACAGGTTAAATGCAATCCACTTTCTTACCCAGTAACTGGGAAATTGAGTCCAATTCCAAAGTCCAGAAAGTCCACATACAATCTTGAACAGGGAAACAGCAAAACCACGATCTTGACAAAACTATGAATCAGATAAACTTCCACAAGGCTAAATCAGCACGCTGCTCTTTTTATCTGTAGCACTAATTACAGCAGCCCCACCCAACCACAGGTGGCCTCACTTATCTCCCGTAATAATCCTTCAGTTGTTCTCTCCTATGCATCACTCTCCGCATGCGTGGGTCTGTCATAAGTTCTTGTTCAGAATCCAGGGATGATAAGGAAGATTGATCTCCTCCTGGGCTGTCTGCCAAACTCCCCTCTTCCCTGTCACTCACGCTTCCTTGGTCAGAGGAGACTTCGTCGGCAGATTCTATTGGGAGCAAAACATGCCTATGGCATGTGGATGTTTCCCCCACCTCCACCTCCACATTCCTTGGGGCAGGAGCTGGGCCAGAGCTAAGCACAACAATTGTCCACTTGCCTCCCATTTTTTTCCATTTGTGTTGGATATATTCTTCTTTACTGCCCATTAATTGTGCATGATACAATTTCCCAGTCTAGAGATAAAACCTTTTTTCCTGCTAACTCATAGTATATTCAGAGCCCATACTTAATGTGATATAAAGCCTGTCCTCATTAAGCCTCTCCAACTTAGGCACAGTAAGGGTTGGATGACTACAGACATTTGCTAGCCAAGTGACTCTTCCATATCATTCTTTAATGAGACTTTGAATTAGGCTTAACTTGAAATATAAAATAAAGTCTGAACGTTTGACTCCTGTTAATTTCATGAACATATTTGTGTAGTTTTCTGGGCAACACCACAGAGGTAGTTTGCAATTGCCTTCTTCTAGGATGGGCTCTTCATTTCTTTTTAATCCCCAATGCAGCCTATAATCCTGGTGGTCTCCCATCAAAGACTGAAGCAGAGTTAAGTTTATGTAGTTCTTCAAGATCAGTACTGGGAGCAAATGTTGCCATTTGGCGTGGATTAATGTGAGAGGTTGGTTTGCCAGTAATTCCAAACAATGGGCAAAATAATACTGAATGTAAGAAGTAGCTTATTACTAAGCCTATAACAAAATGGGGAGCAGAAGATAAATGTGAAAAATGAGACTTACAGAAGAATGTGAAACTAGTATCTTACAATTCAAGAGGGGAAACAGTCCTTTGGGTTGAAGAAAGAAAAGAAAACCCAGGGGCTAGCTTATCTGAAATGTGACTGACAGGTGAAGAAGGACCCAGTCAATCTTTGAAAGGAAATAATTTTGTAGATTGGGAGTGGAAAGACAGAGATATAGAGATTTCCCTATTTAGCCCTGGTTCAACTTTATTCCATATTTTTAACAGTAACATTATGCTCCAGATTGTCCTCATCCCAGTAGCTTTCCTGTCAAGGCTGTTTGTCATTTGATTTGATAAAGCCACCTTCCCACACCTCAAGTTCCCCCAGCCCAGAATAGCAGATAAGAGAGGGAGGCCTCACTTCATTTGCCATAAGTCCTGAAGGAGAAGCTTGTTTGGGAAGCTGCCATTGATATCTGTGACAGGTGTCAGCTTTGCATGGAGTTGCCAGTAGATGTTAACATGGAGCTTTACTGAACATTATTCTTGCCAAAAGCCACACAAAGTAAAAGTGTGTGTGTTTGTGTGCATGTATTCATATGCATATGCATCGACAAGGAACTATTTGAGATATCAAGGCTTTATTAAGAATAACCCTGTCCTGGCTAATTCCATTATCTCTTGTCATTCTTACAGCCTCGTTCTTATTTCATTGTCCCCCTCTTATGAAAACATAATCTTCGAATAAAGATATGCAGTCTTAATTTTTCTCCTAAATCTTATTTTGTAAATTATAATATACAATTTGTATATTTATTTATTTATTTATTTATTTGTTTGTTTGTTTATTTATTGGATTTGTATGCCGCCCCTCTCCGCAATAAAAGAATTATAACAAAATCTGCTGCAATTGGAGAACATCAACAATTGTATCTATTTATCTAGTCTAGTAGCACAAACTCCACAAAATGTCATCAAAATCATAAAAAGTTAAGTTACCAGTTAATAAGCTACACATTGTTACAGAAACAAGGAAAGTATTATCAAAAATCCTAATGTGTGTTGGGTTTTTATTTTTTTGCCAAATACAACTTTCTCCCAAATATAGATATTAATTTTGTAACTTTTGAGTCAAGTGGATTGTTCCCCTGCAATTTTTCTTTTTCCCTATCTACAAATTTGCGGCTGATTAAAAAAACCCGTCCTGTTATCTGTAATGGAAGCCCTGAAAATGTTTTCTGAGTTGTGGAGGCAACATAGCCTATAGTACTCATACTCTACACAGTATTGTGCTTCTTATCTCTAGATAAAGTTACATCAAGGCTTTCTTTAGATTCCCTCTTTGACACCACTTAGCGATCAGAAATCAAAGTAACAGGGTTTTCACTCTGCAGTATCCACAGAACAGCTTGGTAGATTATGACATGAACTAAGAGGACCTAGGAGCAAATTATAAATAAAACAATAGTTGTTTTATTGTGGTTGAAATAATTTATTGTGAAGGTCCCTCATGATTTATACAAAATTTTAAAGTTGTGGGCTATCTTCACAATACAGTATAGTAACCAAATTGTCATTAGAAAACAGATAATTGAGGAATTAAAAAAAACCCAGATGTCTGCTAAGATAAGAGCATTTCCAAAATACATATGTAGAGACTACCTAAGTATAATCAGGTTATATAAACAAGCAGATTATATAAACAAGAGGAATAATCCTCTGAAGAACTTGTCGATCTTGGATTCTGTAAATGTCTAAAACTCGTCTGTTTTTAGATAAAATTAATTGTTTTGTTAAAGGACAATATAATGTTAGTGTGAAGAAAGTAATGATAAAACGATTTTTGAAAAACCCAATTTAAATTTCATACTGCTGAAAAAGTTGGCTATTCCTCATCAATCTCTTATAAAATAAAAAGAAAGCTTTGGAGCACATGCTGTTATATCTGAAAGGCACTTATTATCAATCTTTCCATCTTGGTAGTGCAATAGCATTTAGATTTATATACCACTTCACAATGCTTTATAGCCCTCTCTAAGCGATTTACAGAATCAACCTTTTGCCCCTGACAATCTAGGTCTTTATTTTACCCACCTCAGAAGGATGGAAGGCTGAGCCAACCTTGAGCCTGATCAAATTATCTAGTGCGGGGATCTCCAACCTTGGCAACATTATTATTATTATTATTATTATTATTATTATTATTATTATTATTAAATTAATTTATTAGATTTGTATGCTGCTCCTCTCGTTAGACTCGGGGCGGCTCACAACAGTGATAAAAACAATATATAATAACAAATCTAATAGTTAGAATCTAAAATAACAATAGTATATTTAAAAGTCTAAAAAACAAGGAACCCCAATATATAAAACATACATACAGTCGTATCATGCACAAAAACTACATAGGCAGGGGGAGATATCTCAGTTCCCTCACGCTTGACGACAGAGGTGGGTTTTAAGGAGTTTTTGAAAGGCAAGGAGGGTGGGGGCAGTTCTGATCTCTGGAGGGAACTGATTCTAGAGGGTCAGAGCCGCCACAGAGAAGGTTCTTCCCCTGGGTCCTGCCAGACGACATTGTTTAGTCGACGGGACCCAGAGAAGACCAACTCTGTGGGACCTAACCGGTCGCTTGGATTCGTGCGTAAAACTTGTGGACTTCAACTCCCATAATGGCTGGCTGGGGAATTCGGGAAGTTGAAGTCTGTAAGTGTTGGAGTTGCCAAGTTTGAAGACCCCTGATCTAGTGAACTTCTGGGGATGAAGGTATGCTAAACAAATTTACATTTTGTTCTTTTAAAATATTCATCAAATCAGGTGGGGAAAATTCTTCTCCTTTATATAATTTTGAATAATATTGATAGAATATCAAGAAGAAATTTTTATTTTTTACACTTACATTGTCAGTTGTTGTAATATTTAGAAATCTCTCATTTAAAATATCTCTAACTTTCAATCTTATAAACAGAAAAATTAAAGTAAACCTTATTAATTTTAAATATTCCAAATAGAAACATTCAATAATAATGGAGCTCAATTGTAGAACTATTATATTACAGGAAAAGAATATAGTGGCTTCATTAAAAATAGAATGTTTACAAAAAAATGTCTATGGAGATTGTCAACCTTCCAGGTCATGGCTGTCCCAAAGGTGCTTTTTCAAAAAGCAACTGGACTTTATTTGTTTTTCCCTTAAGATGTTTTCCTATTTCCTGTTTACAACACAGTCCTTTCAGCAATTCTAAGAAGGTTCCACATTCATTTGCACTATTTGGATCCTAAGTCATCAACCAGTGGTCCACAAAAAGTTTGGGTGGTCTGCAGAGAAATCTTTGCATTTCTCTCAATGAGTGTAGCTGACGTTTCCTGTGCCGCCCTCGCTACAGTGCTTTGACTCCCATGTATAGGATGGTGTCCTTCAGGCAAATAATAATAATAATAATAATAATAATAATAATAATAATAATAACAACAACAACAACAACAACAACAACAACAACCTGTGCCGTCAGGCATGGGGGAATTGAGACATCTCCCCCTGGGCATGTTTAATTTGTGCATGGTATGCTTGTGTGTGTGTCTGTTAGTATATGGGGTTTTCTTTTAAATTTTAAATGTTTTAAACTTACTCGGATTATTTATGATTTGTTTTTCTCTGTTGTGAGCCGCCCCAAGTCCTCAGAGAGGGGCGGCATACAAATCTAAATAATAAATAAATAAATAATAAATAAATAAACAACAACAACAACAGAGTTGGAAGGGACCTTGGAGGTCTTTTAATCCAACCCCCTACTTAGGCAGGAAACCCTATACTCCTTCAGACAGATGGTTAACCAACATCTGCTAAAAACTTCCAGTGTTGCGGCATTCACAACTTCTGGAGGCAAGCTGTTCCACTGATTAACTGTTCTGAGTGTCAGGAAATTTATCCTTACTTCTAAGTTACTTCTCTCCAGTTTAGTTTCCACCCATTGCTTCTTGTTCTACCCTCAGGTGCTTTGGAGAATAGGTTGACTCCTTCTTTGTGGCAACTCTCCACAAGTTCTACAGTCCTAGATTTAAACCTTCTCCTTACAGAAAATAGGAGGGAAGAACTGGAATAATCACTTCTCTATATAAAACATAGGACAAATCTTTGTGAGATGACTGTGAATTCCTGAGCAAGCAAAGAAACTATATTCAGAATAGCAAATGGTTTTACAGCAATAACTACCATATTTTTCAGAGTATAAGACGCACCGGAGAATAATACGCACCTCAATTTTTGGGAAGGAAAATAGGGAAAAGAATCTGCTTACCAGATATTCATCTGGCTAGCATCCTTAGTCTGGTCAGTTTCAGCACATCATTTTATCTCCTGGTTATGGCTTTAAAAAACATTATTTGGAGACAGTAACAATGAAAGAGGTTGCAAGCCAGTAAGAGCTGGGAACATTGTTAGAACCTGGTTAGGACTGGAAAGAAAAGTTCTGACCAAGTAGAGCAATGAAAAAAACCTGCAAAGACTTAGGGCTTGGAAAACATTATTCGCAGAGAGTAAGAATGAAAGAGCTTGCAAGTGGGTAAGAGCTGGGAACATTGTTAGTACCTGGTTAGGGCTAGAAAGAAACATTTGGAGCAAGTTAGAGCAATGGGGAAAAACCTGCAAAGACTTAGGGCTTGGAAAACATTCTTAGCGAAGAGTAACAATAGAATATAATTCTTTATTGGCCAAGTGTGATTGGACATGCAAGGAATTTGTCTTGGTGCATATGCTCTCTTATGAAATTTCTTGCAAGCCTGTAAGGACAGGGGACATTGTTAGCACCTGGTTAGGGCTGGAAAGAAACATTTGGAGCAAGTAGAACAATAAAAAAACCTACAAAGACATGGTTTGGAAAACATTATTCACAGAGAGTAAAAGAGAGTGAAAGAGCTTGCAAGCGTGTAAGAGCTGGGAACACCATTAGCTCCTGGTTAGGGGTAGAAAGAAACATTTGGAGCAAGTTAGAGCAATGAAAACCCCCCTGCAAAGACAGGGTTTGGAAAACATTCTTAGCAGAGAGTAACAATGAAAGAGCTTTCAAGTGGTAAGAGCTGGGAACATCGTTAGTACCTGGTTAGGGCTGGAAAGAAACTTACTTGGAGCAAGTTAGAGTAATGAAAAAACTCTGCTAAGACTTAGAGCTTGGGAAACATTCTTCAAAGACAGTAACAATGAAAGAACCTGTAAGATAAGAGCTGGGAAGATCGTTGGTACCTAGTTAAGGCTGGGGGGGGGGAAGCTTTGAAAAAAATATAAAATGCATCTGCATTTTCAGCCTCTTTCGGGGAATAAAAAGGTGCATCTTATACTCCCAAAACAAAACATACGGTTAGAAAACAGAGACACACAGCAGAACACAGCAAATAGGTCAATCAGCAAATAAATTCAGTCTACTTTCCCTTTAGAAGTTCACTGAGATAATCATGTTAACTGAAAAATAAGTAACGATCTGGCAGGTGGATCTAGTCTATTCCACCCAAGGAGTAAATAACCATATCCTTAAAACAAAACAAAACAACAAAATCCAATCCTCAGACAAGAGGTAGACAAGGAATTTGACTGCTGAGTCAGAGCTGGCAGTTTGAACTTAACACAAATAAATTGATAGCCAACAAAGCTGGAACAAGACTGGAGTCATTTGGCAGGCTGCATCGGTATTCCAGCAGCATGCATTTTTAATCAACTGAACACTGTTTATTTGTTGCATTTATAGAACCTACAATAAGCTGGGGATCTCTGGGTGGCATATATACAAATTAAACACAAAACAAACACCCCTCCCCTTTCCTCATAATAAACAATGAAGAAAACAACGCACAGTAAAACCACAGAAATCCAGCAGCAAGAATAAATACTGCAGGACATCAAATCAAAGTAAACACAGCAAAACAAAATATGGGACTGGTTCAAATGCATGGAAGAACAAAAAATATGGCACTAAAAACACTCTGTTGCAACACAGTTATCAGGTGAGCTTTTTTGAAGAGAAGATTCCATGAAATGTAGTCTTTATTACAACCGGGGTCCCACAAAGTTCTGTGTTGGGACCTCTTCTCTTTTTGCTATACACATTTCCCTTGGGTGCACTTGTTTCATATTTAGGGTTTCAACATCACTCTTATGCCAATGACACTCACATCTTTCAAAGTTTCAAACTACGTGATGCCATAGTGTGGAACATAGTCTGTAACAACTTGTCTAACTAAAGTATTGCAATGGAGGACTGATCATTGATTAAAGCTGAATGTGGGCAAGATTGAAGTCCCGATCTTTTGGCCTGATCATTTGGTGGCTCCTCTTGAATATTCACCTATAAACCTTCAGGACTGCTCAGTGGTCCTGGTCTCAGCGGCCTAGAACCTTGAGTCTTATTGGATGATAGACTGTCTCTGTGCTCCTTTATTGGTGTGACAACAAAGGCATGCGATTATCATCTCCTGAATATTTGGAGAATCTGAAAGTTCTAAACAATCGAGGCTGCTCATCTACTCATTCAAGTCCTTGTAACATCGCGTGTAGACTATTATAATAGCTTATTGGTAGGCTTGCCATCTTGCTCACTGTGTCCATTATCTCTGGTCCAAAATAGTGTCGTTTGGGTGGTTCAAAACCTCCCCAAGTCATCCTAGGTGTCAGCCTCACGTAGATCGCTACATTGGTTGCCAATTCGAGCCAGGGTTCAATTTAAACTGTTAGTGATAGAATTTAAGGCCCTGTGCTCAAACATACCAAATTACTTGGCGACCTATTTATTTTGGTATACACCATCAAGGGACTTATGTTCAGTAGGGAAGGATCAGTTGACTATCCCACAGACATGTACAGCATCATCAAAATTGCGGGCCTTTCAAGATCTGGCCCCATGTCTGTGGAACAATCTTCCCTTAGAGCTTCAGGTAGAGGAGAATTTTCTCTGTTTCTGCAAGATATTAAAGACTTTCATTTTTGATTTGGCAAATTGAAACATCCTTGTTCTGGGGATCAGCAAGAGGGAGAACATTGGAAAGGTTGGGAATAGTTTTAACAAGGTTTGTGGTTTTATTATATGTGTTTTAGTTAAGTGTGTGTATTGCCTACTGTCTGTCTTTGTTAGTTATTTAAGGCTTGCTATTATGCCCTTTGTTAAAAGGGCATTATAAATAAACATTTGTTATTATTATTATACCAAAGACACCAGTGCTATAGCACTCGGTTTGCCACTTGTGCTCCTTCAAGAAATTTGGCCTCCAACCATTTAGAGCTTGAAACAGTCAAATTACCTCTGAATTTAACCCAGAAATTCAATAGCATCCAACCTGCCATGTTATAATGATTTTCCATTATGTTAAGCTACTCCGGCCGATTTCACAAATTACATGAGCTATGACCAAAATCACAACTTTTAAATAACTCTGTTCATATCTGTAGGTACCAATTGAAACTATAATATACAGAGCTACTAAGTTCCTGAACATGGGAAATCTTTGCTACATAGTGTTCCAACATCTTTTGACCAATGGTCTAGCTCACAGGTGTCAAATTTGATTTGTCACGTGACCTCACATGATGAATCAGGGTGTTTTTTTGTCTTTGTGGAAGAGCATTCAAAAATGCAGCCGCATGAGCGGTCATGGGCCTGCCTAAATATGGCCATGTTTCTCCAACACTCTGTGGACTGAATTGGTTGCCGATTGGTTTCCAGACGCAATTCAAAGTGTTGGCAATGATTTATAAAGCCCTACATGGCATTGGGCCAGATTATCTACGGGACTGCCTTCTGCTGCATGAATCCCAGTGACCGGAGGTCCCACAGAGTTGGCCTTCTCCAGGTCCTGTCAACTAGACAATATTGCTTGGCAGTGCCTAGGGGAAGAGCCTTCTCTGTGGGGGCTCTGGCCCACTGGAATCATCTCCTCCCAGAGATTTGTGCTGCGCCCACTCTCCTCGCCTTCTGCAAGAGTCCTAAGACTCATCTATGCCACCGGGCTTGGGTGATTAGACCCTAGGCCCCTGGCTAATGAATGTTATGTATGATTGTTGTTTGAGTGGGTATGATTGGTTTTTAATAATACTGGATTTTATAGATTAGTACACTTAGTTTTAAATTAATTGGATTTAGATGATTAATATTGTATTGTTCTTTTTTTAATGTGTTGTAAGCCGCACATAATGAATGAATCAATGAATGAATGGATGAATAAATAAATGAATGAATGAATGAATGAATGAATGAATGAATGAATATTGTAATCAAGGGTTATCTTGGATTTCAAACTTTTGAGGATAGTTCAAGAATTCCTTCCAAATCTATAATACAGATCAATGAGAATAAAATCAATTACAGTACTTGGAATTAGCACACCATTTGCTTTTAATGAGTCATATTAAATTCAAATTGCATGCAATTTAAATAAAATTTAATTTTCTTTCCTTCCTTTGCTTGTTCTCTATTCTGGCACAGCCTTCTTCTTCAGGGGTAGCGATGTCAGGAGACTATTACACTATAAACTCCCTTCCCAAATAGTTATTCAGTTTTGATCAACTAAATAACAATCTATAACTTGATCTCTCATCCTTTAGGAATATAGTCATGTTCCCTACAAAGTCCCTTGTAAAAAAAAGAAAAGTGCCTGAGATGTTAATGTTTAAATCAGGAGATGAAAGGTTCTGAAGCTGCATTCTGAATATTCTCAATAACATTTTGCACATGACAGTGCTTTGCAAACTTCAGCTTTCTCCATGTAGAAAGCCCTCTTGTTGATGATATAACAATTCTTCATGTAGGAAACTGTACTGTGTTTCTACTCCTTCACTGGTACAGGAACAATTCTGGAATGAACGCCCTGTGTTTGATCCAATCAGATTTGTTTGACCCTTCCTCAGCATTCCAGACCCTTTTGTTTGGCACCAGCCCTTGTTGTGTAGGACAAGATGCTTTCACTGGCAAAGGTTGATTTTATTAAACAATCAACAGGATGTTATACATCCAGGCAAACCAGACTCCTTTTTATACCATTGAAAACTGGCACTCTAGCAGGGCACCCACACAACCTAGCCAAGTTAAACTTTCTTGTCCTTTTCGGAGATATTTATAGATGGGAATTTTGACAAGAATGAGTTTCTGTTTTTTGAAGGAATACTTTTACTTATTATGATGTCTGTTTTTAACTTATGGGTATCCAAAAGGTGAATGTAATTGAGAAAACTGTAGTTTGTGTGTACTTTCTAAAGAATGAGAAATCTATTAGGGGGGGAAGTAAAGAGACACCAGGAAAGAATGATTCGGGCTACAGAAAATGAGTAATGTGGAAAATTACCCCCCTCGCCATCTCAGTTTCTCAACCTGTTTGCCAACCCAAGCAGAAAGAATGGGTGCTGGGAAAATGGTACATTACTGCAGAACTTTTGCAATTAAATGAAACGGATTTTTTTTCCTCCCTACAAACAAAAATATATTCAGAGCGAATGTTAAAACTAATAAAAATGTTAGTACCATGTGGTACGTGCTGAACATTTTGTTCATCGTTTTTATTGATATGAAAATCTGTAGACAACACAAAACTTTTTTCCACCCGCTTCATTTTTGGTATTTTCATGGCATTTCTTTTATTTAGCATAAGGCATCTACAGAGATCACATAATCAATGATATACAAATTTAATTTAAATAAAGCATCAGGAAATAGATTATAAATTGTGGATGGATGGATGGATGGATGGATGGATAGGTAGATAGGTAGATAGATAGATAGATAGATAGATAGATAGATAGATAGATAGATAGGTAGGTAGGTAGGTAGGTTGATAGACAGACGGACAGATAGACAGACAGATAGACAGGCAGACAGATGTGGTAGGGAGAGGGGCAGAAGCTATGTGGACAATACGATATAGGAGATAAAATGATAAGTTAAGTTAAAATCATGATAAAATCACCATAACATGTAGCGATAGAATTGCAATGGGATAGATGTTAAAATAATGGTACTTCTGGTACGCAGAAAATCATACTTTTTCAGGATAAGTTAATTACATCTGCAACTGTCTGCAAGTATCGGAGTTGTTAAATGACATTCTTTAAGCACTGTAGAACTGACTTCACATGGTATCAAATCTTTAAACTAAAGTTAACAACACCCATATAGAATTTTGAACTGGTAGTTAGACTAATGACCAGGCTTCTGCAGAAAGCTGGGTTTATGTGAAACCCAAGGCTTTGGCTACTCACACTCCTCAAAGATCTTTATAGGAGTTTGGATGGGCATTTGGAAGGGAGATTTCCAAGGAATACCAATGCCACTTAAGCCAAACATGCATAGACAAACCATTTCTACATTGCTGCTGAGAAAACTAAGCGGATGCATAATCAATAGTTTGGAGGCAGGTTTATGGACAAAGTATATAGAAGCTTTATCTAAAAATAATAATTATACCTTAGTATGATCAAGTACGGATGTCTCAACCAATTCCAATTGTCTCCTGTTCCATCCCTGAGATAGCTTGGTATGTCACAGTTAAGTCATGAATTACAGTGGTGAATGAAAGCTCATGCATCATTTTCTGATGAATTTTGTTTGGATCATAAGATGTTAATTTCACATCAGATATTTTTCTTTCCTTTTTAAAAAGTAGCACATTCTATAGGGCAGTCTTCCAGACCTGTTTAATTTGAAAATATTCCAAGTGAAATTAATATTACAAGAAACCCCCCCCACCCAATAATTTTTACATTTGAGAAATTTCTGTCAGTTTTCAACTTGACTAATGTGAAATGAAATTTCAGGAATTGATTTATGAACATTTTTTATAGAGCTTTGGCTACTCATTGTTCTTTTCACATATGTGATCTACACAGAGACATACAGACACACACAGAGATGGATTTGATTTATTTATATAATTTATATAGCTGCCCAAGTCACTAAGAGAGATTCTGGATAGCTAACATATGGTTACAAACAGAGAAACTGAGAAATCAAAACACATAGAACATCGCAATATAGGATCACTGACAGACCAAACTGCATAGCAAATTATAATACAAATCATTTCAGGAAGGGCTCGTCCAATGTCTTGGATAAGTAAAGTAGGCATTTCTTTCCCTGTTGATATAGGGTTGGAAATAGAGGTTATGGTCTTGAACTGGGGCAAACCTGAATTAAAATCTCAGTTCTGCTATAAATCTCACAGGGTAAACTTGGCCCAGTCAGCTGAACCTACCTCCACAAATAGTGATGAAATAAAGAAAAGAAATGTTTACTTAAAATATTTACATACCACCATCAAATTGGATTCCAAAGTAGCAATTAAGGCACAAGCCAAATTAGAAAATGAATCAACAATCCAGCAGAAATGAAAAGCCAAGATACAATACTGAAAATTGCCTGGATAAATAAAAATGATTTCATTTGGCAACTGACAGATAGCGCAGTTGGCATCAGGTGAATCTTTCTGTATAAGGTATTCTACAACAAATGTGCCAAAACCAAACAACAAAGTCATTCTCCAGTCTGGTGCATACCAGATGTGTCTAGCATTAGTCATATTGGCTGGAAATGATGAAATTGTAGTCCATCACGTCTGAAATGTAGAGGAAGCCTTCTTGGGTGATCTCTTGAAAAGTTTAGAAAAAAGAATATCAGTAATAGATAATGATAATAATAATAATTGAGAGCCAGTTTGGTCTAGTTATTTAGGTACCAGGCTAGAAACCAGGAGACTACATGTTCTAACGTTGCCTTAGTCACGAAAATCTGGCTGGGTAGTTTTGGGCCAGTCATTCTGTATCAGCCCAATTTACGTACTTCACAGGGTTGTTGTGGAGAAAATAGGAGGTTGGATTAATAACTATTGAAAAGGCTCAGTCCTAACTCCCAGAGATGTAAGGTGGGGGTTTCTTTGAATCATGAGAATTGGATACAATTCAATACAACACAAGAGCACACAACAGATTCAAACTTAATATTAACCGCTCCAAACTTGACTGTAAAATATATGACTTCAGTAACCAAGTTATCGAAGTGTGGAACTCATTACCGGACTCCATAGTGTCATCCCCAAACCCCCAACACTTTACCCTTAGATTATCTACAGTTGACCTATCCAGATTCCTAAGAGGTCAGTAAGGGGCAAGTACAAGTGCACTAGAGTGCCTTCCGTCCCTTGTCCTATTGCTCTCCTATATCTCCTATACCTTTCTTCTATTCCTATATCTCTTCTTCTATTCTTTCATTGATACGTTCTATTACTATACCTTCTTTTCTATTCTTTCTTAGATATATTTTACTATGAGTATCTCCTCTATAACCTTCATCATGTATTTTACTATGTGTATATAGATATATACCCACTAAACCCCTCATTGTGTATTGGACAAAATAAATTAAAAACATAAAATACTTTCTAATAAAGTAGTAAAATACTTTCTACGAAAACAAATACTTTCTAATAGTATATACAGTATTGTGGACATGCACTCTTTCCCTAGATTGGTCCTGAGTAACTTATTCAAGCCTAGTAAAACCTAGGGTATAACTACATAACATTAGAGGTATGTCCCCATTCTAGCTTGTCTTTTCTTTGTCATTGATTGCATCATGTTTGTCTCTGAAGATTGAGGGATATGTGGAAACAGTAATTCCAATATGCACAAAAAAACTATGCACTCAAATTGTAGACCTATCAGTCTTTTAAGGTTATATGCCAGAGATCTGTATGAACAATCAGTGGATTGCATGGAGTCTGAAAATATTCTGGCATAACAACAGTTTGGTTTCTGACCAGGCCATTCAACTCTACATTCAAATTTATATTGTAGCACCCCAAGCCCAGCTTTATAAGCAGTGTTTGCTGATTTTCACAGTGCATTTGACATGATAGGTAGAGACAAACTTCAACTGATTGCCACTTATTTCTGCTTATATCTTTTGTCATTTTTCTATAATGTCTAACAGTACAGTATTCACCAAAGAAATTCCAACTTTTAAGGAGAACTGAATTTTTGCTCTAAATCTGCATCAGATACCCAGTCTTTTCTCCATTCTTGGGAAGCCCAGTTCATCCCTTAAGAGTTATAATAAAATTCTTTTCAGGTTCATTAACAGCTCTTTTTTCCCATTGAATGCATCTGATATTTATTCTAACTTCTCAAAATTTGAGTCTGCTCAGGTATCTAAGAAATATTCTTCAAATATGTTGCTGTGCCAAATACTGGGGGGGGGGGGGGGGGTTGTATGGAAAGGCTATATCTAATAGTCCTTCCAGCACATGGATTAGCATATAAATTATTTTTTTTGGCTAAGGCTTGTTATTTTTCCTTTACCCTTAACTTCATATATGTTACCTGACACATTCACTTCAAATGGAGAAAGAGGATGGAGGAGAAGCACATTTATCATTTCCCCCTTACCCACTATTGACAATAGGATATGATGTGGCCAGGAAGAATCTCAGACAATGAATATTTGATATGGAGGATTAAATTAAGAATAGTGTGATTCCTACTGAAGTGTTTTTAGGGCAACACATTATGAGTCGTAAATCTGGGATACCTCTTAATCTGATCACTACACCAAAATGTCAAAGAGCTCTGATATTCCAAACTGCAATACCTTAGAAACTGCAACACATGCTTTTTTACCAATCCTATTAGGATCTGTGAGATAAACATATCACCCTATCATTATCTGTATTCAGGGTATACCATCAGTCTGTACACCCTTTTATAAACTCATCATTTCATAGACAGTAATATTTTACAGGACTATACTAGAAACATGTTCAGGATTAATGATAAGAAAGAAAAAAATTCTGGATTGTGGATGTGGCAGTATTTGGAGACAGCAGAATAGAATAGAAAAAAATTGAGACAATAACAAAATAGAGGAGTTTGCACATAGGGTGTGGCAAAACAAAGTTAAGTTAATACCAATAGTAATAGATGTCTTGGGTGCAATCCCAAAATAATTGGAGCACTATTTCAACACCACAGCATTGACAGATTCACTTTCTGTTGATTGGAAAAGAAAGCTTTACTTGGAAGAACGTACATCATGAAGTGATACTTTTAATACAATCAAACAAGTCTGCCTATCCTTGGGAAGGCTAGGTGGAAAAGAACCATATAGCACGCCAAATTTAAAAATAATCAAGAAGAAAGAAAAAAGTCTGGATGGTGGACTTGGAAGTACCTGGAGATAGCAGGAGAGAAAGTATAGGATAAAATCCCCAGATACAAGGATTTATACAGAAGTAGAACAATTGTGGCAAAAGAAAACCAATATACAGTGGTACCAATAGTAATGGGCCCCTTGGGTGCAATCCCCAAACAACTGGAGTAGCACTTGAACATCATTGGCATTGATAAAATCATTATCAGTCAATTGCAAAAGGCAACTTTACTTGGAACAGTTTACATCCTGTATCGATACTTTTAACACCATCAAACAACATCAGTCTATCCCATGTCCTTGGGAAGGAGTCACTATGTGGCTAAAAATGCAAAATCCAGTCTAAACATCTGTCTGATTGTATGACTAACCGTGGTAATTACTATTAACCCTTCTGCGTATTTATTTCTAGTTGTATTTACAGTCACAATTGTATTTTCACAGATGCCTTAGTGTCAATATTAGATTCAATATTAAAAGTGATTTCTCTGAGCTAGGATAGTTTCACTTGTGCTGGCTATGGTCAACTTAGTTTTAATTCCATTTTGTTTTATTTATTTTACATTATCTTTTATCTTGTTTTACTTCAATGTTTCATGTTATGCACGCCTAGTCAATAACCAAAACAAAGTACTTTGACTTTGTTACATGTTGTATCCAATTCCAAACATAAAATTATTACTATGCTTAAAACACACAGTATAATAGAGTAGAGAAATGACAGTAGATTTTAAAACTATTTTTGTGTGCTGGATTTGAATTTAATCACAGCTGTTTTACAGCACTGCATACAGCAATGTTGTATTTTCAGATAACGCCAAATCAGATAATTTCTAAGTAAGTTTTACTTATGAAACTATGTAATTATAGGGCCAATGATTTTGGTGGCTACTGCTTCAGAAAGCTATACAAGCTACAAGCATAAATGTGTGCCTTCTTTATTTTAATGCCAACTTGGAGCCACAGGTTGGTATTAAAATAAAGGAAGGCACATATTTAAAGGAGTCACGGGGCAGTAGGGAGTGTCATTTTTTTCAACTTTCAATTACCCCCGGATGCTGAGTAATGACGCTGAGACATGTTGTGGATTAAATATGGGTCATTTATTGAATTAACATAAATTTAAATAAATTTAAATACGTCAATTTAAATATTTAAATTCAGAACGAACTAAGGACCTGCAGAGGCCAAAACTAACGGGGCGGAAATTCCTACCAGAAAATTCCTTGGCAACATTGGGCAAAAACTCCTGCTGAACCAGGTGAAGGTAACCACCTTCACCTGGATCCAAGCCACGCCCCTTCACGTGTGGGAGGAGTTCACCCTCCAATCCCCGTGGGAAATTGGATCCGGTGATTCCCATGGACATCCTCTCTCCAATCCCCGACGTTGCTCCAACCTCTAGTTCCTGGAGAGAGGCAGTCCATCACCCTTTGAAGGATGCCCAAAGGAGCATGCGCTGTCGCTTCTAAATGCCCATTTCCACCCCTAACCTACCCAACCCCAATGACCAAAGGGAGGCCTATACTGACATCTAAGTGCGCCGCACCCCCTAACCAATCCAATCCGTGCCGTCAGTGTGGAATAGGCAAAAAAACGGCCGCCTCTAAAGGGGAGGCCGCAAAAAATTCCTATTCGGCCCCGAGGCGACCTCCTCAGGACACAATGTTGATAGCGGAGGGTGGGCGGTTGTTCGCTTTCGTTAAGCCGAGGGCAAGGGAGAGGTGCTTCCTGAATCGCCCTTAAATAGGGCGACTCAGGACCTCCCCCGTCCAGCAGGCAGCGCGCTACCCTGGCGCGCTGCCAAATCCGAACTTCCGGGTTCCTGAGGAACCCAGGGGGAGGTCCTGCCTGAATCGCCCCTAAATAGGGCGATTCATGACCTCCCCCATCCAGCAGGCAGCACGCTACCCTGGCGCGCTGCCAAAAGCCGAACTTCCGGGTTCCAGAGGAACCCGGAAGTCCGGAGCTCGAAAGAGCTGCTGCCAGCATCTCCCAGCCCCGGAGGTAATTTCAGCCGGCGGTTTTAATCCGTCGGCTGTGTATTTTCCAAATATTACGGCTGCTCAGAAGTTGTGACATGGCTTGAGGATTATAAATATGGTTTTGTTATTTTAATATAATTTAGATGTGATTGGTAAATAACTACATAAATACCATAACTTTTCAGATCAGCAATTCCCCAGTATCATTAAAGAAGAACATTATTTTGTGTGCAGTGAGCCAGGTAGGGGATATCTTTATCATTTCACTCCAGAGAAAGGCTCCAAAACAGGAAGACCTTGTCAAGTGATTGCAGATAATCTGGTGTATTTCATGAAGGAGAAAGGCATTGATAAAAGCTTGAAAGCCACTGGAGGAAATTCTACAAATACTGGCTGTGAAAATGGTGCCATGCGCTGCAAGCCAGAGCATTGACTCTGCTGGAGCTGATTGGCTGGTCTGAAGGGAACCACCTTTGATGTGCGAACTGTCTATAGCGGAAATAAAGAAGTTCATTGAAAAACCAATGCATAAGCATAGATATATAATTTTGTAGTATATGGATACAAAGAAATTAATTGGATATTAACTTACTTGAAAAATAGCTGGATTTGTATCTGTGTTGACGTTTGTTTAAATGTGTTTGTGGTTTTTTAAAAAAATGTATAAAATTCAATAAAAAATATTTTTTTAAAAAACCCAATGCAAATACCACAGGGTTCTGTCATGCCCAATTAATAGAGAAATGTGTGAAACAGGTCACAGAGGCAGCAAGCAGAATGTATACACATGAGAAATGTGAGGTTTATATATCAGAGGCCACAAAGCAAGTCAGCAGCTGATGTCAAAGAACGAATCAAAACAAGACTTGATGAAACACGCTTAACCATTTTGTAAACCAGATAATTGCTTTCTGATGTCAATTTATGATTGCATGGACTTTTTTTGTTTATCTAGATAAAATTCTTGCAGAAAGAAACTTTAATTTTTGTAGCACAAGTTGTAATTTTTATGGGGCATATGATCAGTTGTGAGTTTGCCATACATGAGTCTTAGCGACCGTTTAGATCCCACAGAGACTGCCTTCTCCAGGTCTGTCAACTAGACAATGTTGCTTGGCAGGATCTAGAGAAAGGGCCTTCTCTGTGGGGGCTCCAAACCTCTGGAATCAGCTCCCCCCAGAGATTCATACTGCTCCTACCTTTCTCGCCTTCCACAGGAGTCTGAAAATTCATCTATGCTGCAAGGCTTGGGGCCACTAGACTCTAGCGCCCTGGCTGACAAACATAATGTATATCTGTTGTTTGAATGGGAATGAGTGATTTTTAGTGCTACTAGGGCTTTTAGATTAATTAGTTAAATTAATTGGACTTATATATGTCCTCGGGAAGGGCGGAATATATATCAAATAAGTAAGTAAGTAAGTAAGTAAGTAAGTAAGTAAGTAAGTAAGTAAGTAAGTAAGTAAGTAAGTAAGTAAACAAACAAACAAACAAACAAACAAACAAACAAACAAACACTAAGTTAAATGTTTTAAAATTGCAAAAATAACAGAAGATTTGAATTTTTGGTGTAAAAAACATATATTTTTAGAACTTCTCACTGAAATAAATTGCAAAAATTAATTTTTATCCTAAAGGGGCAGGGGGGAGATGAGTAGATGTCAACTCCTGAACAATGCTAAGATATAAAGCTGCCAATTTTTCACATTCCTGTGACTGTAACTTTCTTCCCAGGTTTTGTAATCTCTGATGCATTTATTCAGAGATTTTGCATTGATCTTCACTCAAGACTTTGTGTAAATTGTCAGAAATCCCCAATATTTTTTCCTTCTATCAAAATACTAACACTTTCATACAGTTAAGGGCTACCAAACTTTTTACTACCACACTGTGGGAGCCCTGCATTTTCTTTCAACATCTTTCAATGCAAATTGGGTGTTCTGGGGTGGGGCTCCATTTTCACTACCCCACTGTGTTCCACCCCATCCGGGCAGTAGCCCACCCCTGCTTTCATAGTTATATTTCACAATATGCAAAATATCTTCATTAAAACAGAGGAGGCCTTGTGAAAGAGATCACTTTAATACAGAATCATGCCAGACAGGCAGGTACAGGCTTAAAGAATTCCAACAACACATACAGAGTTATATAGCAAGCCCTGGCTGAGGCAGGAACCAATCATATACACAGTAGCTTTCCCGCTTACAAAGTAACTATGGAACGCGCCCTATCAGAACCTTGGATAGGGACGCCAATCGCACGGCTCTAACCGGCCGGCTGTTTCTAAGCAAACACAGCACTCCTAACCCCTTGATTGACACATACATAGTCTTTTAAATATGCCGGTTTGTAGCGCACTCTCTCTGAGCGCCGGGGCATGCCCGCCTGCTCGGAAATCCTTTCCAAATTTGATTCTTGCATTCCCTCATCAGAAATCCGAACTTCCTCACCCCTTAAAGGTTCCGACGATGCGTTTTCCCCTGACAGTCTGACGGGCAGCTGCAATGGATTTAAAAACGATCCAGGATGCTCCTCCTCTCCTTCCCTTTGACCATCACTCGCCCTGTCCACCCGGATCTGGTCTAAATGCCTCTTCCAAACCCTTCCATCTTCTAGTTCAATTTCAAAAGATCGAGGTCCCAGCTCCCTCCTTACGGTTCCCCTTTCCCAATTCAGACCTCCTGAGTAAGCCCTGACAAACACAGTGTTACCTATTTTCACCTGCCTGGTTGGGGTTACTGGCCACTGCACCGTTTGAGAGTACCAAGGGTGCAGTCTGTCAAGAATGATGCGGAGCTTGCGACCCATCAACAGTTCGGCTGGGGTTTTACCTGTAGCCACGCACGGGGTGGAATGTTGCGCTAGCAACAAATCTGCTAACCTTTCCTGCCATGAACCTTGTGGCATCCTCTTAAGGGCGTCTTTTACAGACCTAACTGCCCGTTCCGCCTGGCCATTACTGGCCGGATGCCAAGGCGAGCTTAACGCATGTCTGATGCCAGCAGATGCCAGGAATGACTCAAAGTGCACAGCCGTGAACTGGGGACCGTTGTCCGAAACGAGAAGGTCGGGGAACCCATGAGTGGCAAATAAAGTCAATAGGGCGTCTATGACAGCTTGAGCGCAGGTAGATCTGAGCAGGACAACCTCCACCCACTTTGAATGGGCATCCACGACGATCAAGAAGGTCTGTCCCATAAAGGGACCGGCTAGGTCAATGTGTATGCGAGCCCAGGGGCCAGCAGGCGGCTCCCATGCCAGCGGCTCGGCTCGAGGAGGGAAAGGGCGACTTTCCTGGCAAACTGCACAACCAGCGACCCTTAGCTCCACCTCCTTATCCAACCCAGGCCACCAAACATAGTCCCGAGCTAAACTTTTCATGCGCACTATGCCTGGGTGACTTCTGTGCAACATTGCCAGCACCTGGCCCCGCAAGGTTTCCGGAATTACCACCCTGCTTCCTCGCAGCACCACCCCTTTTTCCACAGAGAGCTCAGACTGACATCTAAAAAATGGGACAAACACATCGGCAGGGGCTGTGGCTGGCCATCCTCTTAATACCCATTGCCTTATTTGGGATAGAATGGCATCCCGGCCGGTCACTCCAGCCACTTCGGTTGCAGAGATGGGAATTCTGCTCTCAGATAGAGCAAACACGGAGCACGTCGGAGCTGGGTCGACGAGAACATCAGGCAGCGGACATCTGCTCAGGGCATCAGCGTGTGCTATGTGGCGTCCTGGCTTGTAGGTCAACGTGTAACTATAGTTCGCTAGGAAGATGATCCAGCGTGACATCCTTGGTGATAGGACTACTGGACTCTGACGGCTTCCTGATAACAGCCCCAGCAGTGGTTGGTGGTCTGTGACCAATTCGAACTGTCTCCCATATAAATAATCGTGAAACCGCTTGACCCCTGCAATGAGTGCCAGCGCCTCTTTGTCTATATGACCATAGTTTCTTTCAGCTGGCGCCAATGTGCGAGAGAAAAATGCCAGGGGGGCTTCGGCTCCATTGGGCAACCTGTGACTAAGGACAGCGCCCACCCCATGCTGTGAAGCATCACAGGTCAAAATTAAGGGTAAACCTGGAGAGTACTGGGCCAGCACGTTATTGGACAGCAGTAAGTCCTTGACCCCATTAAAAGCCGATTCCTCCCTTCCTCCCCAGTGCCATTTCGCTTGTTTGTCCAAAAGCCGGTGCAAAGGTTCGGCCACCGACGCCTTATGCGGGATGAATATCGCGTAAAAATTTAAAAGTCCTAAGAAGGCTTGTAGCTCAGCCTTGGATCGTGGCCTGGGGGCTTCCCTAATCGCCCGTGTCTTTTCAGGGGTGGGGTGAATTCCCTCCCCATCAACAATAAAGCCCAGGAATTCCACCCTTGGGACACCGAAAACACATTTCTTTTCCTTTAGCTTAAGCCCCGCGTCCCTGAACTTGGACAAAACCCTCCTTACTCGTTCCATCAACTCGTCAGTGGAACTCCCCGACACCAGGACGTCATCGAAGTATGGCACCGTGCCATCGAGCCCATACAGTAACCTCTCCATCAGGCCCTGGAATAGTCCTGGGGCAATAGAGACCCCAAATTGTAAACGGTGACACTTAAAAACCCCCCGATGGGTGATGATCGACTGCGCCTCTGCAGCCAGGGGGTCAACGGGAAGCTGCTGATAAGCCTGAGATAAATCCAGCTTCGCGAACACCCGACCCTTTCCCAAGGTGTGCAGCAGCTGTTGCACCACTGGCAACGGATATGAATGGTGTGCCAACGCTTTGTTAATGGAACATTTGTAGTCCCCACACAGCCTAATTCCCCCATCCCCCTTAAATGCAATGACTACCGGGGTTTCCCATTTAGCCTGATCCACCGGCTCCAGCACCCCCTGGGCGATCAGTCTGTCCAGTTCCTCATCAACTTTCGGCCGGAGGGGAATGGGTACCCTGCGGGCTTTCAAACGAACCGCCGGTTCTTGTGGGTTTAACCCGAATGAAATCGGAGTTCCCTTATAACAGCCCAACTGACCATCGAATACGGTAGGAAACTCCCGTGTCAAAATCTCAAACCTCCCCATGTCAGTTACAGCATTTACCCCAGTCACAGAGAGTCCCAAAGCCTTGAACCAGTCCAACCCTAAAAGATTAGAGAAAGGCCCATTAATAATAATAAGAGGCAAATTGCCCACAAAAGTTTTGTAACGGACTGGAAAACGGCCCTCCCCCACAATAGGTATTGGTGTCCCTTGATAGTCCTTGAGTTGCACCGAGCATGGAGACAGGCGACCTCTGCTGGCAGCTGGAAAACAGCGCTTCAATGTTGCCCAGGAAATCAAGGAATGGGCAGATCCAGTGTCCACCTGCATAGGGCACCTCGAAGAGCCCAACTGGACCTCCAACGAGATCTTCTCCGCTGAACTGGACATCTCCTTCACGAAAGTGGTAGCCAAACGTGGCCGACTATAGATAGCGTTGCAATCCTCACGCCGGTTGGAAGGAAATTTTTTCTGCCATCGGGGAATAAAACTCTGGGGCTCCCGTTGCTCTTGGCTAGCGGCTGTAGAAACTCTGCGAGAACGGCAGACCCTGGAAAGGTGCCCTTTGGCACCACAATGCCAACACACGGCATCACGGGAAGGGCAGGAGGACCTCAGATGGTTGCCCCCGCAGCCCTGACAAGGTGCCTGGGGTGGCCTGGGACGGGTAACAGGAACGTCTCGGTTCCTATTCACTGCCAATTTACACACCTCCTCCTCCTCTGCTTCGTGACTTCCCTCCTCTTCTGGGAGAATGGTGGCCTTATCAGTGGCTACCGTAGCCTTTCGGGTTACATTGACGGTGCTGTCCATGGCTGCTAGCGACTGCGTTGACAGCTCAAACGCACGAGCCTCCGCTAGCGCCGCTTGAAATGTCAAATCCCTAATGGCCAGGAGACGCCGCTTAAGCCGACCGTCTCTCACCCCTATTACAAGCCTGTCTAGGAGATAATCATTTAGGTCTGCAAACTCGCAATAAAGTGCCGCTCGACGCAGGGCGGCCACATAGTCATTTATAGATTCCCCCTCAGCTTGATTTCGCTGGTAAAATTTATAGCGCCTCGCACACCGGGACGGGGACGGGGCATAATGATCCTGCAAGGTTTTTAGAAAGTCTTCCCAAGACACATCATGGATCGAAGTAGGGGCAAACAATGCTCGAGCCGTTTCGAACATCTCGGGGCCACAAAACCCCAGGAAATAAGATCTTTTCCTGTCGCCGGAAATCTCCGTGTACCCGTTGGAGATTAAGAAGCAATCGAAACGGGCAACATAGGAATCCCATGTCTCCCCTTGGGGATTGAAGGGGGCGAAAGTAAGTTGCACTGACATTGTCACTTACGTCCAAAGTCCAAGCATAGAAATCCTGAAGAAATGGCGAGAATCCTCGTCGCCAGTAAAACAGAGGAGGCCTTGTGAAAGAGATCACTTTAATACAGAATCATGCCAGACAGGCAGGTACAGGCTTAAAGAATTCCAACAACACATACAGAGTTATATAGCAAGCCCTGGCTGAGGCAGGAACCAATCATATACACAGTAGCTTTCCCGCTTACAAAGTAACTATGGAACGCGCCCTATCAGAACCTTGGATAGGGACGCCAATCGCACGGCTCTAACCGGCCGGCTGTTTCTAAGCAAACACAGCATTCATTATTTGAATTTTGGCTTAGGTTTTAAAAGTTGAGGTTTTTTGCTTTAATAACTTCTTTATTTCAAAAATTTATGACTAAATAGTGTTAAGAAATGCTTAAGAACCTGTAATATTTTGAAAATAGAAGGATCCACAGTATCCCATTTGGGTGGGGCAGGATTCCAGTTCTTTAAATGCACCTTGTATTTCTTTCCAAATAATTTTTATGTGAAGCTAATTCTGTTAATCACTAGAGACTTTGTGATGACTACGTGAGTTTTTTTTCCAAAGTTCAACACAGTTTGAAAAGACATCAACCTTTACTGCAGGAATTTCAAAATTGCATATTGCTGTATTTGAGGAAATAATAAACATCTCAACAGGTCTTTTAGTATCAAAACAATACTGACTTCAAACTCAGAATATGTTAATGGGGGGGTGGGGGAGAGACTAAGCTTCATGAGAGTTACGTGCTCCTGATGAACTCATATAGCTGTCATTTTACTATGATGAAAGAAAGACCAGCAGCTAAACTTATATGAGGTTTACAGGAAAGTTCTTACATCTCCAGAAGAAAAGAAGATTAAGTTGCAGGAATGTCTCCTCCTAAGCTGAAGAAACATTATGACTTCTTGTATTACCCTATTTTGATTAATAGTTTATATTGCTTTGAGGTAAGCTGCAATGACTAGGGAATCTGGTTGGGCTGTCATATTTACTCAGAGTGTTGGTGTGATACAATTCCCAGAAATTCAGAAAGAGCTCATTTTTTGTGATAACTAGAACTACAGAGAAAGAGGAGGCAAAGTAAAGGGATTTATATAAAAGAAGATGTTGCTCAGAGAACATTAAATCTGACAAAATTTGCTAATAAATGTGGTCAAGACTAAACAATATTTTTTAAGAACTAGACAGCGTACCAAAGAGGAACTGTTGTCCTTAATGTACATACATATGCTTTTATCCTATAATGTATAAAAAGATTATGCAGTAGTTAGGCCAGGCCAGATAGATAGATGATAGATAGATAGATAGATAGATAGATAGATAGATAGATAGATAGATAGATGAACTGATACTTTTGTGAATTGCCTATATTTATTAAGACATATTGTTTTATTTTATTTTATTTTATTGGATTTGTATGCCGCCCCTCTCCATAGACTCGGGGCGGCTAACAACAGTAGTAAACAACATATGACAATCCAATATAAACAGTTAAAAACCCCTATTGTAAAACCAACATACATACAGACATACCATGCATAAAATTGTAAAGGCCTAGGGGGAAAGAGTATCTCAATTCCCCCATGCCTGGTGGCAGAGGTGGGTTTTAAGAAGCTTACGAAAGGCAAGGAGGGTGGGCGCAATTCTAATCTCTGTGGGGAGTTGGTTCCAGAGGGTCGGGGCCACCACAGAGAAGGCTCTTCCCCTGGGTCCCGCCAAGCGACATTGTTTAGTTGACGGGACCTGGAGAAGACCCACTCTGTGGGACTTAACTGGTCGCTGGGATTCGTGCAGCAGAAGGCGGTCCCTGAGGTAATCTGGTCCGGTGCCATGAAGGGCTTTATTGGTCATAACCAAGACTTCATTGTAACATGTTAATGGTGACACTGTGTTTTTATTTCATATATTTGTATGTGTTTGTCAACTGGAAAATATAATAAGGGTATGTAGAATGTTTGTCACAAATTATTCTATCCCAGAATTAGCTGTAGCGTTCCAAAAGTGGTTCAACCCTTAAACAAGCCATTCTTGTTTTTGTAATAGGCCAGTCTGGATGACCTTATGAAATGTGGTGTATTGAATGGTACATTCTGAAATCAGACTACTTTCATGATAGAATATTTTATACACTTCTGTTCACATCACTGTTCAGGTATTCAGCAAGTAAAAAAATGGGTATAAGATTTTTTTTGGGGGGGGGAAATTAGCTTCTCAGTGACTTGCAAATTTAAGCAATTACCAAAATTTAGTCCTCAATCTACTGACAATCATTGTAGTTCTCACAAAAACAATTTTTCACTAAGAATTCAGCTTTCCAATGTTTTCCAACAGAACTTTCAGTTTAGCACTGAATGACATAAGAAATTAAATGGGCAAGATTCACAATTACAAAATACTTTTTGCCAATATGACATCTTCCAGATGAACTGGGTCTGCAGCTCATAGAATTCCTGTCCAAAAACCAGACAACTTGGTGGGGAAAGTTGTTTTATTATTATGGTTCTTTGTACATTCAGAAAGATGTTCAGTTGGATTTGGCATCTTTGAGTTCTTTCCAAGGACCTAGGATAGGCAGCCTTGTTGTTTGATTGTGTTAAAAGTATCATGACAGGATGTAAGTTGCTTCAAGTAAAGCTTTCTTTTGCCATTGATTTAAAGTGAATTTGTCAATGCTGATGGTATTCAAGTGGTTCTCTAGTAGTTTTAGGATTGCATTCAAGGCACCGATGGCTATTGTACTGTTTGTTTGTTTGTTTGTTTTGCCATAGTCTTTCTATTACTTACAAGTCTTTGAATCTTGTTATCTCCTCAGTTTTTACCCACTAAACCAATACATTTTATTTATTTATTATTTATTTTATTTATTATTTAGATTTGTATGCCGCTTTTAAACTGCTAAGTGAGCAGGAGCTGGAGCTCCTAGAGTGCCTTCCGTCCCCTGTCCTATTTATTTATTTATTTTATTTTATTTATTTTATTTATTTTATTTATTTTATTTATTTTATTTATTTATTCATTCATTCATTCATTTATTTATTTATTTATATTTGTATGCCGCCCCTCTCCGCAGACTCGGGGCGGCTCACAACAAAGTGAAAAACAATTTATAACAAATCTAAATTTCTACTAAAAACGTTTTTAAAACCCCATTTTCTAAACACACATACATACACACATACCATTCATAAATTGTATATGCCCGGGGGAGATGCCTCAGTTCCCCCATGCCTGACGACAAAGGTGGGTCTTAAGGAGCTTACGAAAGGCAAGGAGAGTAGGGGCAGTTCTAATCTCCGGGGGAAGTTGGTTCCAGAGGGTCGGGACCGCCACAGAGAAGGCTCTTCCCCTGGGGCCCGCCAACCGACATTGTTTAGTTGACAGGACCCGGAGAAGGCCCACTCTGTGGGACCTAATCGGTTGCTGGGATTCGTGCGGCAGCAGGCGGTCTCGGAGATATTCTGGTCCAGTGCCATGAAGGGCTTTAAAGGTCATAACCAACACTTTGAATTGTGACCGGAAGTTGATCGGCAACAAATGCAGACTGCGGAGTGTTGGTGAAACATGGGCATACCTAGGTAGGCCCATGACTGCTCTCGCAGCTGCATTCTGCACGATCTGAAGTTTCCGAACACTTTTCAAAGGTAGCCCCATGTAGAGAGCATTACAGTAGTCGAACCTCGAGGTGATGAGGGCATGAGTGACTGTGAGCAGTGAGTCCCGGTCCAGATAGGGTCGCAACTGGTGCACCAGGCGAACCTGGGCAAACGCCCCCCTCGCCACAGCTGAAAGATGGTTCTCTAATGTGAGCTGTGGATCGAGGAGGACGCCCAAGTTGCGGACCCTCTCCGAGGGGGTCAATAATTCCCCCCCCAGGGTAATGGACGGACAGATGGAATTGTCCTTGGGAGGCAAAACCCACAGCCACTCCATCTTATCCGGGTTGAGTTTGAGTCTGTTGACACCCATCCAGGCCCCAACAGCCTCCAGACACCGGCACATCACTTCCACTGCTTCGTTAACTGGACATGGGGTGGAGATGTAAAGCTGGGTATCATCAGCGTACTGATGATACCTCACCCCATGTCCTTGGATGATCTCACCCAGCGGTTTCATGTAGATATTGAATAGCAGGAAGGAGAGGACCGACCCCTGAGGCACCCCACAAGGGAGAGACCTCGGAGTCGACCTCTGACCCCCCACTAACACCGAATGCGACCGACCGGAGAGGTAGGAGGAGAACCACTGAAGAACAGTGCCTCCCACCCCCAACCCCTCCAGCCGGTGCAGAAGGATACCATGGTCGATGGAATCGAAAGCCGCTGAGAGGTCAAGAAGCACCAGGACAGAGGATAAACCCCTGTCCCGGGCCCGCCAGAGATCATCCATCAACGCGACCAAAGCAGTTTCCGTGCTGTAACCGGGCCTGAAACCCGACTGCTGGGAACCTAGATAATCGGCTTCTTCCAAGGATCGCTGGAGCTGGAGTGCCACCACCTTCTCGACACCCTTCCCCATAAAGGGAAGGTTGGAGACTGGCCGGTAGTTATTAAGTATGGCTGGGTCCAGGGAAGGCTTCTTGAGGAGGGGGCGCACGAGCGCCTCTTTATAGGATGATGGAAAGGATCCCCTCCCCAAGGAAGCGTTGATAATCTCCTCGACCCAGCTCCGTGTCACCTCTCTGCTGGCCGAAACCAGCCAGGAGGGACACGGATCCAGTAGACAGGTGGCGGAACTCACAGCTCCAATGGCCTTGTCCACTTCATCAGGTGTCACCAGATCAAACTCTTCCCAGACAGGTGGACAAGTACGTGCCCCAGTCACCTCAACTGACTCGTTGTCAGCCGACTCTGTTTTCCAATTGGAGTCGAGGTCCGCCCGGATCTGAGTGATTTTATCAGCGAAAAACATGTTAAAATCCTCGGCACTACTCTGTAAGGGCTCCCCAACTCCCCCCTGATTAAGAAGGGAGCGGGTCACCCTAAACAGAGTGGCCGGGCGGGATTCCGCTGATGCAATCAAGGCGGCGTGATACGCGCATCTTGCCGCCTTGAGCGCCACTTTGTAAGTCTTAATAAATGCTCTTACAAGTGTTCAATCAGATTCAGACTTACTCTTCCTCCATCGCTTCTCTAGACATCTCTTCTGGTGTTTCAACTCCCGGAGCTCCTCATTGAACCATGGAGCTCTACGGGGTCTAGCACCATGGAGAGGTCGCAAAGGTACAATCTGATCAAGAGCCTCCGCTGCAGCCTTGTTCCAGGCTTCCGCAAGAGACTCCGCCGAATTGTGGATGAGTGCATCTGGAATAACCCCAAGCGCCGTCTGAAAGCCCTCTGGGTCCATCAGGCGTCTGGGGCGGAACATCTTGATTGGTTCCGCCTCCCTGCGGGGAAGGATTGGAGCCAGGAAGTCAAGCCGTAGTAGAAAATGGTCTGACCATGACAAAGGCAACACTTCTAAGCCCCTTAGTCTCAGACCATTACTCAATTGCTCAGAGAGGAATACCATGTCGGGTGCGTGTCCTCCCTCGTGAGTCGGACCCTGTATTACTTGAGTCAGGTCCATGGTTGCCATGGTGGCCATGAACTCCTGTGCCAGTCCAGAGGCTTCGCCGAGTGACGGCAGATTGAAGTCCCCCAAGACAATAAGTCTGGGGAACTCCACCGCCAATCCGGCTACCTCCTCGAGCAGCACAGGCAGGGCTTTTGACACGCAGCTGGGAGGCAGGTACATGAGAAACAAGCCCACCTGAACCCCTAAGTCCAACTTCATCAAGAGAGACTCACAACCTGCAATCTCTGGAGCAATGAGTCCACGTAGGCAAAGGCACTCCCTGGCTATAATAGCCACTCCTCCCCCCCTTTCCTGGGGTCGAGGTTGATGCCATATCTGAAACCCAGCTGGGCAAATTTCAGAGAGAGGAACTCCTCCCTCTGGGCCCAGACAGGTTTCAGTAACACATGCCAGGTGTTGCTCTCCTATATCTCCTATACCTTTCTTCTATTCCTATATCTCTTCTTCTATTCTTTCATTGATATGTTCTATTACTATACCTTCTTTTCTATTATTTCTTAGATATATTTTACTATGAGTATCTCCTCTATAACGTTCATCATGTATTTTACTATGTGTATATAAAACCCTCATTGTGTATTGGACAAAATAAATAAATAAATAAATAAAAAATAAATAAGTAACAGAAGCTTGCTCCATTGCACATGGTTTGGTTCTCAAACCCTGGTTGCTAGCTCTCCAGCTGACACACTCAGCATCTTTAATCTCATTGAGTCATTTTGCCTTCTATTTTACTATCCTTCAGATATCCTTCCGATGTCCTTTTTTCTTCTTTAACTATTTGGTGTACTTGCAACATTCCATACCTACCTATTTTCCTTGGTAAAGTAGGGTTGGTAAAGATTGCTGTTGGATGAAGAGCATTGTCGATATTTTTACAGTCTTCCTAATCAGTAGGAAGTTTTAGTCCAGTTTACTATTCCAGTTGTGTATCTAACAACTATAATTGCCAAGGTGTTTGGTGCCTTGATGATATTTTCTCCATCAGTCCACATGAAAACTATTGGCTGATAGAGGCATGTTCTTAGCTATTAAGGCCTACCATGCAAACACTCATGATTTCAAGGTATAAAAGTCTCTCAATTAGGGAAGCCTTATTAGTATTCCCAATTTTCTATAAGATCTTCTATACTATATTCTTCATGAAAGCAAGCACTACATTTAAATGATTTTTAATGTAAAGTATGGCTGCAGCTTCTATTACACCATCCCTTTCAAAGCGTCCAAAGACTAGCATAAAGATTGAGCCAGCCTTTATACTTGGCCAGTATACTGAAGCCATGTCATCTATAAAGTCAAATATAATACTAGATAATGTTGTGGTTAGCTCTGCCCCAGCTCCTGCCCCAAGGACTGTGGATGTGGGGGAGACATCCACATGCTGCAGGCCTGTTTTGCCCCCAGTGGAATCTGCTGATGAAGGCTCCTCTGACCAAGAAGACATGAGTGACAGGGAGGAGGAGAGTGTGGCAGACAGCTCAGAAGGAGATCAATTATCTAGCTCCTCCTTGGATTCAGAACAAGAGTTAATGATACAGCCACACATGCGGAGAGCGATGCATAGGCAACAACAACTGAGAGATTATTATCAAAGAAAATGAGGCCACCTGTGGTTGGGTGGGGCTGTGGTAATTAGTGAGGCTGCTATAAATAGCAGCCTGTGGGTTTGGCCATTGTGGAGGATTATCTGATCGTTGTGTTTCGTGACTGCTTTACTGACTTTGATCTTTTGTGTGCTGATTTTCCCCCCGCTTGGAAACTAAACCAGAGCAAAGTGTGTTTCACTTTGTGAAAGAAGAAGGACTGTGAATTACCTCACAGCTGCAAGCTAAGTATCACAGAACTGATAAGGGACTTGTACAAATTACCAGTTTGTTTGGAGACAGGTGCTCTTTGCTATACCAAAAGAGGGCTTGGTTTAAGTGACTTTTCATTATAAAGAACATTGTTTTGAATTTTCAAACGTGTGTGTGTCTGAAATTTGTACCTGTGAATTTTTGGGAGAAGTCTACCAGAGAGCCCGACAGAACAGATAACATTAAATAAATTGTAGTTCACATTGTGTTCAGGCCCAAAACAAGGGCTCTATTACATGTCTGATTGTCCTACAGAGCAATCGAGCAGTAAAATGGAATTGATGTACCAGAGTGTAGAAATAGCAGATATTATTAAACCAAAGTGTACAATAGCAATTAAGAGCATGGTCCAGATTCTTCTGTAACTCCACTGAAGGCAACTAAATACCATATATTAATATTTTATTTCTGTTGCTTGGTCCCAGAAGCAAAACAATTTTTTTTTGAACTTTAGATATTAATTTTCATAACTTTGAGAATTTTGAATTTTAAAATATTTCATAACAGGAGAACAGGCAATTCTGGAGCAGAAGTGAATATTAAATATTTCGTAACAGGAGAACAGGCACTTCTGGAGCAGAAGTGAGATTGACCACAAGCAAATCTTTCTGTATTCTCAAAGGCTGTCACAATATTAAAGCACTCTTTTTACTGAACACATTCCTGTCACAGCTACCCAGATAATAGCCAGCCATTATGTGCTCCAGCAACAAGCTTGAAATTACTCATAAAGAATAGCATGATTGTTAATGGTTTGTTAAATGCTTGCTTCTCTCTGAGCCACACCATTCTCTTTGGTTCCCCATAACCAATCTTCTTTTTCAAGGAAACATAGCAGATACGAGAGATCCAAACAAGCATCATTATAACAGATCATTACCAGGGAGTGCAAGAACTTTCTCTCTTATTTACAAGTGTATGTTCTTTAGATTTCATTCTTAGATACATTCAACCATGCTCAAGCTGAGGGCATGATATCAAAGCAGGGCACTGACATGGTACTGGAAACAATGTAGGGTTACGGTACAGAAGACCAGAACAGATCCAGGAATCAAGATCTTGTCAGCTCTTCAACCCCTCCAGAACGCTGTCTGCAACACTGACGAATATGAATGTTACGTGGTTTTGGAAAGGTTCCCAACCTCTTTGAGTGCTCTGTGTACTATTACGTTATCTTTGATCTAAACCCCTGTTAGGGATTTCATGCTTTCAGCTTTTGTTTTAGATTCAGTACATTTATCTGAGCAATCTTTCTGAGATGTGTCAACAAATTCAGCTGGCTGTTCTGAATTAGTTATTCAAAAGGAGAAATGGCATTATGCGTTGAGAACCAAAACTGGTTTGTGCATGCAGGCATAATTAGCCAACTCCTGTCCTATATACAGTGGTACCTCTACCTACAAACGCCTCTACTTATGAACTTTTCTAGATAAGAACCAGCTGTTCAAGATTTTTTTTGCCTCTTCTCAAGAACTATTTTCTACTTACAAACCCTAGCCTCCGAAACTGTAACCGAAAAAGGCAGAGAGAAGCCTCCCTGGGGCCTCTGTAGGAATCTCCTGGGGGGAAACAGGGTCAGAAAAGGCAGGGAGAAGCCTCTGTGGGGCCTCTCTAGGAATCTCCTGGGGGGAAACAGGGCCAGAAAAGGCAGGGAGAAGCGTCTGTGGGGCCTCTCTAGGAATCTCCTCGGAGGAAACAGGGCTGGAAAAGGCGGGGAGAAGCCTCCATGGGGTCTCTCTAGGAATCTCCTGGGAGGAAACAGAGCCTCCACCTTCCCTGTGGTTTCCCCAATCAAATACACATTATTTGCTTTTACATTGATTCCTATGGGAAAAATTGCTTCTTCTTACAAACTTTTCTACTTAAGAACCTGGTCATGGAATGAATTAAGTTCATAAGTAGAGGTACCACTGTATTATAAACAGTACTGGGAGCAAAATAGGAACCAGGCAGCATAAGATACCTCATCTTATACCCTGTTTGTTTCCTAGTCCCTCTTAATTTTGCAGTACTATTGCCCATTGTCATACCTGCAATGTGAAAATCCTAGAAGGACCGTGGAGAGCCATCTTCAGATCCATCTAACAAACCTCACTGTTTAAGTTAGACTGAGCTAGCCCACGGATTTCTTATGAAGAAAAACAATCTAATAAGTTATTTGAGTTTCTTGGAAGAATGGGAGATAGAATAAATAAAACCCATAGAAGGCAAAAATGAAACTTGCAAAAAGGAATCTAATGACTGAATCCAAGAAATGCCTATTGGATCTGATCTAATTCAGCATTCCAATCCTGTAATACAAAACCACATGAAAGAGATAAGAATGTTCAAGTATCTCAGTTAGTGATAATGAGAAGCATGCTGTCTCTGTTACAGAAGCAGTAGTTTTCTTCACTAGTATAAACAACCAATAGCCCTTATCTTTCTCCATTAGATCTGTTTAATTGGTGGTGTTCAATCATTTCCTGGTTTAAACCTATGCTACATTAAAAAAAAAACATATCTATTCAAAAGACAATTGAAAAAAACAATCTCTCCCGAATCCCTTATCCTTTGTTATTACAGAATAACTCAAGGTCATTCTTTTATAGTACTTATAACCTGTACACCTTGCATACAGTTATAACACTCTATCTGAAACCAGTTCCTTCTAATTCATAAGTTGTGAGCTGTAGTGGCGCAGTGGTTAGAATGCATTATTGGAGTTTGACTCTGCCCATTGCTAGGAGTTTAATCCTGACTGGCTGAAGGTTGCCTTAGCCTACTATCCTTCTGATGTTGTTAAAATGAGGACCCAGATTGTTGAGGGTAATATGCTGACTCTGTAAACCACTTAGAGAGAGCGCTAGAAAGCCCTATGAAGTGATGCATGAATTCAAGTTGTTATTGCTATTTTTCTAAACCTCAAAGCTTAAAAAGGTGCAATTTTAAAAATTAGGCCATGGTGTTCTACAAAGCCCTGCTTCAATAATTTAAAATTTGCATATCAGGTTACTTTGCCTGTACCATACAGTACAATATGGTACTGTACTGTATGAGCCGAGGTGGCGCAGTGGGTAGAGTGAAGTGACTGCAGGTCAGCGGTTGAAATCTCATCACCACATCAAGGTTGACTCAGCCTTCCATCCTTCTGAGATGGGTAAAATGAGGACCCGGATTGTGGGGGCAATATGCTGGCTCTGTTAAAAAGTGCTATTGCTAACATGTTGTAAGCTACCCTGAGTCTAAGGAGAAGGGTGCTATTAAAAAAATAAAAAAGGTGCTGTCTGAAAAGGTTTGTGCTGGAAGCCACGCACATGAAATTTCTGTATGTTTGAAGTTGCGTGCAAGTGTAGAAGGAGCACCTGCACATGCGTGTTCACATTTTCAGTTCTGCACTAGGCGAACCTGCTCTGGGTTGCTACATTATGTGAAGCCCACCTCTGCCATTAGTCAATAGGAAAGATTTTATTTCATTATTGTAACTTGATTGGGCTGCTAGAGAAGACATTTGTTTGTGTGCACTCACATGAAAAGTCTTTTCTGCACAAAATGCACAGCCTTTAATCATTGCTTCTTAACAGTCAAGGGATCAGCAATTATGAAATACTAGCAGTTAGTACAGAAGCAGTGAAATCTTGAAAACGATATTCAAATGGCATGTTATGTTTATACTCACAAAGATCAGAATCATGCAGGCAGTGTTTTTTTGTTTTGTTTTACTGTATTTCATGACACTCTACGACAGGAATTGAACTTTGAAAAACCAGGATACAAAGAGTATTGTTACTTTTGAACATCAATGTTGCAGAAAACTCCTGAAAGTCATCCATGGGAATGGCTGAAGTTCTCACTCTTTGCACAAATGACCAGATTCAAATTATTATATTCTGAAACATTGTGTCCAAAATCATAAGAAATTTATAATGCTGGAAATATGGAAAGAAATACTAGAAAAGGATGAGCAGCAGCAAGGTGAATTGATTCAATTATAATGGCAAACTGAGTGCATCATTGGAAAATATGAAGGACCAAGTTGGAAGACAGACTATAATTGAGAAATATCTATATGGCTACTAAGAGCTGACAGTAACTGGATGGCACATAATCAATTAACCAAAAATATTGCTTCCTCATTTGGTAAATTATGTTATATGTTCATTTTAAAGGATGAAAACCCACCTATGTCGCCAGGCATGGGGAAATTGATTCCCCGTCGGCTGTCTCGCTTTATGTATGGTATGTTGAGTTGCGTGATGGTTCTTAATAAGGGTTTCTTAATTGTTCTGTTTTTAACATTGGATTTGTAAACTGTATTGTATTGTTTGCTGGGAGCCGCTCCGTGTCCTCGGAGAGGGGCAGCATACAAATCTAATAAATAATAATAATAATGATGATGTGGTGATGATGATGATGAAATTACAAAAGAAATTGGTTAATTGACGGGATATAAAATATGTAAAGACATTTGATAGGTCTGAGGCAAACCTATTTATTCTAAGACAGTGCACATAAAGTGTGATTCATATACTTTTTAATTAGAAAAAAATAAAATTATCTCTATTAATTGAATATGACAGGAATGAATGAATGCATTGATGTGGACATGTCTTGTTGATGAAGATTCTCATCCATCCAGACAGAGTTGTTTTCTTTCTTTTGCTTTGAAACATTTCACTGCTTATCCAAGTAGCTTCTTCAGTCTGTGCAAGCTGGTTGTGGGTACTACTAATTATACTGCAAAGGTGCTTTTTCAAGAAGCAACTAGAGTTTCTGGTTTTTCTTTGAAGATGTTTTGCTTCTCATCTCAAGAAACTTCTTCAGATCTCTTTTTTTTCCTTGGGTGCTGAAAAAGTGTGGGTGTGCAGTATCCCACATGCATGAGTGCCCACATTTATAATTCTGTTCTGCCGGCATGTCTCAACCGCCCGTAATTACAGGGTAATTAGTCCAGGAAGACACACACCACACAATAAAAGGAAAACCCAAAAGTTTTTATAAACAGAAAAACAGAAACAGCTCCCTTTTTAAATGTCAAAGGGATTTTCTGGTACACACAAGGCACAGGTTAAATGCAGTCCAATTGCTCACCCAATAACTGGGAAATTGAGTCCAATTCTAAAGTCCAGAGAGTCCACACACACAATCCTGAACAGCAAAAACCACGATCTTGATGAAACAATGAATCAGATAAACTGTCATGAGGCTAAAACACTAGGCTGCACTTTTAGCTGTAGCACTAATTACAGCAGCCCCACCCAACCATAGGTGGCCTCATATATCTCCTGTAATAATCCTTCAGTTGTTGTCTCCTATGCATCACTCTATGCATGTGTGGATGTGTCATTAATTCTTGCTCAGAATCCAGGGATGATACAGATGACTGATCTCCTCCTGGGCTTTCTGCCAAACTCCCCTCTTTCCTGTCACTCATGCTTCCTTGGTCAGAGGAGACTTCGTTGGCAGATTCTACTGGGAGCAAAACAGGCCTGCGGCATGTGGATGTCTCCCCCACCTCCAACTCCACCTCCACATTGCTTGGGGCAGGAGCTGGGCCTGAGCGAACCACATCAAATTCAATGCCTTGAGAGGGCAAAAACAGCATTCCACACCCCCTGGGGGCCCTCTGGAGGCCAGAAACAGGCTGTTCCCCAACTTCTGGTGGGCCCAGTAGGCACGTGTATTGCCCTTCCCAGGCTTCAAAGGTTTCCCTGAAGCTGGCGGAGGGTAAAAACACCCTCCCCCACCTCCCTAGAGGCTCTCTGGAAGCCAAAAAACACCCCCCCAGAGCATCTAGGTGAGCCAAAAATCTGCTGACCAGGACCCACAGGCACTTTGGAGCTGAGCAAAGGCAACAGCTCACGTGCCAGCAAATATGGCTCCACGTGCCACCTGTGGCACCATGCCATAGATTCACCATCACTGCCATAGACATTTACTAATCCTACTGCTAGCAAAAATTGGTACAGTGGCACCTCTACTTAAGAACTTAGTTCATTCCGTGACCAGGTTCTTAAGTAGAAACATTCTTAAATAGAAGCCATTTTTCCCATAGGAATCAATGTAAAAGCAAATAATGTGTGCAAACCCATTAGGAAAGACATAAAAGTTCAGAATTTGGGTGGGAGAAGGAGGAAGAAGAGGTGGAGGATATTCACTGCTAAAGGAAGAAGCTGAAGTGAGGGGAATAAAAAAAATCCAAAACTTTAAGGCTTAAAAAAAAAAGAGGCACTCTGAGGCAGCGAGGAGGAGCACGCGCCTCCCATACAGCCGGTGTGAGACTGCCTCCCATACACTGCCTCCCATACATTGGCTGCTGCTGCTACTACCTGCTGCCTCTTCCTTCTCATTCTGAAGGGCTACCCTCTCCTCTCGCTTGCTCGCTTTGTAGCCGGCGCCTTTCCTTCGGCCGTGGTGACTCCTTGGCTGCCCAGAGCGAAGGGAGTGTTTCTTTTCTCTGGGCGCTGGCAGAGATTTATTCCCTGTCCAAGCCCCCAGAGGAAGGAAAATGCTTTGTTCACTCTGGACTGCCAAAGCCTTCTTAAGCGCCACCGAAAGGCTCCTCTGGCAGCCCAGATGGCTGGGATTAAAGGGGGAATGGCCAGGCCTTCGTGTCGCTCTCAAATTTCATGTGAATTTTTTCCGGGCTTGGGTTCTTAAGTAGAAAATGGTTCTTAAGTAGAGGCAAAAAAATCTTGAACACCCGATTCTTATCTAGAAAAGTTCTTAAGTAGAGGTGTTCTTAAGTAGAGGTGCCACTGTACTTCTTTTTACATTTCTCAACCTTGGGAACTTTAAGATATGGCACTTCGCTCTAAGAATTCCCCAGTCAGTCATGCTGACTAGGGAAGTTCTGGATGTTCTGGATGTTCAACTCCATACAATGTTGCCAAGGATGCATAACACTGTCTTAGAGGCTTGGATCGACAGCATTTCTAATGCATTTTTTGTCAGATATCAACTAAACAGTGAACCATTGAAATGCACAAGGCCAAATGAACATAGTTCAATGAATAAACTTAATAAACTAGTTCAGTGAGAAGGGGATGGAACCAATACCACAAGTGCAGATGGAATGCCACAATTTGAAATGGTATTTCCAGGCTTATTTACAGAAAGAATAAATAATCTGTTTTCATATATAAAATTAAAATAGGTCAAATATCTTAAATATTTGGTTTCCTTTTAAAAATCACAAACACTGTAAGGACTAAATGGTTTTGTTCTCAAAGCTAATTCACAAATTAGAACAAATGTAATACAACACTTTTCCTTGCTCTCAACCATTTCATTTCCCCCCTTCTGGCTTACATGATTATTTTATTTCCAAGCTCTGCAGCTCATGTAAAGGTTTACAACCATATAACAACATAATGTGTCTTCAGTTGAATCTTTTAACAACAGACACATTCCAACTGTCAAACTGCTACACAACTTGCACAGATTGCCAGTCTGTTTCTGTATGCAATTCAGAGTATCTATATAAAGCCCTAAATGACATGGGGTCTGGTATTTGAAGGATTGCTGGTCTTCCATCATATCTAACTGACTTTTTCATCTGGTAGAGTTGGCTTGTTGTGGCTTGCATTGATAAAAAAATGCCACCTATCTGGGTGCCATAGAGAAGTGCATCTTCTCTATGGAAGCCTCTGCCCTCTGGACTAAAGTTCTGCCTAAGATTCGAATAGATTTCACTCTATTGGTATTTCAAAAGGCCTTAAAGGCCTGGCTCTTCTCTCAGGACTTTGGAAAGGATGACTGGTGCCCCTTTTTTCCTTCTGTTCCCTTTATTTTGTTTGCTAACATTGTTCTTCCATCTTACGTTGTTTTTGTGTATTTTTTCCTATTATTTTTATTCTATTGTAAGCATCCAACAGTGCCTGGAAGTCAGGCAGCATATACATTTAAACATTTAAATGAACATCACTACCACCATTTTGGCTCTATGGTGGAAAGACTCCAAGGTCCAGTAACTAGGAATTTAGGATTATTGTTCATGATTGGATTCTGACAGATGACCAATTCCTTCTATATGATACAGAGGGATTCTGCATCAAAAAGTACTCTTTAATTGGCCTTTCCTAGAGAGAGAGATATATAACTCAAAATACATTATTTGATCAATTAATGGATAAATAACCATTAGTAACATAGTAACAAAAGAATTCCTTTATTTATTGAATGTTTTACTACTGCATGCAGAAATTCTCCTTTATGTGAACATTTCAGATACTGTGGTTGTTCCAAAGAAGCAACATACCCATTGATAGGAACATCAGACAGTGAATATATTATTTATGCTTTGGGAACTGCTGATTACCACCAAATCAAATTACAAGAAGAAATATTTTGTTTTAAATATAAGCATCTTTTGGGAACTTGGAAATCACTTACACATACACACACACATTACACACACACGCAAACCCCTGACTCTCATTTTACACTGTTAGATCACAAGGGTCACCAAGAAGTATATTATTCCTAGCACAAATACATTAAAATACAATTCTTGTCTTGGCATTTTTTTCAATGTAATTAAAGTGGCCCAAACTCTTATTTTCTACAGTGCACAACAATTGACACCTATTATGTGATCACCAAAGGGATGCTGCTAGACAATCTGCCATGATGGCATATCCAGTGGTATATCCACATTGTTTGAAGTACACCTCTTAGTGAAGTTCAACATCTTTTTTCTTTTCCAATTTTACTGTAATTTCTTTGTTATACAGTTTAAGAGCCCTGGTGGTGCAGTGGTTAGAATGCAGTTGCGGGCTAATTCTGCTGATTGCCAACTGCCAGCCATTCAGCACTTTGAGTCTCACTGGCTCAAGGTTGATTCAGCCTTCCATCTTTTTGAGGTCAGTAAAATGAAGATTCAGATTGTTAAGGTGAGTCGAGGTGACTGGGGCTAAACGTCTTTGTCCATCTGTCTGGGAGGAGTTTGACTTGGTGACACCTGATGAAGTGGACAAGGCCATTGGAGCTGTGAGTTCCGCCACCTGTTTACTGGATCCGTGTCCCTCTTGGCTGGTTTCGGCCAGTCGAGGGGTGACACGGAGCTGGGTCCAGGAGATTGTCAACGCCTCCTTGGGGAGGGGGTCCTTTCTGCCCCTTTATAAGGAGGCGGTTGTGCGCCCCCTCCTCAAGAAGCCTTCCCTGGACCCAGCCGTGCTTAATAACTACCGTCCAGTCTCCAACCTTCCCTTCATGGGGAAGGTTGTCGAGAAGGTGGTGGCACTTCAACTCCAGCGGTCCTTGGATGAAGCCGATTATCTAGGTCCTCAGCAGTCTGGATTCAGGCCCAGCTACAGCACGGAAACTGCTTTGGTCGCGTTGATGGATGATCTCTGGCGGGCCCGGGACAGGGGCTTGTCCTCTGTCCTGGTGCTCCTTGACCTCTCAGCGGCTTTCGATACCATCGACCATGGTATATGGTATCTGTTAGTATATGGGGGTCTTTTAAATCTTTAAACATTTTAAAAACTGTTGGATTATTTATGATTTGTTGTTACATGTTGTGAGCCGCCCCGAGTCTTCGGAGAGGGGCGGCATACAAATCGAATAAATAAATAATAATAATAATAATGGTATCCTTCTGCACAGGCTGGAGGGGTTGGGAGTGGGAGGCACTGTTCTTCAGTGGTTCTCCTCCTACCTCTCCGGTCGGTCGCAGTCGGTGTTAGTGGAGGGTCAGAAGTCGACCCCGAGGTTTCTCCCTTGTGGGGTGCCTCATGGGTCGGTCCTCTCCCCCCTGCTATTTAATATCTACATGAAACCGCTGGGTGAGATCATCCAAGGGCATGGGGTGAGGTATCATCAATATGCCGATGATACCCAGTTGTACATCTCCACCCCATGTCCAGTCAACGAAGCAGTGGAAGTGATGTGCCGGTGCCTGGAGGCTGTTGGGGCCTGGATGGGTGTCAACAAACTCAAACTCAACCCAGACAAGACGGAGTGGCTGTGGGTTTTGCCTCCCAAGGACAATTCTATCTGTCCGTCCATTACCCGGGGGGGAATTATTGACCCCCTCAGAGAGGGTCCGCAACTTGGGCGTCCTCCTCGATCCACAGCTCACATTAGAAAAACACCTTTCAGCTGTGGCGAGGGGGGCGTTTGCCCAGGTTCGCCTGGTGCGCCAGTTGTGGCCCTATTTGGACCGGGAGTCATTGCTCACAGTCACTCATGCCCTCATCACCTCGAGGCTCGACTACTGTAACGCTCTCTACATGGGGCTACCTTTGAAAAGTGTTCGGAAACTTCAGATCGTGCAGAATGCAGCTGCGAGAGCAATTATGGGCTTCTCCAAGTATGCCCATATCACTCCAACACTCCGCAGTCTGCATTGGCTGCCGATCAGTTTCCGGTCACAATTCAAAGTGTTAGTTATGACCTATAAAGCCCTTCATGGCACCGGACCAGAATATCTTCGGGACCGCCTCCTGCCGCACGAATCCCAGCGACCGGTTAGGTCCCACAGAGTTGGCCTTCTCCGGGTCCCGTCGACTAAACAATGTCGTCTGGCGGGACCCAGGGGAAGAGCCTTCTCTGTGGGGGCCCCGGCCCTCTGGAACCAGCTCCCCCCTGAGATTAGGATTGCCCCCACCCTCCCTGCCTTTCGTAAACTCCTTAAGACCCACCTCTGCCGTCAGGCATGGGGGAACTAAAACACCTCCCCCTTGCCCATGTTGTTTTGTTGATTGATTGACTGTGTGCCTGTTTTTTTATATATACTGTTTTTATGAGATTATTAATTTTAAATTGTAACTAGATGGGTGGGCATTGGATTTGGTATTATGTACTGTACTGTTTTTTTTATTGTTGTGAGCTGCCCCGAGTTTGCGGAGAGGGGCGGCATATAAATCCAATAAACCTAACCATATGCTGACTCTGTAAAACTGCTTAAAGAGGGCTGTAAAGCACTGTGAAACGGTATATAAGTCTTAGTGCTATTGTTATAAAATGTAATTATTACAAAGACATATAGGTGTCTTCCAGGGGTGAAATCCAGCAGGTTCTGACAGGTTCTGGAGAACCGGTGGTGGAAATTTTGAGTAGTTCAGAGAACCGGCAAATACCACTTCTGTCTGATCCCAGAGTGGAGTCGGAGTAGAGATTTTGCAATATTTTCCAGGATCCTTCCCCTGCCATGCCCTACAAGCCATGGCCACAGAACCGATAGTAAGAAATTTCACCACTGGTGTCTTGACTAACCCTAAACCAATGAAAGCAATCATTTATTTTATGGCATTGACTAATACAAATTAATTTAGTATTTTCAGTGATGCACTGTTGAGGAAGCCCTGCTGCTGTGTTTCATTTGTTGATGATATAGACACATGGTGTTCATCTGATTTTATCAATACTGTACTCTTCTTGCATCATTAGCAGTCCTTTTACTACAATTGTTCCATTTAAAAGCAATGATTAAGGTTTACTTTAATAATCAGCTTTCTTGAAGACTTTAGAAATATGTGCAATGGATTAATTTACATGGGAATTTGTATCACTCTGGAACACATCTATTTACACACTTAGCACACACCAATGCAAATGTAATTTAATTTTTATAAATATGATTCCAAAATCTTATTTATACACACAAGAATGGGATCAAAAAGGTGAATGCAAATGTGTGTGTATTTACATAGGAAAATCTTTCCAACTGACATGCCATTAAGTCCCATTTCCTTCCTAATGAAATCCAGGCCTGGCGACTGTCAGTCTAAGCCTAGCATGCTGCTCAGCCCTGCAGCATGAGCTGGAAATCGAGTCCAGAAGGTTAATTATTCTTTCAATTGACCAACATTTTTGAGACAATAGAATGAGGTAAATTAATTGCAGAACGTAGCCCTTTAAAAAGCTAATGGCAAGAATATCCTTTGCCAAATCTTGGCTACAGTCAGAACACAAGAAAAATATGAGAAAACAGAGGCTGGGTCAGTAAAGAGGTTAGTTTTTATCCCTTTGTTTCCCTAGGAAAAGATATTTCATGTAACATAATGTCTTAACACAGGCATGTCCAATCTCTTGGCTTGACAGGCTGCATGGACTAAAGGGGAATTGACTTGGGCCACATATAAAATATATAATTAATGTATATAAATATCACTAAAAATCAGATCATAGTGTTAAAATTTACCCTCTTGTGAAGCCACATTACTAGCTGCCAGCCATTGGGCCATGAGTTGTCTTTACATTTTCCTTAAAGTATTTATTTATTTGTTTGTTTGTTTGTTTGTTTGTTTGTTTGTCTGCCTGCCTGCCTGCCTGCCTGCCTGCCTGCCTGCCTGCCTGCCTGCCTGCCTATCTATCTATCTATCTATCTATCTATCTATCTATCTATCTATCTATCTATTCATCCATTTATTTATCAGATTTGTATGCCGCCCCTCTCCGTAGACTCGGAGCGGCTAACAACAATAATAAGACAATATAAACAAATCTAATAGTTAAGTTAATTTAAAAACCCTAATTTAAGAAACCAATCATACATACAGACATACCATACATAAATTTTATAAGCCTAGGGGAAAGGGAAAGTCTCAATTCCCCCATGCCTGACGACAGAGGTGAGTTTTAAGGAGCTTACAAAAGGCAAGGAGGGTGGGGGCAACTCTGATATCCGGGGGGAGTTGGTTTCAAAGGGTTGGGGCCACCACAGAGAAGGCTCTTCCCCTGGGTCCCGCCAAACGACATTGTTTAGTTGACGGGACCCGGAGAAAGCCAATTCTGTGAGACCTAACTGGTCACTGGGATTCGTGCGGTAGAAGGTGGTAGAGTAACCCTACTCTATTTGGTGAAATGTAAAATTAACCACCGCCACCCTTCATGGATCACTACCTTGTCATGTCATGGCAAAGATGTTTATGCAGCTCAAAGAAGCTATGAGCTAAGTCAAGATAGAGAGTTCATAGTGGAGATTTCTGACAAAATGTGGTCTTCTGGGGAAGGAAATGGCAACCCATTCCACTCTCCTTGCCAAGAAAACCCCATGGGCAGTACGAAAAGGCTAAAAAATATAACACTGAAAGATGAGCTCTTCAGATTATAAGGTGTCCAATGTTCATTGGAGAAGAATGGAGGGCAATTACAAGTATCTCCAGAAAAAGTGAAGTAGCTGGGCAAAAGTCGAAAAGACCCTCAGCTGGGATGGCATGAAAGGAAAGTCCAATGTTATAAAGAACAATATTGCATAGAAACCTGGAATGTGTGATCTATGAGCAGTGAAGGGCTACCAATATGTTTACTACCACACTGTGGGCATGGCTTATGCAGGACGCTCTGCATTTTCTTTCAACATCTTTCAGTGCAAATTGGGTGCTCTGGGGTGGAACTCTCTTTTTGCTACCCCACTGCATTCCATCCCATCTGGGCAGTAGCCCACCCCTGCCTACGAGTCAGTGTAAGCTGGATGTGGTCAAATCGGAGATGGCAAGATTGAATATTAACATATTGGCAATCAGTGAACTATAGTCGATGGGAAATTTAATTCAGATTATCATTACATCTATTACTGTGTGCAAGAATCTCTTACAATAAATGGACTAACTGTCAATAAAAGAGTGGGAAAAGCAAAACTGGGGTACTATCTCAAAAATGATAGAATGATATCAATAAAGGAGGATATTTTTGCTCTGGGTTGAAATGAGGGTAACTAAATTAGGATAATGAAATGTCTACAAGAAAACAAGCAAGCTCGGAGGACACCAAGGACCCCTCAGAATGATATCATTTGGAATCCAAGGCAAACCATTCAACATCATAATTCAAATCTATGCCCCAACTACTGATGCTGAAGAGGCTGAAGTTGACTGGAAAAGATTGAAGGCAATAGGAGAAATGGATGGCAGACGATGAGATAGTTAGGGTAGTGGCATCCACACCAGTGTTTTTCAACCAGTGTGCCATGAGACATGGTCAGGTGTGCCATGGGGAAATTAAACATGGGTCTCCAAATTATGGCCCGCGTGCCGGATACAGTCCATCCATGGAGGCCATTTATCGGACCTGCTGCCAGCCGCCTCCATCCGAACATAAACATTCCCCTCACAATCCCTTCAGCTATCAGCGACAGGAAGAGTGGAGGCACAGGAAATGCTCACTGACCAATCACCTTCTAGGATTCATCCCGACCACTAGGAATGAACCAATAGCAGGCCGCCTCTCATCCACACCCAGGAAAGTCCCCGCTTGGGCTGCTGCGCACTTGTCATTGTGTGGCCGTGGCGAGTAGTTGAAGCTGCTACTTCTCCCCGTGGTCCCAATTTCTAATCCTGGTCAGGACTGGAGGTAAACGTTGCCCCCACTAGATGAAGCCTCAGCCTCATCTGGTTATGTCTATCCTGATGGTATATAATATGTACTCTGTTAGAGTGTTATATTGTGTCATTTTGGTTGGTGGTTTGCCCCAGGATTTTGTAAATGTAAAGAATATGTTGTGGCTCAAAAAAGTTTGAAAATCACTGATCTACAAAATGGTCATGAATTTGGACAGTTTCCAGGAGGCAGTGGAGCCTGACATCAGAAATAACTTAGACACTGAAAAAAGACAACAACAACAACAACAACAGCAACAATAACAAAAAAACTTGAAACATTCTAAATTTTCAGTGCCTCACCCAATAACTGGTTAGGAATGAGAAGCTCTAAGATTGAGGCAAGTTTTAAGAATTATCAGAAGAGTGTATAGTGTTGAAAAGTGGGAATAATACTGAAGTCCACCACAATAGACTAAGAATTGCAGAAGAATTAATTCTGAACTAGGAGCTTTATTACTATTATTTTGTTGTGCAGTTAGTTTTTGTATTTCTACCTGGATGAATCCCAGGGGCCACTCTGAGTTGCAATCTCAGTGTGCGAAAATACACTTTGAAAATGCCTCTCACACATGTCAGGAGAAATTGAATTAATATCATTTTCTGGCTCCATGTTAATTTTAGTTTTTGATATCAGAAGACAAAATAACCTATGATTTTTGTTTCTTATGGCTTGCTGAATCTCTGCCCAGGATTCCTGGGCACATGTGTTATTTGTTCCCCTTTGAAGAGTATGTTATATGTCCTTTTATGCTCATGACAGTAACATTTTGCAAAAGATACATTTTATTTAAAAAATCTATGGCCCATCCCACATTATATGTTTTGCTATTCCTCAACCTAAACAAACGTATCTTTGCATATCTGAATTGGTTACTTGTAACTTTTTACAAAATGTATTTCTGCTTGCCATATTACTTTATAACATAATAATATTAACGTGTACACCTGAAGGTTACCATTATAACCCATTGGCACTTGAAGCACATGCTCCAAGTTTTCAGGAGCATATATCTTATTTTCAATATAGACAGTTCCTAAAGTCAGGCTTCTGTTTTTATTGTGCACAGATGTCTGTTTTCCTATTTGCTTGGACTATGAAGCCATGGCTGTATTGGCTTCAGCAAGTCATTGCTTTTTATTTATTTATTTTACTTTTATTTATTTATTTATTTATTTATTTATTTATTTATTTATTTATTTATTTATTTATTTATTTATTTTTAGTTATTTTGTCCAATACACAATAATACAAAATGAAGGTAATAGAGGACACCTTCGAGGAAATAGAATTAGAGAAAGAATAGAAGAGAGAGTATAGGATAATCAATGAAAGAATAGAAGAAAGATATAGGGATAGAAGAGAAGATATATGGGATATAGGAGAGACAATAGGACAGGGGTCAGAAGGCCCTCTAGTGCAATTATTTACGCCCCTTACTGACCTCTTAGGAATCTGGAGAGGTCAACTGTGGACAGTCTAAGGGTAAAATGTTGGGGGTTAGGGGATGATACTACGGAGTCCGGTAATGAGTTCCATGCTTCAACAACTCAATTATTAAAGTCACATTTTTTACAGTCAAGTTTGGAGTGATTAATATTGAGCTTGAATCTGTTATGTGCTCTTGTGTTGTTGTGGTTGAAGCTGAAGTAGTCGCCGACAGGCAGGACATTGCAGCATATAATCTTGTGGGCAATACTTAGATCATGTTTAAGGCGTCTTAGTTCTAAGCTTTCTAGGCCCAGGATTGTAAGTCTAGTTTCATACGGTATTCTGTTATGGGAGGACGAATGGAGGGCTCTTCTGGTGAAGTATTTCTGGACATGTTCGAGAGTGTTAATGTTTGAGATGCGGTATGGGTTCCAAACAGATGAGCTGTATTCTAGGATGGGTCTGGCAAAAGTTTACAATTGTTAATGTGTGAAAGTACACCAAAAAATGTAATCTACATCAAATCTATAGTTTGGCATAGTACTGATGTTCAACTAAATGAACTGTAGAAGTTCTAACATTAGCACAACAACATTCAAAATCACAGAACTATCATAGCTTCCTATAAAATTTAAAGGGAATCTGCAACAGGGAAGTTTCAAATTCATTTATTACAAGAATATTAAGAAGACACAGAAATATTCTCTTACTAAATTCAGGAAGAGGAAATTGAAACATCTTATAGGAGAAATAATAGAAGAAAAGAAGTTGAAAACTCAGGAGACAAAGAAAAGAAAGGGAATTCTGACCAAGAAAAGGGGCTGGGCTTGGTAATCTTTCACCTACAGAGCTATAAAAATCCTGATGGTTTAACTAGCATAATATCCAGCCAGAGGTAGGTAATGTATATAGAAATGCAGCCATAAAGCTTTTTATAAACTCAGAAAATTCATTGTGCAGTACAGGATAACAAAATAAAATCCAAAACAGACACCAGACCATATATGCAATACTATTTTATGGCACACCCAGGATGGCTATATTTGTTCTTGATTTTGATTTTTAAAATCATATGCATCTCTACAAAACAGAGTTTCCCCTGCAGTTCAAAACTGAGTGGATGATATGTTTTTTTTAAAAAAGGCTTCATGTATCCATACATGTAAACTTTAATTGCAAAAGTTCCAGCCTCCGCCACATTCTATGGAAGGAAGAATCATGGGACAAGTGTGCATTTAATATGGTTTGTCTCTGTTTTCAATACAGTTCCAATTATTCAGAAATATCTCAGTTTAGAAGTTTTGTGCTGCATCAAATGAGGAAAGGAGCTTCTGGTACTTTCCATGGAGACAATGCAAATGAAGTGTGAAACTTGCTCAAAATCAGCAATTGTTCCTCCCAAAAGAATATTTTAATTCACATTGTCAGCTTCTATACGCTGGACACCACTTACTTCAATTTTCTTCTGAGAGTACATATTTATGTCATTGATGAATAAGACATGGATAATGGCCATATGAAACATTCAATTTTGTCTTCTTTTTAAAAAACTTAAAAACTCAAGTCCAATCATGTTGTATTTAAATATTTGAATAGTTATTCCAAATATGGTTATGTTGCAAAAGTATAATAAACATGAAAGCAGGAATGCATTTATTTATGTCCCCAATTGTATGTTTAAGTTTAGCATATTTAAGCTCTTCTATCCAGCTGTCTGACTTTATCAATTCCCATAAAATATGTTATAATGACTGGACCAGGGAATATTACATCCCAACAGGCTGAACATGTCCACTTTCCAGGTCTCTATGGATAAAATCAAAGATTTCATATGTGTGGCTTTTCTCACAATTATATATTGATATTCTGAACTTGGTATTTCCATCCCAGTCTTGAGGCACTTGACTAACTATAGTTGGTTGATGGTCAAAGCAGAGACTAATGCTATGAGGTGGTGATTTGCCTGTCAATTAATTGTTTACAAGTGCCATAAATATATTAAATTTCTTATTCATTCAGATACTTGTTGTTCTGTTGGGCTCTTTGGTAGACTCCTCCCAAAAATTCACAGGTACAAATTTCAGACACACACACGTTTGAAAATTCAAAACAATGTTCTCTATAATGAAAATTCACTTAACCTAAGCCCTCTTTTGGTATAGCAAAGAGCACTCGTCTCCAAACAAACTAGTAATTTGTACAAGTCCCTTATCAGTTCTGTGATACTTAGCTTGCAGCTGTGAGGTAATTCACAGTCCTTCTTCTTTCACAAAGTGAAACACACTTTGCTCTGGTTTAGTTTCAAAGAGGAAAAAAATCAGCACACAAAAAGTCAAAGTCAGTAAAGCAGTCACGAAACACAACGATCAGATAATCTTCCACAATGGCCAAACCCACAGGCTGCTTTTTATAGCAGCCTCACTAATTACCACAGCCCCACCCAACCACAGGTGGCCTCATTTTCTTTGATAATAATCTCTCAGTTGTTGTTGCCTATGCATGGCTGTATCATTAACTCTTGTTCTGAATCCAAGGAGGAGCTAAATAATTGATCTCCTTCTGAGCTGTCTGCCCCACTCTCCTCCTCCCTGTCACTCATGTCTTCTTGGTCAGAGGAGCCTTCATCAGCAGATTCCACCGGGGGCAAAACAGGCCTGCAGCATGTGGATGTCTCCCCCACATCCACAGTCCTTGGGGCAGGAGCTGGGCCAGAGCTAACCACAATACTTGTATTCCATGCCTAGTTTTCAAATTATCACATGAAAATATTAATCATATATAAATATTTCTTTGGTTATTAATAGATGGATATCTCTAACCTTACTATTTGGGATACAATAATATTCTCAAAATATTAAATGATATTTTATATTTTTATTTTATATATTTTCAAAAAGTCAATTTCCATTAATTTCCATAAAGAAGTCCCAATATATTTGTGTTGGTGTTCTTTTGTTGTTGAGGTTCATTTGTCCCCTCCGAGGACTCAGGGCTGCTTATAAATATCCATTTAAAAGATGCAGTTATAAGTTATACCAAGATTGAATTATACATATTTTCTTGACTACCATTAGGTTTTGCTAGACCTTAACTAGACCTTAAAGACTAGTTACAGATTTGTCATATGGAAAATCTGGTGTTATCCTTCGCAACAGTTAGAGTTGCTTTCACAATTTTATTCAAATTGCGAATTCAATTGAACGAATGCAGAATACAGAATTCTGATATTTTTTTTGTATTCATCCTGCCACACTGAAACAAAAGTACAAACAACTGCATCATTCCAGACAGAAATGAATCTGTCATGGTTTCAAAGACTTTAAATTAACGGTGGGATCATTCTCCTTTCTCCAACATCTTCCCTTTTGTTCTCTTATGTAGTAGTGGCCATAGTCCAATAATGGCAAATTAATGTTCATGCTCTAAACCACACCTGCAAAACATATAGCCTGTTAAATATCCGTTAGCCTAATGAATGAAGGTGAACACACTTGCCCCAGGTTAATGTTGCAGGATCCAATCTGGGTTGGTCACTGCGACCAGAGAGTTTTTCTTCTGAACATTTAGAAGCATTCAGAAGCATCTAGCTTTGTGAAAATGGGCTCGAGCAGAGTGCAAAAGTTTGAAAGCCTTTAATCTTGTTCAGTGCCATGGTGTTTTTTAAAAAAATAAGTCACTGCAGACAAGCAGGAGTTCACAGTCTGTCATGCCAGAAGGCACAAATTAAATTAACACTGATTGAGAAGCTAAGTTAGAAAATTGTCAAGAAGAAAGAGAGAAGTCAATCTTAAACTTTGAAGTCAATCATATATTGACTTCTAAGTTACAAGAGATAAGTAACTAAACTATGGATTGCAACAGAACAGTTATGTTTCTGTCACATTTAAAAGATGCTTAGCATCTAAGAAGAAACCCAGAAATAAAGAAATATCTGTTGGGAAAATAGGCTACCAGGTTCAGGAAGTTGGGTATGAAAAGGTTAGTAAATTAGGTACAAAGTTTAATACATTGGTACCTCTACTTAAGAACATCTCTACTTAAGAACTTTTCTAGATAAGAACCGGGTGTTCAAGATTTTTTGCCTCTAGTTAAGAACCATTTTCTATTTTCTACTACCTGAGCCTGGAAAAATTTCCCCTTTAATCCTGGCCATCTCAAGCTTTTCTGGGCTGCCAGCGGAGCCTTTCGGTGGCACTTAAGGAGGCTCTGGCAATCTAGAGCGAATGAAACATTTTCCTGTCTCTGGGCGCTTGGAGAGGAAATAAACCTCTGACAGCACCCAGAGAAAAGAAATGCTACCTTCACTCTGGGCAGCCGAGGAGTCAAAACAGTGAAAGAATGGTGCCGGCTACAAAGCGAGAGGAGAGGGGAGCCCTTCAGCTTGGGAAGGAAGAGGAAGCAGGTAGCAGCAGCAGCCAGTGTATGGGAGGCAGTGTATGGGAGGCAGCCTCGCACCGGGTGTATTGGTGGTGCATGCTCCTCCTCGCTGCCTCAGAGTCCCTCTGACTACAACCCTCCCCACTATGCCTCACATTGTTCAGTGGAATTTTTCATCCATTGAGGCTTTTAGAAAATCACAGATGGCTGTAGAAGTTCCATCTTGACCTCTGTGTACTTATCATAACCCATCTCAGTAAAAATCAAGATGAATGTTATCAGTAACATGCCCAACACATTTTAAGAATGTGTCCTTTTGAAAGTTTTGTAAACTTAAATGATGTGTTATTTCATATACTGTATCTAATTATCTTTGTCCTAGCAGCTCTTCATTTGTTTAAACTAAGAAGCTGGACTCTGTTAAGCTCAGTTCATCAACCTGAGAAGAACCATTGTTTATATCTATTCTTTCTATAGGACATTAACTCTGGAGAAAGAACCTGACTATCTTCTGCATTAGTTCATATTTCTCTCAGCAGTGTATCCTCAAAGAGCCACTGTTTTCTTGCAACTGACCACTCTGAAGTTTTTATTTTCCTTTGGGAGGTCCCAGTTGTTCAAATGTTGAACAGTTGACAGCTGCTTGGAACATACTACAAAAGGATTCATAGCCAGCAGCATTTCTATCTCTTCATCGTCCTAGAGTGGATTAAGTCTCTGGCTGCTACTTATGGCTGCTATTCATGACATTGCTGGTGTTATTATGACCTTTTTCTCTGTTGTTGCTTCATCTGACATTTGCAAGATGGTGGGTCATTTTTCCTTTACGAGGAATGGGTTTATCGCAAGTAGAAAGGGCTAGAACCTTAACTATGCAATACTATAGCCCATATCTCCTGTACCATAGTCCATATCTCCTGCATCTCCACTTAAAACTGTATTTAGAGGAAATAAGTATATTAAGTAGGAGATTCTAAAAATATCTTTCTGTATTTATACTCTTATTCTTTGGGTCAAATAATGAGTCTGCGGAGAGGGGCGGCATACAAATCTAAATAATAAATAAATAAATAAATAAATAAATAAATAAATAAATAAATAAATAAATAAATAAATAAATAAATAAATAAATAAATAAATAAATAAATAAATAAATAAATAAATAAATAAATAAATAAATAAATAAATAAATAAATAAATAAATAAAAATAATAATTTATTAGATTTGTATGCTGCCCCTCTCCAAAGACTCGGAGTGGCTGAATGAGTTTATTACTTTTTATTTATTACTTAGATTTGTATGCCGCCCCTCGCCGAAGACTCGGGGCGGCTCACAACACGTGGAAACAAATCATAAATAATCTGACAATTTAAAATATTAAAGATTTAAAAAAAGACCCCATATACTAACAGACATACACACAAACATACCATATATAAATTAAACATGCCCAGGGGAAGATGTTTCAGTTCCCCCATGCCTGACGGCAAAGGTGGGTTTTAAGGAGTTTACGGAAGGCAGGAAGAGTAGGGGCAGTTCTAATCTCCGGGGGGAGTTGGTTCCAGAGGGCCGGTGCCGCCACAGAGAGGGCTCTTCCCCTGGGGCCCATCAACCGACATTGTTTAGTTGACGGGACCCGGAGAAGGCCCACTCTGTGGGACCTAATCGGTCGCTGGGATTCGTGCGGCAGGAGGCGGTCTCGGAGATATTCTGGTCCAATGCCATGAAGGGCTTTAAAGGTCATAACCAACACTTTGAATTGTGACCGGAAACTGATCGGCAGCCAATGCAGACTGCGGAGTGATGGTGAAACATGGGCATACCTAGGTAAGCCCATGACTGCTCTCGCAGCTGCATTCTGCACGATCTGAAGTTTCCAAACACTTTTCAAAGGTAGCTCCATGTAGAGAGCATTACAGTAGTCGAACCTCGAGGTGATGAGGGCATGAGTGACTGTGAGCAATGAGTCCCGGTCCAGATAGGGCCGCAACTGGTGCACCAGGCGAACCTGGGCAAACGCCCCCCTCGCCACAGCTGAGAGATGTTTTTCTAATGTGAGCTGTGGATCGAGGAGGACGCCCAAGTTGCGGACCCTCTCTGAGGGGGTCAATAATTCCCCCCCAGGGTGATGGACGGACAGATGGGATTGTCCTTGGGAGGCAAAACCCACAGCCACTCCGTCACATCCGGGTTGAGCTTGAGTCTGTTGACACCCATCCAGGCCCCAACGGCCTCCAGGCACCGGCACATCACTTCCAGTTCCTGGCAATGAAGTCAGATTCTGAACATATTGAATTGATGGGCATGTTTAATTAGAAATTGATTTGTCAATGGAAACGAGGTTCTTTTTTCCCTACTTCCAACTCCCCAAGAAAAAAAAACCTGTTTATTTCCTCGCCTATCCATTGTGAAAACAGAAAATGAAAGATGGAAGAGTTGTGATTAGATATGTTGTAGACATTCTTTGTAACTATCCTCTGTCCTCTTCAGCTCAAAAATATTACTAAAGGCTGAATAGAGATGTGTACAGTAAAAGGCCTACTGCTTTTGTGTAACTCCTGAAATTGTTCCAGTAATTCTAATAATCCTCCATTTCAGTTTATCATGTCAAATATGTAGATCTTTGCAGTAGTAATATTTGATAAACCATTTTTACAAAACTGTTTTTTTTTCAATTCTGAGAACGAAGAACTGCCAGCAAACAGCATTATGCCCATTTTTATTAAATATAATTTCTAAGAAAAAAGAAGCTGTACAGTTCTTCATAAAATTCTAACAGATAAATAAATGCCACTGATATTTACTGAATCACCATCAAAGAGAACTAATATGGTTATTAAACATCACAGAGAGAATTCAACAAGTAGAAGTCTCAATTTTTTTTCCCATTATGGTGTTTTAAGTTACTACTCATCTCTACAATTTTTAGATAGATTATGAAGATTAAACAGTTTGAATGATTTTTATCCTGCAAAATGCCCAAGGTGACTTTAGAGTATGTGAGTTTAAAACTTTCTGGATTTCTCCTTTATATTTCATAGGTATATTATCAACATTTTTGGCTAAGAATTCTGAATATTTAATTTCTCAACAATTTTTAATCACTGTTCCTGACTTCACCAAATATTATAAAACCATTAAATGCCTTCTATGATATGGATGTTTGATATTAAAAGGTCCAACCTTTTAGCCTGGTTTATATTGGTAGAAAGAAAAGGATGCTGATGGACTAGCAGAGCCTGGGGCCAGAGTCAAAAGAAGAATCAGTCTGACTTCCTACAAGCAGTCTAAATCCAAGCCCTCTTGAATTCCGTTAACTCTTGTCTAGCATCAATTTTGTGATGATTATTAGTTGATTAGATTCTTGTGTATATGCGTGAGCAATAAATTATCTTAACTGGAAATTGGTATGATTCTTTGCACCTGACAGCTGAAGCAACAACATACATAAAACATACATCTTTTATACATTCTGCCCTTTCCCTTGTTTCAGAGTCTCAATGGGAGGGAGTTGCACTATTCTGGCTTTTATATTAACACAATTCTAGGAGAGGACTATGCAGCCTTTTGTCTCAACATACACTTTTTTTTTTAGATTGGAGATCTGATATCAGATTCAAGAATTGTGGACACTTCCAGGATATAATTTTATCTTATCCTTGGGGAAAGAAAGACACCCACAAAAATAACAAATCTTCCTGTACAAATGTGAGTATAAATGCAACAAAGATAAAAGCACATAATTTTATATACAATGTACATGCCACTATATTGGCAGGGTAAAGATTTATTTATCCATCAACTCTCAATCCTCAGAAAATTCAGGACAGATAAGTAATTCTGTTTCAAAAAAATATGCAGTCTAAATGAGATTTTGCATTTTTAAAATAACACTAAAATGTAAATATGTGGCCTGAGCTCTTCCTTCATTCAAAAATATCATCCAAGACATATATGACTTCAGTAGTGAAGGGAGCTTTTTCTCCACTTTGGATAGTGTTATTTTTTCCTACGATAGGAAAGCCTGGTTACAGTTATCTAACATCCATGTTCCAATAACCTCACAACCTTGTTATAGGACTATCTTTAAAGCTAATTTAGAAGCTATAGCTGGTACAGAAAGTCAAATTGTTACAAAAGCACTGCTTTTAAAGCAGTTAAATGAGAAAATATGGAACTGATTCAGATGCCACCTCTGAATAAACAGATTTACTTCAATATTTTGATACTAGCATTTAAAGCACTAAATCAATTAGAGATCAAAAACTTGACTCCCCAAAGGTCCATTGATACATATACTGAAACTCATCAAATATCCCTTCCAGTATTTTGGTTCCAAACTGAATCAAGCAGTGGAACGTCCTGCCAACGGAGGTTGTGAACGCCCCAACTCTGGACATTTTCAAGAGGAGATTGGACTGCCATCTGGCTGGGGAGGTGTAGGGTTTCCTGCTTGAGCAGGGGGTTGGACTTGATGACCTGTAAGGTCCCTTTCAACTCTAATAATAAATAATAAATAAAATAATAAATAATAAACTTATGAAGTGACCCAAAATAATGCAATTTTAGTAGTGATGAAATTCAGTTCTGGAAAAGTGAACTCTAGATACCCAAAACTAAATCACATTTTAGCCAATGACTAGAAAGACGTATATTCACCTGTAATCCTAACTATTATTGCTTTGTGCATCATCCTGAACCCTTCTAAGAAGAAAGAACACCACATTCTAAAGAAATCCTATTATGAATTGCACTAATTTGTTTATTTTAAAAGGCTGCATAATAATCTGTAATAGACACACACTGACACTAATCATGTTTGTGGGACATATTTCCTTAAAATCCATGTGTCTAAATAGATAACATAACGCCATCTGAGAAATTATGTTTCTGAGAAATTATTATATATAAATAATTCAGATGAGTCTGAAACAATGTTCCACCAGAAGAATTTATTCCATGTCCAAGTTCTCCCCCTTTTTAGAACTCCATTTTTGAGCGGAATTGGTTGAATAATGAATTTTGCAGAACTTGAGTTACAGAAGGCTAGTTTTTTCCTATGGATAATATCTGCTAGGACACACAGTCAGGAATGTTAAAAACACTAAGTGGCTTAACTTTCATCAGAGCCAAAATTTCTATCTCACTAAGAAGATACAGAGTCTTACTATATTGATGGGTTGAAATAAAATGGAGGACAACAAACTTCAAATTTCCATTTAGCTATTAAGTCTCTTCTGTTATTTTAGGCCAGTCATTACTATAACTCTCAGAATAATCTCTAATACAGAGTTGTTGTAAGGATAAAATATGGTGCAAGGAGAAAACAAAAACAATACTCCTACAAAGAAAGAAAAGAGAAGACATTGAGCCCAATTCAAGGCCTCCCATTGAGCCTTTCAACTACATTGTCAATTAACTATTAGAAGCTTTTCAACCAATCAATATTTTCATTTGTACCGTGGCCAATTCTTTAGGAGATTTCCACCAAACATGCCGTATGGATTATTTATATGCTCAGGATGACAAAGTTCTGAGCTTATTTGTTCATACGAGGACAGCCTATCTGAATAACAATTAAAAGAACCTCATTCCATTTCCTACAAAGCAATATGCATTCTTCAGTATACACTAAATACATGGCGAACATATGGACATGATCATGTTATTCAGACTATTGTGGCTGCTACAAATCAATGAAAACCCACCTCTGCCACCAGGCATGGGGGAATTGAGATCCTCTTTCCCCCTAGGCCTTTACAATTCTATGCATGGTATGTATGTATGTATGTTTGGTTTTTATATTAATTGATTTTTAATCATCAATACCAAATTACTATTGTACACTGTTTTATTGTCACTGTTAGCCGCCCCGAGTCTCTGGAGAGGGGCGGCATACAAATCCAATAAATAAATAAATAAATGAATGAATGAATGAATGAATGAATGAATGAATGAATGAATAAATAAATAAATAAATAAATAAATAATAAAATGTAAATCATAGGTGCGACTTTCCAGTGATAGTTAAATTCCATGCATCTTTAGACTAAATATCTGAATTATAATGACTAAGAATATATTTATCCATGGATAAAGACTTTTTTTTCTGTAATAGATGGAGGATTGTCAATCTACTTTTTGCTATCCCCCTAAATGTAAAGCCAAACAAATTAGCTCTAGGGGGGGGAAATCCTTTTAGCTTTTATGGCACAATAAATACAGACATGGTAAATGCTATCTCAAAACAGTTAAACAATAACAATTATTTGATATCTGCTTATTAATACACATATATACGTGTATCTGCATGCATATGCATGAACAAACACAATAGAATATTTAAATGGATATTGAACATCTAATTATTAAATAATTAGATCTATTATCTAATACTTCAGTTAATGCTGATGAAAACAATTCTATTGTCCCAGATGTCTCTGAATGTATACTTGGCAGACTGAATATTTTGGAAACAATTTTGAGATATCAAAGGTTGTTGAAGGTATAACATACTCTAATCCCCAGACAGAGACTCTATCATCAGTAAAACATCAATAAAATACAAAATGACTCATTGATATCTGTAAATGTCCACCATGTTAATAATAGATGTCAAAAGAAACAAAATCAATCAATCAATCAATCAATCAATCAATCAATCTTGATAGCAAAAAGTTCCTTTCTTTTCCTTTCACTTTCGGAGAAAACATGTTGTTTTAAACTTGCTTTAAAGGGAAAGAAGAGTACTGTACTGTAAATTTCATCCAAAAACTTGCTTGCCAGATCTTATCATTTTATTGCTAAGTTCAGTCTTTTAAAATTTCTGAAAAGTATCTAGGAAGATTGGGACAAATTAAGTTCAGATGTATGCAGACACAATTCTATGCCACTATGATCTAGAATGAAAAGGGCTGTAAATATACAATATGCTCAACCCTAATAATCTCATACATGAACCATTCTGTTATGATGTTATTCTTTACTGACTGGAAGGCTATAGTACTGGTAGAAGCCTTGGACAGAACAATTCTATGCCCAGTTTTATATGCTGGCAGAATTTATATAATTTCTGATCTGCCACCTATATCTGCTGAGGCAAAGTAGGGCACTGTCCAATTATTGCACATTATACATGGGCATTGTTCAGTTATTGCACATTGTACATGTCTGCCACTCTATATTTTACGCCCAGTTTTTCACAGTTTGGCAACTTAAGCTTTCATTTTCTAGGTAAATTCACCTGCCATTTGTTCAGTAGATCTTATGTTTTTACCTTCCAGAGGTGGGTTGTGGATTCTTTCTCTGCACATGTGCCCACAGGAATCAAAAATTAGTTTCTGCGCATGCACAGAAGTAAAATTCAAGATGACTGAGCTCACAGACTGGCACTGACAGAACCGGCTCAGAGGCGTCATTACTAGTTTACTAATGGTTCTAAAGAACTGGTTAGAACTGATAGGCACCCATCTCTGCTACCTTCCCTTGCAGAATAAGTAGCACTTTGAATACCTATATAGTATGGATGCCTGGGAAGGTAAGGATTGACTGTTGTGATCTTCTTCCACAAGTTTCACAAGTGTTGATGGATTGGACACAGTAATATCACTTGCATGATCTGCGTGTTTATTTATGAAACATATTTGTATGCTGCTACAATAAAAGACTCTCAGCAGTTAATATAACTAATATAGCAGTTATAATATAAAACAAATCCCATGTAAAAGTTAAAAAAAGAATGTGTCTTTTGGGGCCAACGAATAGTCTCCTAAAATGGCTGCAACACACAACAAAATAGCTGCATTTATCTGAAGACAGATAAAAGTTTCCTTTCTCCTCTCTTTCATTAAACCCCCCTCCCCAAATTTGGAAATGTCATCATATTTCCAAACAAAGTTATGGCCTTCAAATATCCAGAATGGTGAGGTGTTAGCTGTTGCTTTGTAACTGTTTTAACAAATACAGCAGAGGAAGGAAATGCTGCATTTTCCTTTATTAACGAAATATACATATATATTTAACTGGGTGAAACTGACAAAAGCTCTGTCAAGCTCGCTTCTAATCCAAGTGATAGAAATAACTGTAAAACCGTGGTTGTTGCTTTCTTTCGGCACTCTTCAAAAGACACATCCAGAGAAGGGAGTTCACTTGGCACAGATGAAAGGAAAAGGAGCAAGAGAAACCATCCATTGCAAAGGGTCCATGCAATCTGGACAGAGTGTTAGGCTAGCCTTATAGCCAAGATGGAAAGATGAGCTGGAACAGAAGACACTTTCTTAAACTGGTTTCATTTCTAGCCTGTCCGCTCATAGGCAGAACAAGAAACTGAATGTTGGAGTTCAAGAATAGCCGAGGAAAGTATACCAGATTAGCAGATTCTCTTTAATGAACCTGGATCTATTTTCATTTATTATATTCCTGGATGTACAAAGTTGGGATAAATTCTTGAAAATATTCACTAAGATGATTTTTTTTTCTTTTTAAGCAGCTTTCTCTTACATGGACCACAAATCATATTAATGGATTCTGTGTTCAGTGTCGCTATTCTTCCTCATGAAGCCTGTTCATGTTGTAAATATGTTGTAAATATGCTCCCAAAGAAATCTGTGACATCACAGGGTTTTGGGGTTTTTTTTGCCTTAAGCTCTTTCTGCACTGAAAGCTTTGCATTTATTTTATCTAGGTTCCCAGCAGTCGGGTTTCAGGCCCGTTACAGCACGGAAACTGCTTTGGTCGCGTTGATGGATGATCTCTGGCGGGCCTGGGACAGGGGTTTATCCTCTGTCCTGGTGCTTCTTGACCTCTCAGCGGCTTTCGATACCATCGACCATGGTATCCTTCTGCGCCAGCTGGAGGGGTTGGGAGTGGGAGGCACTGTTCTTCAGTGGTTCTCCTCCTACCTCTCCGGTCTGTCACAGTCGGTGTTAGTGGGGGGCCAGAGGTCGACCCCGAGGTCTCTCCCTTGTGGGGTGCCTCAGGGGTTGGTCCTCTCGCCCCTGCTATTCAATATCTACATGAAACCGCTGGGTGAGATCATCCAAGGGCATGGGGTGAGGTATCATCAGTACGCTGATGATACCCAGCTTTACATCTCCACCCCATGTCCAATCAGCAAAGCAGTGGAAGTGATGTGCCGGTGTCTGGAGGCTGTTGGGGCCTGGATGGGTGCCAACAGACTCAAACTCAACCCGGATAAGATGGAGTGGCTGTGGGTTTTGCCTCCCAAGGACAATCCCACCTGTCCATCCATCACCCGGGGGGGGGGAAATTATTGACCCCCTCAGAGAGGGTGCGCAACTTGGGCGTCCTCCTCGATACACAGCTCACATTAGAGAACCATCTTTCAGCTGTGGCGAGGGGGGCGTTTGCCCAGGTTCGCCTGGTGCACCAGTTGCGGCCCTATTTGGACCGGGACTCACTACTCACAGTCACTCATGCCCTCATCACCTCGAGGTTCGACTACTGTAATGCTCTCTACATGGGTCTACCTTTTAAAAGTGTTCGGAAAATTCAGATCGTGCAGAATGCAGCTGCGAGAGCAGTCATGGGCTTCCCTAGGTATGCCCATGTTACACCAACACTCCGCAGTCTGCATTGGTTGCCGATTAATTTCCGGTCATAATTCAAAGTGTTGGTTATGACCTTTAAAGCCCTTCATGGCCTCAGACCAGAATATCTCCGAGACCGCCTTCTGCCGCACGAATCCCAGAGAGCGATTAGGTCCCACAGAGTGGGCTTCTCCGGGTCCCATCAAGTAAACAATGTTGGTTGGCAGGCCCCAGGGGAAGAGCCTTCTCTGTAGCGGCCCCGACTCTCTGGAACCAGCTCTCCCCAGAGATTAGAACTGCCCCTACTCTCCTCGCCTTTCGCAAACTCCTTAAAACCCAACTTTGTCATCAGGCATGGGGGAACTGAGATATCTCCCCCGGGCCTATACAATTTATGTATGGTATGCTTGTGTGTATGTCTGTTTAATAATGGGGTTTTTAATATTTTATATTGTAAATTATTAGATTTGTTATAAACTGTTTTTATTGTGTTGTGAGCCACCCCGAGTCTACGGAGAGGGGCGGCATACAAATCTAATAAATAAATAAAATAAATAATTTTTTATAGCAGTTGGATTAAAAATATGCATTTATTTCAGCTGGGGATACTGCAGTCTAGAAAGAAGGTACAGTACGTGATAAGAAAAATTATGCAGAAGAAAGGGCTTGGAATAGAATGAACTGCTGCTTTTCTGATTCCCTTCACTTGCTTAAACTACCAGTTCATGCACATTACATCATTTAATTAAAGCCAAAACGCATGAAAAGGTAAGGAGTAAGTAATGGTGTGTGTTTTTTAATTTCACCCACCTTCATCCTAAATGAGAAAATGTGCCTTTGAAACATAATTCTACTCTCCAAAATTAAATAAAATACAGATATATTGTTGCCTTAAATTCTCCACGAGCTTTATTTTTATTGTTCACACAGAAACAGATTAGATTTACAATCTACACTTTCTATTGTGCAAAAGTGTAAACTGAATGATTTAGGGACTTAAAGCAATTGTTGCCAACTTGCCATCTTCCAAAAGCATGCTGGTTTGCTATAATCTCAAAACATCAGCTGTGGGACAGGTTAAATGAGATCTTTCCTGCCGCTCTGTAAATTGAATATTCTATCTGCAAACTAAACCACTTGAAAATGATTTACTGCCATGGGTCATTTTCTGGCAAACCACTTGCAAACTGTCCAGCTCACCCCTTTTTCTGGCATTCTAGCTTATAGGACAATCTGTCAGAGTATAGGCTTATAGAATGGACATGTCCCTAATGCTGGATATTTGCTGTTGGCTATTTTCCCGGGATGCATTCCAATTCTACACAAACAATTTAGAATTATTCACAGACTGGTGTAGGCAAGGTCTATGAGGCTACAATTACCCTACAAAAGGGAATAACTGTTTAATTCTGGGGTGGGTGGGAATTACAAGTAACAGTTTCCTGGATAATTTTTGATATATGCTTTTTAATAACCGATCATGGCACATAGGAAGTAAGAGGGATTGCTGAATGGCACAATCACCCTAAAAAGACCCTTTCTTCCGATCCTGAGTTTACTGTAGAACATAAGCCCTCCTGGTTTCACTTTAAGGTTCAGTTTCCTTGGATTTCAGCTCATCTCTTAATGATTACATGGACTTGTCCATGAATTCTGTTTTTGGCAATAGAATATTAGTGGATTGCCACTGCCTTCTTCCAATGATTTTTTTTAACTTCCCAGTCTAGCCTGTGGCCAATTTATGTCCTCCTATTCCAGTAATTGCTGTCTATTATTTTACACATCTTTGATAACCATTCCTGATGATCAAAAAGGGCTTATCTCTTAATCATTTTAGCAATCAATGAAAGCAGAAGTCTTGCTTTCCATTTTTAGCAAGTTCAATTCATTCAATTCAACTCCCTATGAATTTTCCTTAAAAAAAGTTATAGTGCCCTATTCAGAACATATAATCAATCATTTTAAAATGGAAAGTGCAGCTGTTTCATTTTGAGCCTCTCATCTGTTGACAGTCCTCACTGTGTGTTTTTCCCCCACAACAGACTCAGATCTGCGTGATGCTTTATTTGGCCTCTCTTCTCTGAATCCATTTGCTTCTAAGCTATTATGAGCCAGCATTCAGTGTCAGGTCAGTATGAGGGCTCTGATGAGCTGAAGTACACAGAGAAACATGGTTAAAGAATGACCTTATAAACCACCCTTTGGCGGCACAGTCATTTCATAACTAATTGCCTTGTACTGATCACAGATATCAGCCATATCTTCCAAACGGCTAGTTAAGTCTATATATGGTCAGAAGATTACAGGCCAGAATATTTGTTTTGTTCTGCTAAAATCAGATAGCTTTGTACCCATCTCATATTCCAGTGGATTGGAGCTAGATTACTTAGCAGAAGGTTGATTGCCTAGAGAATTAAAAATTCAGACAAATGTCATCATTACTTTTCTCAACAAGTATAGGCAAAAAAGATGAAGGGAGGAAGGAAGGGAGGAAGGAAGGAAGGAAGGAAGGAGCAGAAAAATCACTTCTGTTTCAACCATCCCAAAGGTACTTTTCAAAACACAGTTGGTTTTTTCCTTGAGAACATTTTGCTTTTTATTCAAGAAGCTCCTTCAATGAAAATGTTTCACTTCTCATCCAAGAAGCTTCTGAAGAACTGAAGAACTGAACTGAAGAAGCTTCTTAGATGAGAAGTGAAACATATTCAAGGAAAAAACCCAAAGAGTCCAATTGCTTTTGAAAGGCACCTTTGGGACAACCATGTCTTGGATGATTGAGAATATAGACACTTACTTCTGTTTCAAGTAACAAATGCTATTTCATGCCTATGCATGTACATTCACTATTGCCATAGACCTATTGTGTAATATTTAACAACTGTACATCTTTGAGAACTCAACTGTTCATAGAACTTTATTTCTTAAGTTATAAAAAAGTTTTCACACATGTTTATTGAGATTATTGATCCATGTTTTGTTATCCCAGAACAATTTCCATTTTTGCTTGAAAGATGAATATTTGAAATCAAGGCATTTTGACAAATCCTAGTATCAACCCATCTGCCTCATTACACCACTATTTTCCTGCCTGTTCCATAGAGTTTTCTGCGGAGAGGGTGGCATACAAATCCAAAATAATAATAATAATAATAATAATAATAATAATAATAATAATAATAATAATTTCTAACCAGGAGCGGGCTATCATTCCCAGCCCTACCGGAACGGGACGGGAGCGCATCCCCCCCCTTGCACACGGGCACGATTTCCAGTTTTTTTCACTTCTGCGCATGCGCAGAAGCAGAAACAACCAGAAATGGGCAAACAAGTAAGTGCCTGCTCGCTGCTGCCCGTCGCAGTTCCCCCCCCCACCTACTTGCTGCATTCACCTCTCACTCTTGGGAGCCGGCATGAGAGGCGAGCAAGGGGCGAATGGCAGGGAAGGCACCGCTTGCGGTGTGGCAGGGCAGGCATAGGTCCGGGGAAGCACAGGTGGCGGTGCACGCCTGGCATCACCACCAGTGCTAGCCTACGCGCTACATGGCCGTCACCGGAACGGCGTTCCCCACTGTTGAGGCTGGGGCCCACCACTGTTTCTAACTCTCTGAGCCGATTCTTCATTTCTGTTTTCCTCTTTTTACATCTATAACCTTTTTGCGTTTTACTTAATTTGCTCAAGTCAGTTAACAATAACAAAGGGTAATGGTCCAAAAAGAAAAGAAAAGTGACCTACAACAATTATATCTGCTGATTAAGGTATGAAATTACTTTAGTTGATGCTTGACATTTAGATTTTTTTAAAACCTTCTCAAAGTATATCTTCTAAAACCCTAACCTTAAAACTATTATAAGAGAGCCAAGGAGGTTAATTTGACCTGCCATTTGGATTAATAACTGACAGTCTTATTCTACTCTCTAAAGATATTGTTTTCCCCACAAACTCTATTTATTCCAAAGGTCCAGACAAATCATAAGAAACACAGTAGTGTCTCACTACACAATCCACTCAAACATTAATTGGATTGTATGCAGAATTATTCTCTTAAATACACTGGTCTTGGACATTGAAGCTTTTCTAGGAGTGCAGAACATTTTGAAAAAAAGCAGAGGGACCTCTGACCAGCTTACTTTGCTATAAGGGAGCTGTCCATAGCAAAACTGTACACTTCATATATTTTAGCATCTGGCTGGTGCTTTCTAATTTGGTAGTAAAATTCTAAAAAGAGGCTAGAGGAAGCCAAGGACTGTGGAACAAGGAGGGTTTTGTGATTGAAAAGCACTAAAAACAATGGATTAATAAAGGACCGAATAAATAAAGTAAAGAAGCCAAGTACTAAATGATTCCTAAATAAATGAAGTCAAGTACTAGGGAATCACTAAGTTTTGTCATTTGAAAGCACTAAGAATGAGGGATAAATGTTGAATATTGATGAGAGAGAAAAAAAATCACCCACACATATAAACAGCCTTCAACTTACAACCACAATGGAGCCCAAAATTCTGTTGCTAAATTAAGTGATTTTTTTTGTCCCATTTTATAACCTTTCTTGTCAGAGTTGTTAAATGAATCGTAGCAGTTGCTAAATACAGTTATTAACTTTGGCTTATCAGAAGGTAGCAAAAGTGGATCACATGACATGGAGAAACTGCAACTGTCATAAATATGAGTCAGTTGCCAAGGGTCTGAATTTTCATCATGTGGCCCTGAGGATATTGCAACAGTTATAAGTGGGAAAAACAATTGTAAGTCATGCTGTAACTTGAAACGGTCACTAAATGAACTGTTGTAAATTGAGAGCTACCTGTACCTGGCTAGTTCTATGCTAATTCTAGTGTCTTCTAGCGTTCTAATAAGCTATTATATTCAAAACTAATATATCTGCTAATTTTCTATGCAGATAGAAAATATATAATACTATATACGGCTTAAATATTGACATTTTGAGAATCAACTTTTCACTATTTTATTTCCAATCTTGAGATTACAAAAATAAGAATAAAAACTAAAAAGCTCTCTCTATATGCCTTTTGCCGCATGAGTCCCATCGGCCTTCTCCAGGTCCCGTCAACTAGACAATGTCGTTTGGCGGAACCTAGGGGAAGAGCCTTCTCTGTGGGGACGCCAGCCCTCTGGAATCAGCTCCCCCCAGAGATTCACATTGCCCCCACCCTGCTTGCCTTCCATAAATGTTTAAAGACCTATCTGTGCCGCCAGGCTTGGGACCATTAGACCTTAGTCCCCTGGCCGACGAATGTAGCTTGTCTTGCTTTATGAATGAGAATGAATAATTTTAAATGTTATTAGAGTTTTTAAAGTTTTTTTAGCTATATTAATTGGATTTTTTTAGATATGTATATTGTTTATTGTTTTAATATGTTGTGAGCCGCCGTGAGTCCTCAGAGAGGGGTGGCATAAAAAATCAAATAAATAAACAAACAAACAAACAAACAAACAAAATACAAGCTGAGAAGAGGAGAGCCTGCGGTCTAAAGGTTAAAGCTACTGCCTTACAAGGCAGACTGTCAACCTTCGCTATGCTGCTGCATTCTTTCGCTTGGTTGTCAATAGTTACAGGGTGGGTTAGAGAGATAAGGGGGTGGGTGGGAAGAGCACAGGAGGAGAGTTAGGTTTTGTTTTCCTAGGTACCAGGAGAAGATGTCCCACCTGATGAATATGGACAATGGGGATTGGGCATTGTCCCAAGGGGGGTGGAAAAGGGGTTTTGATATATGCTTGTATTGCACCATTTTCTCAGACTTTTCTTTTCTTTCGATGCTTCTAGTTCTGATTTTGATAAATTCACTTTTGAACTTTTAGAAAAAGGACTCTGAGTTTTATTTGTCTGAATTCTGACTGGCAGCTTGACACAGACTCTGCACATTCAAATCCCGGTAAGGGTATGGCTAGCTGATGAGAGCATAATATGCTCGAAATAGCTCTATACTAGACTCTCTTCCTTTTCATTATCATCAAAAATATGTTATACACACACACACGCACACACACACATACATACGTATGTGTGCTTGTGTATGACTATATTCTATTAATAAAGTTTTATGTACAGAATATTTGATCTCAATATATTGGCTATTTTAATACCACCAGCTTGAAATCTCTAGCTTTCTCTCCACCTGTTTATTCAACTTTGCTGATGTTCTTAAATTGGTCAGTAACTTTGGAAACAAAATGCATGATTAAAATAATCCAAAAATTAGACAAGATGAATCAGTTTTCACAATATATTCTAATTGCAGTAACTGCAATGCAAATTATGAGAAAGTAGTTTAATACTGCTGCTCTGCTTGACTGCCTCTATTGGGTACCAGCACTTGAAAAAGTAACTTGGCAATATTGGAGTATCTAATTTTCCAACACAGGAAACTTTTGGAAAGATTCATAGTAATGAGAACCCCCCCCCCCCAACAATTTCCTCTTCCAACAGAAAATTTCATAAATAAATATCTCAACCTAATATTTGGCTGCATAAATCAATTAGTCTGAACTGCATTGATGAAAACATAGCAAAAACTGGATAACATTTTTTTCATATCCTTGAAGATATTTTTTCTGTTTAACCAAAATGGTAAGCCAAAAAATCCCCATATCCAAATGTTCTATAATCTCCATCTTGATTAATTGAATCAAAAATAACTTTTATTGAATTAGACATCAGTTATGCAAGTTAAATATTATTTTGCAGCTTTTTTGTACAAGATAGATTAAGGGGAAAAGATTTATGTTAGGTTCCCCCCCTCAAAAAAAATATCTTTATTGATTTTCATCAATATTGCATGAAAACACTGTATTAGGCTTTCCCTATCATGATGATCCAACATTCAAGTCTTGTTTTATTAATTCTTTTAACATAATTATATAATTTATTTTTTAATGCTGTGCCAGAGGCCTGTCAGACTAATAGTATTTTGATATTTGATACCACTCTCATTTTGGCCTAGCTTGCTAGATTTGCAATGGTTAAGATTGCACAAAGAATGTAACCCATTTATCGAAGAAAAACTGTCTGATCGGGAGCAAAGTTTCACGTCAGGGTCTTGCAGGACAAAATGGAACAGCAGGCAAATAGAGAGCAACATTGTTGTATGCTTAAATTCAAAAGATGATTTTTATGCGTTTCTCATACTTTGGCTTCTCTCTGTAGAAGCCAGCAGTTTTGCAATAATTTTTTTATATATATAAAATTTTTATTACATATATACACATTTACACAAATAAAATAAATGGTATAAATCATGAGTTATAACTGCCAAATTAACACATACTAACAAACAGACAAACAAACAAAAATAGAATAATTCTAATAATATAATTAATTACTTATTTAAGTACACTAAACAATAATGACAATAACAATTAACATATAACATAATATGTAATATTTATACTTAAATTCCCTTGCGGGGGTAAGTTATAAATCATCATATAGTTTTAAATTATCTTCTGGTGAAGTATATCATAACATCAGTATCTACCATTTTCTCTTTTAGGTTGTCCACATTTTTTTAATCATTTTTATTTTCTTAACCGCCTTCATTCATTCATATTTAATTTATTTAAGTTCATACAAATCTTGCCTAAAAAATTAGTGTATATAGATCTTTTGTAATTTGTCATATCAAATAAAAAGGATATAAAGTATTATTATTGTTGTATTTCAATTTAAGTTTTTGTTTCTTCTCTTAAACCAATTATAGAAGTATTTCCAAGTTTTATAATGGTCGGATTCTTCTTTGTTTTTTAATTTGAGTGTTATTGACATAATTTTATATTCTTAATTACAGTTACATGATACTTAATACGAAACATCAATGAGTAAAGATGGATAGATTACGTAATGCTTTGTTGTAAGAATGGGCCAATATAAGATAAGATAAGAATAGAAGATTTCACTTCTATCGAGAAAACAGACCTAGGTACAGCAATGACAATCAACACAAATATAATGTAAATTAGCATTGTGCCATAGCATGTAGACTTATACACGGCTTCACAGTGCTTTACAGCCCTCTCTAAACCATTTACAGAGTCAGCATATATTGCCCCCAACAATCTAGGTCCTCATTTAATCCACCTCAGAAGGATGAAAAGATGAGTCAGCCTTGAGCCTGGTGAGCTTCAATCTGCCAAACTGCTGGCAGCTGATGATCAGCAGAAGTAGCCTGCAGTACTGCACTCTAAACATTGCGCCACCCTAGCTCTTTCATTCAGGAATTTAGGAGACCAGAGGAAGCAATTTTATGTCTGTCTATTGGCCCATAGCAATAGCAACAACACTTATACTGTATACCGCTTCACAGTGCTTTACAGCACTCTCTGAGCAGTTTACAGAATCAACATATTGCCCCCAACAATCTGGGTCTTCATTTTACTGACCTTGTAAGAATGGAAGGCTGAGTCAACCTTGAGCCAGTGAGGCTCAAACTGCTGAATGGCTGGCAGTTGGCAGTCAGCAGGATTAGCCTGCAACTGCATTCTAACCACTGTGCCACCAGGGGTCTTAATCTGTATAGCAAAGAATTTATGATACAACAAAAAAGACATTGAACTTCACTAACAGATGCACTTCAAAAAATGTGGATATACCATTGGATATACCAACATGGCAGATTGTCAAGCAGCATCCCATTGGTGGTCAATTGTAGGTGTCAATTGTTGTGCACAGTAGAAAATAAAGAGTTTGGGCCACTTTAATTGCATTGAAAAAAATCTCAAGACAAGAATTGCATTTTAATGTATTTGTGCCATGAATAATATACTTCTTGGTGACCCTTGTGATCCAACAGTGTAAAATGAGAGTCGGGGGTTTGTGTGTGTGTGTGTTGGGTTGGGTTTATGGGTAAAAGTGATTTACAAGTTAATAATAATAATAATAATAATAATAATAATAATAATAATTTATTAGATTTGTATGCCGTCCCTCTCCAAAGACTCAGGGCAGCTCACAACAATAATAAAACAATATTACAATGAAACAAATCTAATATTAAAACATATAAAACCCCATCATTTAAAACCATGCAGCACACACATACCAAACATGAAACATAAAAGCCTGGGGGAGGTGTCTCAGTTCCCCCATGCCTGGCGATACAGGTGGATCTTAAGTAATTTGCGAAAGGCAAGGAGGGTGGGGGCAGTTCTAATCTCTGGGGGGAGTTGATTACAGAGGGCCGGGGCTGCCACAGAGAAGGCTCTTCCCCTGGGGTCTGCCAAACAACATTGTTTAGTCGACGGGACCTGGAGGAGGCCGACTCTGTGAGACTTTATCAGCCACTGGGATTTGTGTGGTAGAAGGCGGTTCCGGAGGTATTCTGGTCCAATGCCATGTAGGGCTTTACAGGTCATTACCAACACTTTGAATTGTGACCGGAAACTGATCGGCAAAAGGCAAAAGGACATCTTCCATACTGCATAATACTAGAGTAGTTAAATAATTTCGGTATCTGACATTCTCCCATTCATAGTTAATAACATCTCAAGTAAACTTCTTATGTGAGGCAGTAAACATGCATTACACAATAGAAGCACAGGTTGTGTTTTATCATTACATGCTTGCATATTCATTTATATATAAACTCCTTCCTTTAAGGACCAGGGTTCAGTTTGGAAACTTGGGAATGCTAAAGAGTCTATTAATGTAAAAATGCCTTTCCTTCAATATTGAAGCCATGCAGATGGTAAGAATCAGAAGTTTTTTTAAAAAAACTTTTAGGTAATAGACCATAATTTCAATGTATCTCCAATTTTGCAAATTAAGTATTTGGCCTAGTAGTATAAAGAAAATGGAGTTATTCCCATAAAGATCAACAGATCTAACAGCTTGCTTGTGTGTTCTTGCAAACAGGTCTTCAATTGCAAACAGATGGTTATTACTCTCTAGTCCACAATAAACTCAGCAGTAATGCTGCACTTCACTTGAAAACACCTTCAGGAATTCTGAATCATGTTTATGGGATATGTGCATTTAGCAGGAAGGCATTTGTCTTTTGTGCTATTATAATTGTTCTTGCTTTATTAGCATCCTTATTAGTAACCACAACTCTTTCTAAAAGCTACCTTGGCAGCTTGAAAGCCTGGTTAGCTAGCACTTCAGCATGATCAAGCCTGTTCAGTACATGGAGAGAAGCTTCCTTTGTCACACTCCCATAAAGTATTTTAAGAGAGAGAAATTGTTGTAACTAAAGACAATCCTTACTCTCTTAGGATTTCATAGCTGTCACAGCTACATAACTGTCATAGCCCTTCACAATTCGTAGCATGGATAAAATATAAAGGAATCGTTCTCTGGTAACATTATTGAAGCCACGGAACAGAAATGAACAATGTATTCCAAATTATGAGGCAGATGCTAAAGAACATCACACAAGGAAAAACAGATCAGTTATTTTGCTGTCCTCCTCTGATTATTTATATTCAGAAAGATTTAGTCAGATAACTAGACTGAGCAATTGTAAAAGTCAGTAAGAAATACTTGATATGTTTATGCGTTGGTCCATACAAATAACAAAATTGAGTTCAGATGTAATGAAAGTTATAGTTTCATGTTAGCCAGTTAAGTCTTGGGCTTATACATCCCTCCTTTGTATGTTCTCTTTATCTAATATTTCACTTATAGTTTCAACCAACCACAGATTAGTATCATAGCCAATCTCTAAACAGTAGTCAATATATCATTTTTTAGATGAAATTGGTTTCCTCAATCATAGCTTGAAGTTGACTTGGATTCAATAAATCTCAGTTTGTCCCATTTTGGCAACAGCATTAGACTGTGGATAATTAAAATGAAAACAAATTTTGACAATCATGTTTAGAAGATGCAAGATTTTTAAACTCAAGATTAATTTATTTACAATTAACCCATCATTTAACATTATTTTTAATAAGGTTGCAAAAACCACCTGCTATATGAATATTCTGTTGTACAAACTGGATAATATTTGAAAATAAAATTGCATGTATTGCATGCTAATAAATCTATCATATATTTTTTCACTTTTAAACATATATTCAAGTTAAAATATTAAATGAAGTTTTATTAGTAACTTTCCATCAGAGTAAAGCAAAGGTGGCTTCTATTTACCTTCCCCACCATTTCACATTTGTGATGTTTTGTGTGCTGCCAGTTTGGGCAATCTGTTCCGAACTGGGAAGAACCCTCCTCTGGAGTAAAACGTAATTTGTCAGAAACCTTTGGAGATATTGTGAAGCACCAATGGAGCTGAATTGCCAATGACAGTGAGGTTTGCCTTATTTTACAATCTTTGAGAGGTATCAATAGAGGCTTTAAAAAGAGACTGGGCAGCCATTTTTCTGGAATGGTGTAGGGCAGCGATGGCGAACCTATGGCATGTACACCACAAATGGCACGTGGAGCCATATCTGAGGGCACATAAGGCATTGCCCTATGTCAGCTCCAGTGCGTATGGATGCACTGGCCAGCTGGTTTTCAGCTTTCTTTTCAGCAATTTTCGCTCTCCGCAGCCTTCAGGAAAGCCTCCTGAACCATGGGGATGGCGAAAAATGGCCAACATGCCAACCAAAAGCTCAGAGGCTTCAGTGATGCCTTTGCACATCCCCAGGAGACAGTGGAGAAGTTGTGCACATGTGCGGGGGGAGGGCATTGTATTATGAGTGGGGGGGGCATGCATCCGTGGATGCTACTTTGCACGCTCACACCCTTTTGGCACCCAAGCCAAAAAAGGTTTGCCATCACTGGTGTAGGGTCCCAGGCCTCTTTTAACTCTATTATTCTGTATTCTGTACATATTTTTGATCCACATCTGCATTCATAAACTGCATGAATTGGAATTATTGATACGGCAAAGTTGTATCCGGCAGAATCTTGTGCATGTATGAAATTTGTTTTTAAAATGTAATTGATGTGGAACATAATTGTATTTGAAAAATATAATATAGAAAGATTCCTTCTGAAGATTAATTTTCCTTAAATAGTAAATCACACTATCAAAGGCCATTAATTAGAAATAGTCAGTATCTTGATCCTGTTTTGAAATTCAGCCACTGTTTAAAATCACATTTCAGAGTTAGATGTAAAACCTATGATGCCTGCAAATGAAAAATCAAGATTTAACAAAGTAAGCTCATGTATGTCTTTTTTACAACTTTCTCTGGGAAGATGTTTCACAGAAAAAAAAATGTTGTGTTTTGAATAATATCATTAAAATTAGGCTTTGGAGGTCAAATTGGGCTGATCGAATACAAGATGATGTTTAAGTGATTTGATTGGAATCTTAAAGGGAATATATTTTATGTAGCTCTTATATGGCCACACAAACGTATTGCTTGTGTTATGCTTTGTTGTGCTTCCATGCAGGTTAAATGAAAGTTGAAATTCTCAGATGTTATGAAAATATTGTCTTATGCAAAAACACACACAATGAAGCACTTGATTTGAAAATCTGGCAAGTCTGTGTGTGTGCTATTATCGCAACATTAAATGACTTTTACTTAGGGTGAAAGTTCTTGTGATAAATCATGGAAAAACTGACTTGTGCTATCTTTAGTCACCGTGCTGATTCGCTCTCACAAGTCATTCACAGCTCTAAAAATACAGTTTATATCACCACATTCCTGGAATTCCTTTAGTTCTTACATTCTGATTTAAGTGGCATTAAAGACCCAACTGCAAAGTTCAAGGCTACGGGGCAATATCTCATCAGAGATTAACTGTCACCTGAATTCAGTACAGTGTTTGGAATATTTATTTGATCAGTTCTCCAATATTAATACAAAGCATCTTCCTGTATATACATCTAATGTCTGGCTATATGGAACATAAGGCTAAAATTATCTTGGAACAAGATAATAAAAAGCACAATCTGACTGAACAATATTCGAAAGCATACTAACCACAAAGAAGATTTACATTAGGACACACACATATGATAGAAGGGGCTGACCTAGAAAATCAGCCTTGTGGGAATAATAGAATAGAATAGAATAGAATTCTTTATTGGCCATTGGTAATTGGACACACAAGGAATTTGTCATTGGCACATATATTCAGTGTACATAAAAGAAAAGATACATTTGTCAAAACTCATGAAGTACAACACTTAATGATTGTCATAGGGTACAAAGAAGCAACCAAGAAACAATCAATATTAACATAAAACATAAGGATTCAAGCAACAAGTTACAGTCATACAGTCATAAGTAGGGGGAGATGGGTGACAGAAGCGATAATAAGATCATGCCCCTAAAAATCTGTGATAATTATAGATTATTGGTAAGTTGGACAACTATGTTGCCATTTTTAAATTGATTACCTTAAAATACAAAGATATCAGCAAGTTAATACATGTTCTCTGAATTTAATTGCAAGTATCCTCCAATCCATACTTCATAGTTTAAGCAAAACTAAATGCTTTCTTCATTCCTTTGATAGGGACCAAAAGGTACATTATGTTCTTTGTCCCAACTGGCAACTCAACAAAGCTGAGCAATAAAAAGCTTCATTTGTATAATAAATTGTGCTACAATCTAGTACTTAGGCATAAGGTCTTTGAAAACATGTAACCTTTTCTGCACATTTCACTAAACTCAAACCAGATGAACATTTATAGTTTCTCATCTTTCATTCAGTGGCTCAGAGCATCAGTAGTTGGAGGGAATGGTATCACATAAATATCTGCCATTTTTTCAAGTAGTTCAGGAGACTCCTTTGTCTCACTAAAACTATGCTATGTAGATTAATCTGAAAAACTCTATATTGAAAGTTATGTTGGTGATGTATGAACCTCATCCTAATAGCTATTCCATTCTGGCATCATTATACAGGCTTGGAATGGAACTATCCATAGGAAGCAGCCATGCCTGTCCTTCCTAAATAGTTAATACACACACACACACACACACACACACACACACACACACACACACACACACACACTATTGTATTCAGTTGGTTTTATAGCTGAGCACATATGTCTAAAATTCCTAACTGAAACGAATTCAAAGCTGAATTTGCTACATCCTTGCTTATTATTGTAGCCATTATACATTCCATTTTTATATACATTTATATATTTTAAATGTTTTTATATACTGTCTATTTATATACACATGCAGCATACCATTGAAATGTTAACGGAATGTCAAAACCCAACACACTAGATAGTAGTTCAGATGAACAACTCTAGCCAAGGGTAATTGAAGCTTTAATCCAGCAAAACTCAGAAGATATATATGGATGTCACCAGATGAAATTATTTAGCATCTTCTGTTCAAGCAGAGGGTTGCACTAGAAGACCTCCAATGCCCCTTCCAGTTATGTTGGTCTGTTATTTTTATGCTTAGTAAGAACCTATAATACTGTGAATCATATTGTACACATTTACTGTACATACAGTTAAGAAACAGTTGGTGCTTTATGTGTTATATATATTGTTAAAATATTGTTTATTAGATTTTTAACCTACTTTTATTTTGATCAGTACATACCTAATGCTCCCACCTCTTATTTTTCCTTACAACAACAGAGAGAGTTTTGTTTGAGAAAGAATAATTAACCTAAAGTCATTCAACTGGCTTTCATATCATAAGGAAATTCACAGCATCTCAGCTTCTACAGCAGTAGGAACATAAGAACATAAGAAGAGCCATGCTGAATCAGGCCCTAGCCCATCGAGTCCAGCATTCTGTGTCACACAGTGGCCCACCAATTGTCCATGGAGATCTTGAGCAGAAAGAGAAAGAAAGATTCTCCCTTTCCCCTGACCCCCAACAAATGGTACTCAAGGGAATCCTGCCTGCCTCAACCAACATAGAGGTGGTGCATGGACATCTGTTTCAATAACCACTGATACACTTGGCATCCATGAATCTGTCTAATCCTGCCTTGAAGCTATCAAGGCTGACAGCTGTCACGACTTCTTCTGGAAGTAAATTCCATAATCCAACGACCCTCTGGGTGAATAAATATTTCCCTTGATTTGTCCTCACTTTCTTACCTATGAGCTTTATGGAGTGCCCCCTTGTCCTAATATTGTGTGATAGAAAAAAGATTTTTTCTCTGTCTACCTTTTCTATCCCATGCATGATTTTATACACTTCAATCGAGTCACCCCTTAAACGCCGTCTTTCAAGGCTGAAGAGACCAAGGCGTTGCAACCTGGTTTCATAAGGGAGATGCTCCATTCGCTTGATCATTCTTGTTACCCTTTTTTGCACCTTTTCTAGTTCCAATATATCACCTTGCCCATTACATGAAACTAGCTCTCAATAAATATGCTGTATCACACTTGCTAAAAATCCAAATCAATTAAGGTTATTTAAGCCAACAAATTAAAATAATCAAACAAGAATGACAAAAATAATGCCACAATAAAAAACTAGAAAAATGAAATAAATTTAAAAATAACAAGACAGAAAAGAAAAAGAAATCATCAGACAGCTGCTACTAAAGACCAAGATTTTACAAAACAACAGAGTAGGAGAATAATTGGACCAACTGGGTTTTCCTCAATACAACTTCCAAAAGATAGGAGTCAAAACAAAGAACCCTGTTGAACATTTCCATGACCAGTTGTTTCTCTTCAGCCAGTCAGGGAATGAATCCTTCAATTCTGAATAGAAAAATAAATTAAGAAAAATATACTAGAGTGATCCTAAACCACTTAGATTAAAAGCCAGTATCGTGATACTGAGCGTAGAAGCAAATAAGTACAAAATGGAAACATATCAGAAACAGATGTATATCTTTGCAGCTTGGCAGCAGGATGCTGACACATTTATCTACATTTATGCGTATTCTTTGTATGAGCCTCCCCGTGTAAACAGTAATCTAGTCTAAAGATGACTAATGTACATCTTACTGTGGCCAGAAGGGCTATCTTCTCCAGGAACAGAAATGTTATGCTTGTAAAAAATGCTTCAAGCCATCTCTCCAGCACCTGATCACCTAAAAACAGCACTAAAGCAAGGAGCAGCCACAAGCTACAAACTTAAATTTTAATGAGGAATTCAATCCTCATGTACATTTAACTCTGGGTTGGCTAATGTCCCATCTAATACTATTTCAACCTTATCTGTATTACCATTCAGCTTATTTTCCTGCATCCATTTCTCTATTGCTATCAAACATTAAGTTCATGTTTTCAGTCATGCCCAGGGGTGGATAGCAGGCAGGATGGGGTGGAACGCAGTTTCACCAGCGGAAATGAAGATGCGTGTGCAGCTCCAGCTGATTGGTGGTTGTCACTGGTCTTGGCTTGGCTCTCCTTTTTTCCCTGCTGCTGCGTCTGCGCTCCTTGCTTTTTTCCTCTTTCCTCCTTCCTGGTCTTGGATGAGCTCTCCTGCCTGGCTCCCTTCCAGTCTCACAAGGCCACCTCCTGCCTGAGGTGCAAGCAGAAGGCGTGGGTAGAAGCGGCACTGGCAGCATTTATGCTTCTGGCAGCACCCGTTCACCTAGCTACCCAGCCTGTGGTGACGGGGTGACCCAGGAAGGAGAGCACAGGAAACGTGAAGCAAATTGTCACCTCAGTGAGCGATACTGGTAAGGTTGTAAGTTGAGGCCTTAACAGTTCACTTGAACTGTCACATGGCCGGCAAGCCACTCCTACCAAGTCACATTACCATTAAGCCACACCCACAAAATAAGCCACACCCATAGTGTGGCAGTAAAATTTTTGGCTGCCATTACTGATCATGGCCTAGGACTTAATTCAAAATATAAATCAAATGAATGAATGAATGAACGAACAAACAAACAAACAAGAGACAAAGTCCTCTGATTTATTTTCCAGATAACATCAGCCGATTTTTTGTTGTAGAATGCAAAAAGTACAGCCTCCCATAGCATAATGGCCAAGGGGTAGAATAGTCAATGCATGAACCATATTCTAGAGCCCACCATAAGATCACAAGATCCATTCTAAATACTCAGTATGATGCCACTGAAAAACTAGCACTGTGAAGCACATAGATAACACCATGTTTTGGAAGTACTGAATATTGAATCTAAGAGATGTAGCTGAAACAGATTCCTCTTTTCCCATTTCATTAGAGCAGATCATTTACTAAGAAGATAAGACATAGGGTGTTCAGGACAAGAATCTCCAAAATGAGTAACATTGACTGTTCTCCTTGAGGCTTATGGAAATGGTACAGTAAAGGGATAAAGGTACTAAGCAATGAATAGTGATCCATGAAATGATCCATGAAAATAATATAAGTAGGAAAATAAGTAAATCATCATCATCAATTTGAAGTAATTTAGCATTATTCAAGGTTTGTTTTCCTTCACTATTCCAACCCTTTTTCCAGAACCTTGCCTTGACATTTTTATTAAGAAAGACTTCAAATAACAACATTCCTAATGTTACAGGTTACTTCCCTATAATTGTGTGCAAGAATTGGCTTTCATAGTTATGGTTAACCACTCTCTTTTTTTGTCTAGAATTTTAAGAAAAGAACTCACCATTCTTCCTCTCAGCAAACGTACGGACCTGGATAGCAGAGTCTCTTACGTCACTGAAACCACTGTCTTTGTGAAACACTCCTGCACTTCCAACAACCACATTATTCTGGGGTAGCAGGTCCTGCTTCATCACGGAACTCATCACCAAGCCTGAAGAGATTCCTCTGCTTTGAAAATTCAGTGTTTCTCAAGAGCCAACAAAAAGCTGTAAGCAGAAAAGTAATAAATTAGAAGACATGGCACTGGAGAAGGAAAAGAATGTAAGAAAATTATTGTAGGGAAATTATGGTATGGGTATAGTAAGAAACTAATCAAGGAAAGAAGCAACCCTGGAATCAAAGAGAAATTTCCTAGCATTAAGAACAGCTTGCCTTCAGAAGTTCTATATCACTGGAATTTGTTAAGAAGAGACTGGACAGTCACTTGCCTGAAATGGTTGGAATAAAACACCTCCAAGGTCCTTTCCAGCTCTATTCTGATTGATTGATTGATTGATTGATTGATTGATTGATTGATTGAACTACTGATTCTTCTGTTGTCTTGAAACATAGGAGTTACCCATGGCAAAGACTTCACTTAAATCTTAATTTGCTTCAACGGGACAGTAAATAATTGTGGCTCCTGCTTCTTCTACTTATCTTTGGGAATTACAAGAACACAGTCTTGTTTTTTGTGTAAGAAAAAGGTTACTAGCAATCAAATGCTACATTAATTAAAGATTCACATCTGATAGTCATCTCAATTTATCCCTGGCACCTTTATTAAATTTTATTGGATATACTAAAGTAGCAATAAAATGCCAATAGGAGGTAGTTGAGGCAGAGAAGTATAATCCAAGGCTTTCTTCTTCATTATTCTATCCATTCTTTCCATAAACCCTACCAAGATCTAGGCCAGCAGAATATCCTTCTCACTTCATTACATGTAGGTGCGATATTCTGGTTCATCAATTCTAAATCAGAGCTTTTAGGGATATAGTGTTAATATCACTCTGAATGTCTTGCTACAAAACAATTTGTAACATGCTAGAATTACAACAGAAAAACAAAATCCAAAAATAATATATAATAAATTATAAATAGAAATCATAGATATAGTAAGTATATTAAAAAAAACACTTCTCAGAAAACACCAATCTTGAACATATTTCACCATAAGGAAATAGCTTTTCTGATAAGAATTTGTGTACAGTTGACAACAAGGAGAATATTTTAGAAATATTTTCAGAAAAAGAAAGAAAAATATTCTATAATGTTAGGGCAATCACTAAAAAGTTCTACTCCAAACCTAGGTTTCCTCTTGGACAAACACAGTGAAAAGACTTTTCCTGTGTATTTTACATTCATGTAAAGCCTATACAATTTTTGTTAAAAAAAAAAGTATCAATAGTTATTAGATACTTAAATAATATTTTCTATCTTGTTATGTCCGTACCCAAAACCAGAAATATTGTTCACCAAGAGCCATTGGGGGGGGGGGGGGCTCATCTTGTGTTAATCATATCCATCATTATGATCCACGCAAAGCAGGGGTGAAGTCCAGGAGGTTTTGACAGGTTCTGGAGAACTGGTAGCTGAAACTTTGAGTAATTCAGAAAACCGGCAAATACTTCTGGCTGGCCCCAGAGTGGGGAGGGAATGGAGTTTTACAGTATATTCCCCTGCCATGCCTACAAAGCCACGCCCACAGAACTGGTAGTAAAAAGCAATTGGATTTCACCACTGATGCAAAGGGACAAAATTCTAATAATGAGAGAATTATCAGTCATGTAGTACCAATGTATCATATAGGCCCGATGTAGCTAAATATACTGCTCAACAAAATAAAGGGAACACTCAAGTAACACATCCTAGATCTGAGTGAATGAAATATTCTCATTGAATATTTTGTTGAATGTGCACAACAGCATGTGAAATTGTTTGTCAATCACTGTTGCTTTCTAAGTGGACAGTTTGATTTCACAGTAGTTTGATTTACTTGGAGTTATATTGTGTTGTTTAAGTGTTCCGTTTATTTTTTTTTAACATTGTACTTTAGCTCTATATGAAGAGAGGTTTGTATACAGATACCTGAATAAACACACTGCATACTTCATGTAATAAGGTAAGTTTTCCTTTCTTTATACTCACCGTCATTTTCTTGAATTTGGAAAAATTCTTACAATGAGTACAAACAGATACTTTACCTCCTGATTACAGGGAACAATACCTGAAATTATTCCCTTATTTCTCAACCACATTAAAGCAACACAAAATGCTTCTGTTAGGAATGCCACCATTCTTATCCAGTTTAGATTGTGCAAAAAAGCAGAAGCAGAAGAAGAAGAAGAAGAAGAAGAAGAAGAAGAAGAAGAAGAAGAAGAAGAAGAAGAAGAAGAAGAAGAAGAAGAAGAAAGTTGTTTCAGGATGTATAGAGGCATATTGAAATGTACCTATGTATAGAGTGGGTTTACAGTACCCATGTTATTGTATATATGTTCAAGTAAAGGAAAGGAATGCTTTGTTGCTTTTTTTGTCAAACTGGGCATAGCAGTACTCCTTTAGTAATGATCCCCAGTTCTGCAGTGCAAGTTATGCATATTATTGCAAATTTCCAGATTTACTTTTCAATGAATATAACGTTGGTATGTTGTGTATCTGAAAGAATGGAAATCCATCTACAGCTGCATACACAACAAGCAAAAATCTTGCTCTCTTTCTGTAATTAATAAGCCACAAAGAACAAGCAATAACTGTTTATTCTTGGTTTTTTAAAATTCATCTTTCTGAGCATTTTGGAGCTCTTGATGCGATGTATCTTTCCAAGACAAAGTCGGTGATGACAGGACAATCCAGGAAACTGCCTCTGCGCCCGCCCACCCCCCCTCCCAAAAAATAATGAATGTTTCTGTGGCTGAACATTAAATCTTTGATGAATTAGGCCAGGGCTTTGGTGACGTCTATGCTGAACTGATATGACAGTTTTATATGGATTATGATTATTTATGTTTGTGAAAAATAGAGAACTCGAGCCAGCAAGTTACTGTCGAAGCTTGGAGACCACCAGCATCGGCGCTTCTTGTGAAGGCCTTTTATATTAGGAAAGTAAGATCATTCCGAGATTTCGACCATGTGTAACATTTTCATTTTTACTAACTGCAGCCCAGGGTCCTTCAGTGAATGTCTGAAGGTCAGGATGTGCCTTTAGAGACGCCTGCTGTCACAGCACACCCTAGTAGCCTGAGCTTGTTGAGTTGTTCTCTCCCCCACCTTCTCTCCCCATGTTAGATTTGGCCTGAAAACATTTCACTCTGTTCCCTCACTTCAGCTTGAACTCAACATATTTACAAAGCCTAAGCATACTTGCTAGCCTCCCAAAGCATCTCCCATCATACCCTGCTGCCAGCATATAAATTGCAAGACTATACACAGAACAGGATGCGTCCTGTCTCTTCTCGGCCTATAAATATTAAGCCCCATAAAGTCTTATTACAGTGGTAGCTTTACATGGGTTCTCGCAAGCAAGATGAAATCTACCGAGTCAAAGTGGCAGACAACTCTCTTCCAGGGTTTCTGATCCTGCTTAATACCAAGACGTACAGAGAGGCTATAAATGTTTGAAATACTGCAAAGAGAGAAAGGTTTTTCAGTAAGAGTTCAAAATGACGGTGTTGCTGCAAGAAAGGCAACACCATCAAAGTATTGGCACAGTACCCTCAGCAGCGTTGTAAAAATAAATAAATCCTACAATGACATGGAAATATATAATCATCTTGAAGATATTTGAAATGAAAGCCAAGACTGCTTTACAGATACGTAGCAATTGTGATGCAAACCTAGGTTGCACAAAGGAAAGCATTAAAACATTGAAGAAGGGAATCCTGCAATGTGTGTTTTTCTTCAGTGTCCTCACACAGAACAGCCCATCCTATCCCTTTCTTCCACCCACCTGTTTTTTTCCTACGTTTTTACTTTATTTTCTTCATTTTTACTTTATTTTGTTTGCTGGCCATCTCACCCTGAGACAACTCTGGGCGGCTTACAAGCTATGATGCCATTAAAAAATAAATATTTCAAAAGACAAAAAAAATAGAATTATAATCAAGGCTAAAGGAGGACCTCCACATTGTGTGCTGGGTCTCTCTGGGGTCTCCAGCACCAACAATGGCCTAGTCCTAGAACCAGAAATCTAACAAATCTGAAGCCATTCTATCTTGATGTCTTGCTGATACTATCCAGATCCTCACCTCCTCCAAACACTGGGATAGGCCAGGGCATTAGATGTATCATCCACCATCATCAGTGTGCTGATGATATCTCACTCCATGGCAGGGGTGGGCTGCTGCCCGGATGGTGGGGGGGGGGGGTACAGTGGGGTAGCGAAAATGGAGCTCCAGCCCAGAGTATCCAATTTGAACTGAAAGAAAATGCAGAGCGTCCTGCATAAGCTATGCCCACAGTGTGGCAGTTAAAATTTTGGTAGCCATTCACTGCTCCATGGTGAGAATCTTATGGTGGTTTCACATGACATTTTATAAAGCAAATGTTGATTTAGGAAATCTTGCAGCTTCCCTTCATTTATTTTGCACATCTTTTTTTAAGCAAGTGAAAAACTATCAAAAGAAAGATGAAAAAGATGCCACAGTTGAATAACTGAAAACCATCCTGGCCCTTGAGAGCCAAGGAAACCCCCCTCCTTTAAGGAGGGGGAGAGAATGAGGAAGAAAACTACTGTAGAAAGATTTCATATAGAAACTGCTGCAGATATTCATACAGATAATGGCTAAAGTAATGAAAAAGAGTTCAGAAATCTGGGTTATTTTAAAATAACTCTTTGATATAATCAACAATTTGAGAGGACAGAGCAAATGAAAAGCTGTAAGTCTTTGAAGTGTTTCAAAAAATCACGACATCCAAATTGACTGCCAGTAGACCCACATCCTAACAAGTAGGATATACCATAGCCAAACACAACCAATATTAATTGCTATCTTATAGATTAATATCTTAATGTCAGACATACATATACAGACACATGTATACATGTGTATGTATATCTATATATCTATTGGCATCTATATCATATTTCTAAAGTATAAGGTTGTGACCAGGAAGATAAATTGCTTTCAAGTTAATATCATCAATTACATATTGCAACATGTATTACCCAATTTAGACCACCCAATGAGTTCCCACTTAAAGAAGTAAAATTTGAATTCAGTCCTGATTCCTGAATCAGCTCTGCATAAACTGTTTGAGGTTTATATTAACTTTTGTCTGGGATAAATTCTCTCTTGCAGTATCGGATTTTTACAGAGGTTGATTACAGTCCTCTTTGTTTTAAGAAATAAAGCTGTCTCAGCTTCAGAGTATTTAATTTCTCCATCTTTTCTCAGTCATCCAATTTGGAGGTGAGTTATTGTAAAGTCACCAGCTTATTGTGGACAGGAAGAGCTGTGAAAGCATTTTCGGGCTCATCTACATCCCTGCCCTGCTGCTTCTAAAAAGCCTGGGAAGAGACACTTGACACATAAAATTTCAATTATATGCAAACATTTTGGTTTTATCTCAAAACATCAGTATAATAAAATTTATTTATTTATTTATTTATTTATTTATTTATTTATTTGTTTATTTATTTATTTATTTTGTCCAATACACAATGAGGTTTTTAGTGAGTATACACATAGTAAGATACATGATGAAGGTTATAGAGGAGATACTCATAGTAAAATATATCTAAGAAAGAATAGAAAAGAAGATATAGTAATAGAACATATCAATGAAAGAATAGAAGAAGAGATATAGGAATTGAAGAAAGGTATAGGAGATATAGGAGAGCAATAGGACAGCAGACGGAAGGCATTCTAGTACACTTGTACTCGCCCCTTACTGACCTCTTAGGAATCTGGATAGGTCAACCATAGATTTTCCTAGCAATAAACCCCATGTGGAAAATTTTGTTTCTTACATCAAAAATTCAAGAATGAAAGAGTGTCCAGGGTTAAAGAAAATACATATTATAGCTATATACTGGGGTGTGCAGCTTTTTTGGATCAAGAAGCCACACTGGACCTTTGTGATAACTGCTAAGGGAGGGCATTCTCCAAAAAGCATGAATTGAAATTACATCAAATTTCAGTTTAATATTATACACAATTAAATATAATTGAAATCAATTAAAGAGTTAAAATAATTGTTTCCATGCGTTTAGTATAGGTATCCTTTTTAGTGACCTTCTCAGACAGCAACAGTTACAAGAGTGATGAAAAAGTAACTTTGCGACCAATGGCAACATTTATGAAATCATCTCTCTCTGTGACATGTTTGCCATTACACTCAGTTAGAGTCTACTGTCCTGTGACTGACCTATTTCCCCCCCTGCAGAGTGCAGTGATTGTCTAAACCTGGGGTGTCAAACTTGCAGCATCACAGTGGCATCATGTGACATGTCGCCACATAAAGAGCTGATAGATAAATTAGTGAAGATTGGACTTAATCCCTGGATAGTTCAGTGGATTTCAAGCTGGCTGAAGCGTAGACATCAGAGAGTTATTGTTAATGGCGAGTATTCTGAGCAGAGACAGGTTACAAGCGGTGTGCCACAAGGGTCTGTTCTGGGTCCTATTCTTTTTAATATGTTTGTGAGTGACATAGGGGAAGGTTTGGTAGGGAAGGTTTGCCTATTTGCCGATGACTCTAAAGTGTGCAATAGGATTGATATTCCTGGAGGGGTCTGTAATATGGTAAATGATTTAGCGTTACTAGATAAATGGTCAAAGCAATGGAAACTGCAGTTTAATGTTTCCAAATGTAAAATAATGCACTTGGGGAAAAGGAATCCTCAATCTGAGTATTGCATTGGCAGTTCTGTGTTAGCAAAAACTTCAGAAGAGAAGGATTTAGGGGTAGTGATTTCTGACAGTCTCAAAATGGGTGAGCAGTGTGGTCGGGCGGTAGGAAAGGCAAGTAGGATGCTTGGCTGCATAGCTAGAGGTATAACAAGCAGGAAGAGGGAGATTGTGATCCCCTTATATAGAGCGCTGGTGAGACCACATTTGGAGTACTGTGTTCAGTTCTGGAGACCTCACCTACAAAAAGATATTGACAAAATTGAACGGGTCCAAAGACGGGCTACAAGAATGGTGGAAGGTCTTAAGTATAAAACGTATCAGGAAAGACTTAATGAACTCAATCTGTATAGTCTGGAAGACAGAAGGAAAAGGGGGGACATGATCAAAACATTTAAATATGTTAAAGGGTTAAATAGGGTTCAGGAGGGAAGTGTTTTTAATAGGAAAGTGAACACAAGAACAAGGGGACACAATCTGAAGTTAGTTGGGGGAAAGATCAAAGGCAACATGAGAAAATATTATTTTACTGAAAAAGTAGTAGATCCTTGGAACAAACTTCCAGCAGACGTGGTTGGTAAATCCACAGTAACCGAATTTAAACATGCCTGGGATAAACATATATCCATTGTAAGATAAAATACAGGAAATAGTATAAGGGCAGACTAGATGGACCATGAGGTCTTTTTCTGCCGTCAGTCTTCTATGTTTCTATGTTTCTATGACTTTTTTCTTCTTCGCTAAACCCGGTTTGGGCATGGCCAGCACATGACACATCTGGGCCCCAGGTTTGACAGCCCTGGTCTTAACGAAGTATCTCTTCCTGATCTGCTGCTTTTCTTCCTATCTTAATTAATTGAGTAGTGGTGCCCAGCAAAGTTGCAGCTGCTGCCAGAAATTGACAAGAACCAAATCAGTTTCACACTAAAGGCTTTCGTTTGCTTGAAGCCCCCAGCACCCTAAGGTAAACAGAAAGTACTGGTATATTCCTTTTAATGTATATTCCCTATTGCGTGCCCATTTAGTCTCTTAAAATCCCTTCCTCTCCAATGTAAATAAAAATTATTTCCCTTTTTGCTTATTATTCCAGTGCTGAAATGAGTATTCTGATGAGCTGGGGGGGCAGGGGGAAAAGAGACTAAGATTTGCCCTTTTACTTGGCTTACATAGAAACATAGAAGATTAACGGCAGAAAAAGACCTCATGGTCCATCTAGTCTGCCCTTATACTATTTCCTGTATTTTTATCTTAGGATGGATATATGTTTATTCCAGGAATGTTTAAATCCAGACGTGGTTGGATTTACCAACCACGTCTGCTGGAAGTTTGTTCCAAGTATCTACTACTCTTTCAGTAAAAAATTTTTTCTCACATTGCTTCTGATCTTTCTCCCAACTAGCCTCAGATTGTGCCCTCTTGTTCTTGTGTTCACTTTCCTGAACCTTATGTAACCCTTTAACATATTTAAATATTTCGATCATGTCCCCCCTTTCCCTTCTGTCCTCCAGACTATACAGATTGACTTCATCCACCATTTTTGTAGCCCATTTTTGGACCCGTTCAATTTTATCAATATCCTTTTGTAGGTGAGGTCTCCAGAACTGAACATAGTATTCCAAATGTGGTCTCACCAGCGCTCTATACAGCGGGATCACAATCTTCCTCTTCCTGCTTGTTTTACCTCTAGCTATGCAGCCAAGCATTCTACTTACTTTTCCTGCCAGCAGGCCTGGAGGCCGTGAATACTACCATCTGTCCCAGCCGAATTGTGTTGATAGGATAGGTATGTATGTTTTGATTGATTGGATTGTTTTGTGGGTTTATAATGGGATTTTATTATTTTTATTATTTTAATGTGTTTAGCATTAATATTGACTTCTACTATTGTATTGTATTATGTTTTCATATTGTTGTAAGCTGCCCTGAGTCTCATGGGATTGGGCAGCATTAAAGTCAAATAGTCAAATAGACAGACAGACAGACAGATTTTCTCTGTTTTGCTTTTTGGTGACTACTGGAACCATATACTGTAGATGGAAAACAGTCTCAGGAAGTAGATTTTTCTAACAGTGATTCTTCACATTTTTGCTTTTGCTCCTGTGTGGTGAAATTTTCTGCCTTTGTCCACTCCCAAATGGAAATTTCTTGAGCTATTTAGGAATGGGAAGCACCACCAGTGATGAGTATACATATTTAAAACCTGCCCTTAGCTGCAAACTGAAAATATACATTGCAGGCTCATTTTTCTGTAGAAACTATGGTTGGGCAGACCATTTTGTTAAAAACTCTGATGGTTGAAAAACCCATTATATTTCCTTTGCAGATTTAAAGTCTAAATATTCACTTCCTCCAGAAGCTGAGTATGAATATTTACAACTAGTACAAAATTGTCCAGATGCTTGTAAGACAACCTGAAATATTTCAGATTTTAAGGGGGGGAACACACTACACACACACACTATTCCCTGTGGTTGAAAATTTGTGCACTGTTTATGTAAAACTAGTGTACTGCTGTTTCTGAATCTCTTGTGAGAGATTTCACACTTGGAAAAACAAATTTTCTCTTGGGCTACCTTCTCGCAGCTTAGCGTTTATTTATTATTTTCCCTATTTCTAAACCACTGAGTCATTTGTTCATTATATAAATTAAACAACACCAATTTAAATCCCCACAGTGCTACTGAAAAAGTAATAAAAAGAGAAAGAAAATACATGATCCCACCCCCCACCTCTCTCCGGCAACTTTCTCACGTCTCTCTCACCGAAGGTATCAAGTCCAAAGGAAAGTGGTGATAGAAGAAGTTGCTATATTTCTTTTTTCCCTTTTGTTCTGCCTTGCAATCAGGATACAGTTATTTTATAGAGGGCATTCCTTTATGTAAATTGCTGCCCATGTAAATTGCTAGGACATAAACATTTGGATTCAACCTCTATTGAAAGAACTGTCCAGTACTGATACTCTGTTAAAAAAACCTATAAAAAGGAAAAACAGAGGATGATCTGAAATCAACAAGCTATAATTAGTGTACAGATATTATTATTATTATTATTATTATTATTATTATTATTATTATTATTAATTAAATTTATATGCCGCCCCTCTCCGTAGACTCGGGGCGGCTCACAACAATAGTGGCAAAACAATGTAATACAAATCTAATAATTTAAATTAAACTAAAAACCCATAATTTAAAAACATGCACACAACACACCATACATAAACAATATAAGTCTGGGGAAGTTATTTCAGTTTCCCCATGCCTGATGGCAGAGGTGGATTTTAAGGAGTTTACGAAAGGCAAGGAGGGTGGGGGCAATTCTAATCTCAGGGGGGAGCTGTTTCCAGAGGGTCGGGGCCGCCACAGAGAAGGCTCTTCCCCTGGGACCCGCATGCTGGTCCAGGCACAGTTTACCTTCTTACAGAATTGTCCCCATTACAGTCAAGTTAAATATACACCTATTTCAACTGAATTACTTAGCATAAATGTATATATCTCTATTTACATATTAATTATTGTTTACACCCATGCCAAAATTAAATTGTATACTGTAATTGATTGCATTTAACTATGTCTAATTGGAGTTATAACATTTAGGTAATTTAGACCGTGTTTATTTTTTTAAACACTGCTTTCTCTGATCATTCCAGCTCCTTCTATTAAGTGGAAACCATTACAGTAGAAATAGAGATGTTTCATTCATTCAGTTGATTCTAATGTCTCCATGTTCATCTTTGCATAAATTCAAGTACAAGTAAATATGTTTTCTAAGATGTGTACAAAGTAACAATAGAGTTATGATAAAACCACAAAAGTTGGCAGAGAAAAATCAGAAGGGAGGGAGGGAGGGACAGAGAGAGGAGAGAACTACATGGATGAAACTTATTGCATTCTTTGCATGTTTACTGTAGCATGTTTGGGTTCCTGGGATTATGCTCAAAAGAATGTTGCTGATAAAATACATAAGTATTTATTCTTTTTAAGCTGATGTTTAGACAGTAAGAGTTTTTCTGGATTGTCCAAGGGGTTGAAATACAGGCAGGCCAGAAGTCTATCCTCCGCTGACAATAGTTCTAGAAAATGGCCAATCTGTTTAATTATTATAATGTGCTTGTGTTTAGAGGGGCTGAAAACTCAACATTTTCAACTTAAAATATTTTTACTACATGAAAAAAATAGGCTGTAGGTGTGATTTAAAATACTGTTAAAACTGTTATGCTTGTAATCATGGTTATCCTCTTTCCTTATTAGATAATAACTGAGTGTGGAAAATTAAATTCTCTAGGGCAGCCTTAATAAAGCAATTTGGTAAATTTACTGATGTTCCATATGATGGTTGCAGGCTGTTTTTTCAAAGTTGAAGAATTTTCTTCTGTTAAAATTTTGTACAAAATGCCTATTGAATGCTTCTTTCTCCAATTACTTTTTGTTTGAATTTTCAATTACTTGGATTCTGAAAATTAGCCACATGGGGTGATCCCTTTGCAAACAACAAAGAATCTTAAAACTTCTTGCTAGATTCCAATAAGTCTACTTGGATCCTCCTTTTTTCTTTTAACCTATGGTGATTCCTCTGGCTTTCAACCCTTGCTCATTTGACACTCAATTGTTCCATCACTAAAATAATCACCAAATATTTGTGTTAGAGGTTATAGAATATTTTTATAGCTAAATAGTAAACCATACCTCCATGATTTCTCTTGTGGAATTTGACTTTATGGAGCAATTCCTGATATATTCACCTGTTTGGTTCTTTGGTTTAGAATTATGCTTCTTTAGACCTGTTCCAAGATTATATTAAAGTCACCTTTCCTTGTTCGATGTTTCAATCTCTTTATCAATCTTAGATTTTCATATAATAGAACAGATCTCTAAAAAGAAGGCATGAAAAGTCCAAAGAAGAAGAATTTAAGAAATGAAGCAGCTGAATCTTGATCACTTTCAAAAGTATGTAAAGTTGATAATTAAATTTTTAAAAAATCAAATAATAAAAATATGAAGAATGTTTCTGGCTGTAGTCAATAAAGAAGGTTATTATTCTCCTGTTAATATTAGTGCAGAGTTGAGGGGAATCATATAATAGCTGCATTAGCCATTTCCAGGAAAGATGGAAGAGTTGTATGGAACTTTTAAGCAAGGCAGCTCCCTGACCAAGGGAAAACTTTCGGCTTTGACATGACTTGAATAGAGGTTACCTAATTTCTCCCTACGGACAGATTTTTGTAAAATAATAATAATAATAATAATCTGTAACTTTCTGAGGTTAACAAATCGCCCTAAGGACACCTGAGGGGAATCCCTGTTCCCCCATGAATTCTAGCTGCTGCAGACTCAGCTAAGGAAATTCCTTTGTAGATTGTGTTTAGTGAAACAGAGTTGCATATTATTTAAAGCCTCTTTGAGCATTAACAATTGAACATTCTATAATAATGATGATGATAATAATAATAATAATAATAATAATAATAATAATAATAACTACTGTGGGACTTCTGACTTCAGACTGACCAAATTCTGAAGCATAACACACCAGACATTGTGATCGTGGAGAAAAAGAATGTATGGATCATCGACATCGCAATCCCAGGAGACAGCAGAATTGAGGACAAGCAGCTAGAGAAATTAGTGAAATACGAAGATCTAAAAATCGAGCTGCAACGACTCTGGCATAAGCCAGTGAAAGTGGTCCCAGTGGTACTTGGCACGCTGGGCGCAGTACCAAAGGACCTCAGCGGACATTTGAAAACCATTGGAATTGACAAAATCTCCATCTGTCAATTGCAAAAGGCCACTTTACTGGGATCAACAAACATAATTCGCCGCTACATCACGCAGTCCTAGGTGCTTGGGAAGCGCCTGACTGGTGATGAAATACAAAATCCAGCATAGTGATCTCGTTTGCTGTGTTGTACTGACATAATAATAATAATAATAATAATAATAATAATAATAATAATAATAACAACAACTTAAATCTATCTTTCTTTTTTGCAGAGTTTACAACCTCTCTTCTTTGGGGGGGGGGGGAAGAATTATGCGCCATCCTTTGATATCATAAAGTCCCTATGCTCCAAGAACATGGTCTTTATGAAAGGTGTCAAACAATTTTTTTTAAAAAAAATTGCTAAGGTCATAATTTGACAATTTCTAACCCTCATGCATGCTCATTAAAATCAACAACAGCATTTTGAATCAAGTGAAATGCAGAATGTGCACCAGTAGTGAAAGTCAGTAAGCAAACTACCATTGAGGTTGCTAATTGAGGAAAAGATTCTTATAGCTCGTTATAGACAAGAGCTCGGGGGTGGGTGGGTGGGGGGTGTCCATAGCAAAATCAACTTTAAAAATAATAATCCCGAAACTACCCCTTGGCCCTTTCCTGTTGTTGCCAATTGGTATTCCAAAAATCTATTTAGGAATATGGATATTTTTTAAAAAAAAAATGTCATTAATGGCGTAGAAAAACATAAACATGCACACATAATACAGACACCATTAAAATTCACTGAATTATACACTGTTAAAACAAAGGCAGCTTGAAGATGCCAAATTTAAAATTATATCATTTTTTTAAAAAATCTGGCCCAGATAAATATGGTACTTTAAAATTACATGATGGAGCAGTGCTGCCCTGCGAGAAATTGAAAACAATATATTGCAGAGGCCAGGGGATTAAGGATTTACACTCCACTAAGCTTGACTAATCCACGTACAGAAAACATACAACAGAGAACAGCACAAAGTCAAATTGCATCCTAAGTATACAGACAGGGCTGTCTTCAAATAAAGGACTCTAACAGGAAAGAGGATATAGGGTTCCTTAGAAAAAGAACCTACCCTATAATAATCCCTTCTTCTCTTAATATAAACTTGTTTGTTCTTCTCTGTCCAATAAATCAGACAAATTTGTGAACGCAGAACTGATTTTTCTCTTTTTGCTCACAACAATTAAGTAAGCACTTTTTGTCTTAGAGCAAATATTCACAATTAAATGCAAATCTCCAAATATGGATACAAAAATAAAACATTGAAAATGACAGAGATTTTTCTCCCTTTCCACTATTAGCAATAAGACCACTTTGATGCTACCCCTTAGTAACAAATGACTTTTAATTAATACTAAACACAACTGTTAGAACAATTGCATACAAGCTGGTACCGTGAACAGAGCTTGCGGCTGCAAGGACTTAAAATCCTCAAGAACAAGAGTCATATAATCTATTTTGTCCATCTAAAGTGGTTCTTCTAGCTCTAAGTGGTAATCAATCTGCTGGAGATGGAAGACACACACTATTTGCAATCATTTGCATCTGCAGTCTACAATTATAATGTACCACTGATAGAGATGGAAGACACACAATATTTGCAATTATTTGCATCTGCAGTCCACAATTATAATGTACCACTGATAGAGATGGAAGATATACAATATTTGCAATCGTTCTCTGTGCATCTGCAGTCCACAATTATAATGTACCACTGAACTATGACACTTCTATAGGTCAATGAACCAAAAAATCTGTACATGCCTTTAAATACCTGCAATAGTTGGATTTCAAATGGCACTGGTAGTGAGAACAAGTACAAATAGAAATTATCTTATTTAATGAAAAACTGTCTTTAACAAAGAAAAATAGCACTTTTAAAAAATCAGGACTAAAGTAGTAGCACTTCTACAAATCCTCTGGTAGTCAAAAAAACTTGAGTGGGTTACAAAATTATTGTAGCAGTTTGGTAATCAATTTATCTGCAAAAGTGACACTGTAAAACTGTTATTTTTCCCCTCTTTCTTTTGGGCGCTAGGTATTTTTTGTTTCATTCAGACAAGCCCAGACCATAAAGTAGAATCTTTATTCTAATAACAAGGATAAACAGTAGTGTTTACCTGCAAGAATAAGTAAATTTAAAAGTACATATTCCTTTCCTAGCAACAGAATGTATATCCCCCAAGTGTACATGAAAATCTTATAATTAAAACTTAGTGGGAGAGAAAGCCCACTAAAATCAATAAGCCTTTTTTTTTTTGTAAACAGAGCTCTTGTTTGGGCAAACAAGACCATGACTATCAGAACTCTATTTTTAATTTGTAGTCCCCATTGTTAATCTAAATAAAGGTATGTTTCAATCGTTGTCTCCAGTACATCTATCCCACTTTTCCCTAGCAACTCTCTATAAGCTGGTGAAGATCTTTCTTTCGAGGAAAATCCTCAATGCATGATTCTACTTTTGTTTTTATCAACTGTTTCAATCTAAATATTTCTATTGCAGCTGTGGTAATATGCACTTCTATATTTTTATTGACATTGTGAATAGCCTAGAACTATGTTGAGAATAAGCAGGGAATAAATGTTTAAAAGGTTTTTTCCCCCAATAACATAAAGCTAGATCCAGTATATAGAAGAAGACACATATATATACGTCATTCTTTTGGAACTAATAAAAATTACACCTGATCTTCCAGAAGTTGTTGTTCTCCAAATCTAAATCAGCAAAGAGACTGAGGGTTTCCCAGTCCCGAGAAGCTCAGTTCTCAAATTCACTTCATTGAAGATTAAAAGAAGTAGATTTTTCTAACAAGGCTTAATTGAAAACAATGCACAGCATGTTTTTTAAAATTTTTAGGATTATAACTGGATAAGAGACAAAATCAGATGGTTCACTTAAAACATGAGAAAGTAATAAGGTAAGATATGTCACTGACAGTCTGAAATGATAATCTCCTTAATTAATAAGAATAGCACCTCAATTATATTGTAGCAATCTTTTTAGAAATAATGGCATTCCATAAGGAGCAACAAATTCATTAGGCAGGTTAAATTAAAGAGAGTGGGGATTTCAATAATCTAATTAACTATAGTTTGCAGAGTAATCATTACTTCGATGGCATTTTTTTCAGTGCTTTACAGTAAGTAATCAACAACCTCTTCTGGTTTTAGAGAAATTTGAGGTGTATTCTTTCCTTTTGAAATTGTAGTATTGGATGTCTACTTTACACCTGACAAATCAGTTCTCATTTCTTCCCAGCCTCATAATGTAAGGTGACTATGCCACAGTTTTTAAAAAACCGAACCACAGGCAATCTCAAGGGGTAAAAATTAAAAAAGTGATGTGAGAGATATTGCATATAATGTATGAACCCAACTTTAAAATCTGAAAGGAATGATATCAGGCTGTTATTTCAAAGAAAGTTAAAGAAACCAAACAAACAGAGGAATTGTCAATCTGCTGTAAGAGAACTGCATAATAAGAGTTATGCAATAACAACAGTATTAGTGCAGTGATGATGAACCTATAGGACTTACCAAGTCAAAAATTTGGAAAAGATTTGGATAACTTGATTCTGCTGGCTCTCCCCCCTTTCACTCTCACTCTCACTTTTCTCTCTCTCCACACTCTCACTTTCTCTCTCTCCACACTCTCACTCTCACTCTCACTCACTCACTCTTACTCTCATTCAAACACAGACCAACAAAAGAGAAACAATTTTCTGTCTCATCTCCAACTAGGCTACCTTGAACAGTGACACTTTGCAGCATCACCAAGGTGTGGTCTGAAGTAGAGACCTGGCCTTGACTTCAACTCTCGTACCACTGACACTTAAAAATGATGCCTCGTGTTGTTCTCGAAGAAGCAAGAGCCTTGGGGAACAACACAATTATTCCTGTGCCCCAGCATTCCTCAGGATCTGCTGCATAACATTTATCTTCAGGAGTTATTCTCTTTCTGATGGCAGGTACCTGTAGCTTACATGAGGATGCTCTGGGTTGCACGAGGTCTTCCATCTTAAAGTAGCTTTGAAGAAAGTTCTTTTGCAACCTCCAAAAACCATGCAAAAGTAAACCCCATTCTCACATGATTTTCGGAGGCTGAAAAAGCTGCCCAGGTTCATGGCTCCATCCCATGGTTTTTGGAGGGTCTGGAGGTCATGCAAAAGCTTCTGTGGCATCCATAACTCATGTGAGAACATGAAGAATAGTTATTGTCTAGTGTAAGTAAATGCTAGTGTGTCACCCAAAATGTTGTGGCTTGCCACCATTGACATGCATGGCATTGGTTTGCTATCATTTAAGAACCATCTGCACAATCAAACAAATATAGAGGACAAATAAGAATTTGCCAATGGAGTTTAACAGTGAAAACAGAATGGAGTATAAAAGAGTGAAGAGAAATGCTGTGTTCTGTTATGATTATGTTCTAGAAAGCTTTAAAGTATGGTGGTTTTCCCAGGTCTTGGGCTAGGGCAGGGATGTCAAATTCATGTCATCACAACAGTGTCATGTGACATATCAGGACTTTCCCCCCTTCGCTAAACTGGTGTGTGTGTGTGTGTGTGTGAGACCAACACATGAAATATCTGGCCTGTGTGTCTGGGGCCATCACTAGATTGTTTGAGGGTGTGACATGGGTAGCCAGATTTGTCATCAGTTTTTATTTTTATTGATATTCATTTGATAATCTATCTTTACTCTGTTTGGTTTTAATGTAGTTGCCCAGAGGTTTAGAGTCGAGCAGTGTCTAAACTGAATAAATTAAATTAAATTGTAAAAGGTGAAAAACTCTTTTTCTCAATAGCTGCTCCTACAAGAGATATGCCCTGAAAACTGCTGCCTGTCCATTGTGAGTAATGAATGAATGCTTCCTGTAAAGCAGAGGCTGCAAGGTAATCATAATCATAACAACAGAGTTGGAAGGGGCCTTGGAAGTCTTCTAGTCCAACCCTCTGCTTACATAGGAAACCCTACACTACTTCAGACAGTTGCTTATCCAACATCTTCTTTAAAAGTTCCAGTGTTCCAGACTCCATTACCACAGTAAGAGACTATCATTTTACTGGTCCAACCATGAAATCCATAGAAGGAGCAGTAATGGGCAGCCAGAATTTTTACTGCCACACTGTGGGTGTGGCTTGCTGGTCATGTGACTGGGTAGAAGTGGCTTGAATGATCATCATCATCATCAACTGTTAAGTCCTCGACTTACAACTTCACCAGTGTTGCTTGCTGACAATTTGCTTCGTGTTTCCCACTCTCTACTTCCTGGGTCGCCCCCCACCTCAGGCCCTGGTGCTGATCAGCTGTTGATAAAAGATGGGGGAGGAAAAAGACCCCCCACAACTCCTGCCAGTGCTGGTCTCCCTGCTGCTTTCCAAGGAGGAGGATGGGAGGGGGATTTAAAAATATCGGAAAGCCGAGGGAGAGTCACAAGGTTATTGCTGCCGCACAATGCCTTTTCATCTCAGCTGCGGGGGGACTGAGGGCTTTGCAAGGGGAAAAAGACCACCCAGACTTCTTTGGTGCAGCATGGCTCGACTCTCCTTTTTTCCCCTGCTGCTGCGCGCTCTTCGCTTTTTTCCTCTTTCCTCCTTCTTGGCCTCAGGAGGTGGCCATGTGAGGCTGCAGGGGAGTCGGGCAGGAGAGAGGGAAGCTCATCCGAGGCCAGGAAGGAGGAAAGAGGAAAAAGTGAGGCATGTGCAGCAGCAGCAGGAGGGGAAAAAGAGAGAGCCGAGCCGAGACTGGTAATCCAGGAAGAGACTGGCACTGGTGAGCTGGAGCTGCGCACGCATCTTCATTTCTGCCGGTGGAACTGCGTACCACCCCATCCTGCCTGCTGCCCACCCCTGAGGGTATGCTATCTTTTATAAAAAGATCACTAAATCTAAAAAATATTCAATTTACATGTGAGCTTGCTCTTCCTAAGATCATCGTATGCAAGCTATCCCTAAACACTGCATTTTGCTTCTTATTCTGTTACAGAGCCCCTATTTATGATGTTGTACATGTGAACAAACTAACTTCACTACTAACATGGGCAGCCTTTTGCCCACACCCTCTTATCTTCCTTGATGACCTCTTATTCGACCCTAAATGAATGTACAACAGAACCAATACGTACATGTACAATGCTGTTACAAATCTGGGATTGGATCAACTAGTTACAAACAACACTAGACTCAACAAGTATCTTGATCTCATATCCTGCAATAGTTTAAACTCAATCTTTAATTGACAAATAAATGAAACCTTTTCCAACAGTGACCATAGCATGATTTACTTTTGTCTCAACTTATATTTCATTTATTACATTTGTATGCCGCCCCTCTCCGTAGACTCGTATATACAATATACTTACAAAGATGATCATAATGATGGCATCCCAAAGTATAACTTTAGAAAAGCCGACTATGAGCTCATAATGTTGTCAAGGCCTGGAATGCACTACCTGACTCTGTGATTTCTTCCCAAACCCCCACAACTTTAATCTTAGACTATCTACTGTCGACCTCACCCCATTCCTAAGAGATCTTTAAGGGGTGTTTTTAAGTGAAACTTAAAGATAAGGAAGATTCAGAATATTATCATGTATGAGTGAAATTTTATGAGTGGATAGAAAAGGAATTTGGATAGAGATTAAATTATCATGATTAAAAGAAAAAGAAAATGGAAAACAAATTGAGGAAACATAGATGACAGAATCAGATTAAGGAAGTAGCATTACACTAATAACATATACCTAAAATAAAGAGTTCACAATATAGTTATGATGTTAAACAATAAGAAGTTTAAAAGCAACATTGATAATCCAAAGAAGGATGGGAAAATGCTAACAGTCTGTTAAACTTACTCAGGGAAGGGTTTAGAAGGAAAAAGAGGAAGTAGAAGGGAATGAGGGAAAGGAAGGAGCAGAGGGTGATAGGAAGGGGGAGAGAAGGAGAAAGAAGGTAAGATGAAGTGAAGGAGATAGAGAGGTGTGTGGAGAAAAGAAAGAAACAGACCGATCAATAACAGCAAAATTAGGTGTTAAAATAGGATTTTGAATTCTGATTGATTGGAGAATGTGTGTATTCTTCAATGTGTGTATTAATGACATATTCTTAAGGTATATGTATGCTTATATATATAAAATTGTGGAGAAAAAATATTTTTTTTAAAAGAAGGGCCATGGATAAGCACACCATTGTGCCTACTACCATCCTCATCATAATATTCCCTTTTATTTGCAGCCATTTCATGTACCTATAATCATGTTTATACTTATATCTGTTATCTAATACATGCTTAATGAAAATAATTTTTTTTTTAAACAAATAAGGGGGAATATCACACATGTCCTTGACCTAAGGAACAATCTCACCGAATGCCTCAAAATAGGAATTTGCCAGTAAAATTCAATGGGAAACCTCATTTTTCCTCTAACATGGAAAAATATTCAGTTTTTAGCAGCATTTGGAGTGGAGTGAAAATATACTAGAAGAGAGAAATAAAAATTCAAAATGATGTTGACTAGAAAAATAAATAGATACAGGAAAAAGATAATGGTTGGCTGCAGTAAGAAACACTACCACAATGTCACTGCAAAAAAAAAAAAAAGGCAAGTACAATTTGTCATCTGTCAGATAAAATATAGTTTTTAAATTAAGTGACTAGAAATTAATTTCCGGAGAGGCTGGAAAATAGGAAACGTTCAGCCTTGAAAAGAGTAGACTGGGGTTAAGTATAACAGCACTCTTCAAAACCCAAGGGAACACCACAAAGAAGAAAGTCAAGATCTCTCCTCTGGTGTTCCAGAGGGCAGACACATAATTACTGGACCTCCTCAGTAATTTTTGTAAATATTTTTAAAGCAAGGTATGAATAATGCATTGCTAAATTTTACTGCTATCATTAATATCGGAGGACAATAAAAGTGAACTGTTGGCTACTTTAGAACCCTCCCTCACCCCGAAGAGTAATTCTTATTGTTCTTATTCTTATAATTCTAATTCTGAACCCCTGTTTTCAAATGGTACACAACCTGCAGCTTCAGCTGCAGAAGCAGATGTTCGGAGGAGCCAAGTGCAATCTATCCTATGAGTACATTGAGTTCCATGTAAAAGAACAGTTAAACTAGAGAGGAGTAAGCACTGCTACCTAAATGACCACCCTGGTTCTGAAATTAGATGTTACTGCCATTGCAATCTATATTTTTCATTCAAGCTGTCAGGCTTCTTGCTTGATCTGCTTCCAAGCCCACGTCCCTCCTCTGAAACATCATCCATGTTTAGCCACCTTTTCTCTTAAGTTTCCATGCCTGGGCTGATATTTACAATGAGGTTTTGGCTGAAGCCACAGTTTGCTCACAGGAGCATATGTCCTATGACACCACAATTGTTGTGACATCTAGACTACGGGCAATGTTTCTACAAAGAAAGATGACTGGGCATAAACTTTGCAGCATGAAGGGATACATTTTTACTCAAAGAATAAATGAAAGACCACAATGACCAGTTATATTTCACAAATCCAGAAATATTTCACAAGAAGAGTCCTCCGCTGCTCTACTCACAACAGAATACCTTATTCCACCAGACTTGAAATTTTGGGCTTAGAAAATGTAGAGCTACATCACCTTTGATCTGATCTAAATGTAGTTCATAAAATCATCTACCACAATGTCCTGCCTGTCAATGAATACTTCAGCTTCAACCGCAACAATACACGAGCACACAATAGATTCAAACTCAATGTAACCGCTCAAAACTTGACTGCAGAAAATACAACTTCAGTAACAGCGTGATCAATGCCTGGAATGCACTACCTGTCTCTGTGGCTTCTTCCCCCAACCCCAACAACCTTACTGTCGCCTTACCCCATTCCTAAGAGGTCTCTACGGGGCATGCATAAGCACACCAGCATGCCTACTGTCCCTATCCTACTGCCCTCATTTATCTATATTTACTTTGTTTATGTTTAAGTATATACCAATACCTGCTATCCTGTATATTTTCTGACAAAATAAAAATAAAAAAAATAAATAAAATAAATGTATATCTAAGCAAGCTGGCATGTAATTGCATCCTGCTAATTCCAGTTGCGGGTTTGGATTCTAATATCAAATGTGCAGACAATTTATACTGTATATAAGATGATGGTGATAATGATAATGATGGTAGTGGTGGTGGTGGTGGTAATTCCAAACCACATTATCCTTTGCACAATGTGAAAACTCAGCCTGATGATTAATTTTTCATGTAAGCCAAGAAAATTGATTAAAATTGCAAAGTATAAATTGAGAACATTGTTCAATTATCATAGCAATCATACAGAGCCACTAATGCATAAATTAAGCACAAAACCTAGGTTCACACAATATGCTAGGCTGAAATGGGAGAAATTCGTTTCAACATCCACATATTCTGCAACAAAAGCCTCTAATTGATTTCTTTGTCAGTAAAACATAAATTCAATGCACAGATAGTTTGTTGCGAAAGTGACTACTTGTGAAAGCTCCTGGATTGGGGATGAAAAGCAAAAATGAAAGCAGTATGCTCCATCTCATAATTGAGTAGACCAGGTTTCCTTAATCAAAACCACTTAAAGTCTCTGATTCTATGGATAAATGCATATGCTAATATTTCAAATGGTAAATATGGGGATGCTTTCAATTTCCTGAATATACAGTATGTAAAATGCAAAATGTATATATTCATTATAGATATTTTTTTGGATGCCACCTACATATAACTATACCTTCCTTGAAAGCATTATGTGGTTGTTACAGTTCCACCCTTTGCTTCCGACTTGTTCAGTTGCTACAGAATGAAAATGTATGCTTTTATGCATTGCTGGAGTATGTTGACATAACTTCCTGCTTTTGTTTAGGAAGGAGATTGATACATATCTCATAATGTTAACAAAACTATTTCAAGGTGGCAAAAAAAATATTTCTCCTTGTGAAAGGGGCATTTCTATGTCTCGTGTATGTGAGAGAGAAATCAGCATTTCTTTAAAAATATTCATTTAACTTTAACTCTGTACAACTGTTTATCTTAATAGCAAGATGATTACCCTCAAAGATACTATACACTATTCATTTATCACATATAACAGAGCTGTATACGATTTTGACATCTCAAAACAATCTCAACCCTCAAACAAATATTAATTCAGTAATTATAGATTATATGTGATCTGGAGCAAAATCAGTTTCTGGCCTTGTATTTCAGGAATAAATAAAATATTATTTATTTCAAAAGTATCTCTAAAGCAGGCCCATGCTTAAAAGAATATAATAACATTTACAAAGCATAATATTGTTAAAACCTTTCAGAGTATATCAACTTAACTCTGTGTAGAATCAAAACATGTGAGTCTGGAGAAGAAAAGCCAAGGAAGTCAAATAAAATATTAAATATGAAGGTTAAACATTTCTAAAAGTACAAATATGATTTCTGTGGATAAGAATGTCCTTCTAATCTGGAGGGAAGGAGGAAAAGCCCCACACAATTCCATATAATCTCTTACCAGGCAATCAAAGCGGGGGTAAATTTAATCCTTTTAAACAGATTCATGGTTCATTCATACCATGAATATTTATAGTTTTGAACAGTCCAGCTCAGAAAGATTTACTGTAGGCAGAATTAAAACCATCTTTATATTTGCAATTGGAAACCTCAAATAGATTTTCCATATTTTACATTTGCACCAATCTCTTAACATTAAAGACAAACAGTAATCAATAATGAATCCTTCCGTTTCTGAAAAGAATACTTCATATTCTACTTCTTGTTTAAACAAAAGAAATGTGCATATTGATCATACAGGGTTACTTATTGCTGGAGAGACGGAGTAACGACACGGACACCAGAGCTGGATTTAAAATTGGGTCATTTTTATTAACATAAATTTGCATAATTTATTCAAATACTTTGCATAAATTAGCATAAACAACTATGACCCGGAACTGGACCTGCAGGGTCAAACAAATACTTCCGGGGCGGAAATGACGTTATGCCAGTAAACATTCCTGGGCAACACATGGGCGTATCTCGATGCAAGGTCCAGGTGAGGGCCAGGCCGTCACCTGTGACCTTTTCTGCCATGCTGTGCATGAGGGGGGTCCCACCGGCTAACCCGAATCGGGGAATTAAAGGTGCAGGACCCAAAGACAGGTTCCCCCCAGCTGCTCAGGCAGAAACTCCCTCCATGAGCTTGCAGAGAACCTGTCAATCATCCCCAAAGATGCCCAAGGGAGAACGCGCGGTTGCTAAACCACCCAATTTTCCGCCCCTAACCTGCCTACCCAAATGACCAAAGGTAAGCCAATTAACCTAATTAATGCAAGCACCCCCTAACCGCACAGCCATCACCCCAGTGTGGAATGGGCGAAAAAACAGCTCAGCTAAGAGGCAGAACTGCAAAAAATTCCCATTCGGCCCCCTAAGGGCGACCCCTAAGCACACTGCAAAATAGTGGAGGGCGGGCGGGTGTCTGCTCTGAAGCTTGGTCCGGGCGAAAAGGAAGAGCCCCGGGCCTGCTCGCCCTTATATAGGGCAAGCAGGCCCCGCCCGGACCAATCAGGGGCCTGGCCAATCAGGCCCCGATCTCCCGAGCGAAGTCTCGCATCGCGAGACTTCGCCCGGGATCCAAGATGGCGGCCGCCATGAGGGACCGTGTCTCCCGGTCCCTCCAGCAAAGCCTGCCTGCCGGGTAAGTCCGGCGCTGTCATTGCTGGAGAGACGGAGTAACGACACGGACACCAGAGCTGCATTTAAAATTGGGTCATTTTTATTAACATAAATTTGCATAATTTATTCAAATACTTTGCATAAATTAGCATAAACAACTATGACCCGGAACTGGACCTGCAGGGTCAAACAAATACTTCCGGGGCGGAAATGACGTTATGCCAGTAAACATTCCTGGGCAACACATGGGCGTATCTCGATGCAAGGTCCAGGTGAGGGCCAGGCCGTCACCTGTGACCTTTTCTGCCATGCTGTGCATGAGGGGGGTCCCACCGGCTAACCCGAATCGGGGAATTAAAGGTGCAGGACCCAAAGACAGGTTCCCCCCAGCTGCTCAGGCAGAAACTCCCTCCATGAGCTTGCAGTGAACCTGTCAATCATCCCCAAAGATGCCCAAGGGAGAACGCGCGGTTGCTAAACCACCCAATTTTCCGCCCCTAACCTGCCACAGGAGCGGGGGTCAGATCTCTATCTTGGCCCCCCGACTCCCCCCTCTATCTGCGCCAGCTCACGCAGAGACCGCTGCAGGTCCTGTAAGAAGATGGCGTTCCCCTGGTCAGACAGGTGAACGCCATCATTACGGTAGAGCCATGGCTTATCTATTGATATAAGGGGATGAGGTATTACCACTCCACCCAATTCTCTAACCGTTTTCCCCATAGCCCTATTCACCCGTCTCCTAGCCCGGTGAATGGCCCTAAGGGAAGAGGCATCCCTCCACACAATCCTAGGTAATATGTCTGACCACACCACCTGCGTGGTGGGCCAGACCTCACGAAGCCTTCGCAGGTCTTCGCGTGCCTGGATGAGCAGCGCCAGGCCTCCCAGCATGCACAGGTCATTGCCACCTAAGTGCAATACCAGCCACCTGGGTGCGGCCACAGGACGCTGCCCACCCAGACCCCTTTGGGCGCGACTCCAGGAGCCGCCCCCCATATTGCCGGGCGCAGCCACAGAATGCTGACCGCCCAGCAACGCCGGTAGGAGACCCTCCCACCGCATACCTCTCCGGCCCATCCAGGTAACGTTGACCCACCGCCCCAGGGACAGGTGGGTCCCGATGGCGCTCCTGGCTGCCGCGCGGCCGGCCCAGAAAATCATGCTGTGGCCACACAGCAGCGCCGTCGGTTTCGTGTTAGCCTGGGGACCTGCAAGAGGACACAGACACAGAGAGGTTACCTAGCCTAAGCCCTGCCTGGGATCCTCAGCGGGCCTAACATAACCCAAATATGCCGCTGACCGCCAGCGGCCGATCTCCCGAATCCGATGGGCCGGGAAACCAGAAAGTGCCGCACTAGTGGCGGCGCCGATACGGAACGAATGCGTTCCATAACCGGCGGGATCCATGCCCACCTGGGCCATCGCCCTAGATACTAAAGCCCAGAATTGGAAACGGGTCAGAGGGGTACCGTCACAATGCCTAAACAGGTACCCCTGACCTGACCCCCTCATACCACAATAAAGCCGTAGGGCGGCCACCGGACACACCGACTGGTCGGTGGCCGCACTAAGTTGTAAGGCAACCCCTCTGTGCAGCTGATCCGTTTTAGACCTTCTCACTACAAGGGACACCCCCCCTTGCCTAAAGGTCAGATCAGCGAACTGGAAGGCCCGGAGCGAAGTGTCAGCCTGAGACGAAGCCATGGCCTCGCTGACCCGAAGGGCCCCAAAGAACATGACACAAGCCGCTGCCCTGAAAAGACGGGCCTCGTACAATGAGGAACACAGACTGCCAAAAACCACGTTGATTGATGACAGCTGCTCCACCGTCAGGGGCTGACGAGTGTCACCTGGGGCCCCCGCTTGCTCCCTAAGCCAGCCCTCCAGCATCTTCCGGATGCGAAAGTCACCCGAAAGATCTGCAAACCCCCCCGCCTTGGACAGAAAGGCGAGGCCGGCTAACCGAGACCGGATCGTCCTAACTGATAGGCCACGCTGCCTAAGTTGGACGCAAAACTCGGCCAACTGTTCTACAGGGACAGGCCAACTAAGCTGGTAACCCCTGCCCTGCCTGAACTCCCACAACTCCTTACCTGCACGCTGGTATGCCCTGAGGGTGCCGGGCGCTACAGACAAGGAGATTGCCCGGGATGCCTCGCCTCTCCACCACTCTGAATCCCTCCCAGACTCCAGAGGTGGCTGGGGAACGCTTCTGGCAGTTCTCGGGCCCACGGGGCCAGGGTCCGAAACCTGGACAACTGACCACGGGACAAGGCATCAGCAACCCCGTTATCTAACCCGGGGACATGCTTAGCCAAAAACAATGCGTTTAGGGACAAGGACCTGTGCACAAAATGGCGGACAAGCCGCATGACCCTGTCGCTCTTTGAGGACAGGGCATTCACCACATGGACAACCGCTAGGTTGTCACACCAAAAGTGCACAGTCTTGTCCCTAAACTGCTCCCCCCAAAGCTCTAAGGCCACTATTAAGGGGAAGAGCTCCAGGAACGTAAGGTCCTTAACCAACGAAGTGGCACTCCATTCCGGAGGCCATGCCGACCAGCACCACTGGTCACCTAACACTACCCCGAAACCACAAGTCCCCGCGGCATCAGAGCAGAGCTGCAACTCAGCTTCCAACAGAAGCTCGTGCCTCCAGAAAGACAACCCGTTGAATCTATCCAAAAAATCCCGCCACACGCCGAGGTCAGCCCTGACCCCGGCGCAAAGGCGGGTACGATGATGGGGCAAACGGAGCCCCTTCATCGCATCATACAACCTCCTGGAAAAAGCCCTTCCAGGAACAACTACCCGACAGGCAAAATTAAGAATGCCTGCCAGTTCCTGAAGCTGCCGTAGGGTCACCTTCCGGCAGCCCAGGACCTCATCGAGCTTCCGCTTAATCTTTACCAACTTCTCTAGGGGCAATCTGGAAGATTGCTCCTCTGAGTCCAATTCAATACCCAGAAAAGTAATCCTGGTGGCGGGGCCTTCGGTCTTCTCAGAGGCTAAAGGCACCCCTAATTGAGCACAAAGGGCTTCGAAGTCCCGCATCAAAGCAAAACATTGCTCCGAATGCGCAGGCCCCGCCAAAAGGAAATCGTCAAGGTAGTGAACGACCGTACCCAGGCCACTTTGTCTCCTGAGCACCCACTCCAAGAAGGTGCTAAAACTCTCGAAAAGAGAGCACGAGACAGAGCACCCCATGGGCAAAGCTCTGTCCACGTAATAGCCCCCCTCGAAATGGAAGCCCAACAGCTCAAAGTCGTCTGGGTGTATGGGGAGGAGCCGGAATGCCGACTTAATGTCGCATTTACCCATAAGGGCTCCCACCCCACACTTCCTAACCATAGTCACGGCCGCATCAAAGGACGCATACCGGACTGAACACAGCTCGTCAGGAATGAAATCATTCACTGACTCCCCTTTTGGAAAAGACAAATGGTGAATCAACCTAAATTCACCACTCGCCTTTTTGGGGACCACACCTAAGGGAGACACACGAAGATTCGGGAAGGGCGGCTCCGCAAAGGGCCCCAGGACCCTGCCTTCGGCAACCTCCTTCCCAATCTTCTCCCTAACAATGTCTTCATGACCAACAACCGACCTAAGGTTGTCAGACATGAAGGCCTTCCTAACACCCTGATAAGGGATCCTAAATCCCTCTGAAAAACCTAGCAAGAGAGCGGCCGCTCTCGAGCGAGGGTGGTAGTCGCCCAACCAACCCTCAAGCACCACTAAATTAATTGGGCTGGGCCCCTTTTCCCCCAGCAGCTGGGGGAGGCTTTGGGGGGCCCGAGCCTTTCTTTTCAATCCCCTTCTTGGGGCGGGGGCACACGGCTGCGGAATGGTTTCCCCCACAACTTCCGCAGGCGTGTCGAAACCGGCAAATGGGGCGAAAACACGCCCCCTTCGCCGCAAATTCGTGACACACGAGAGTGGCCCCTTTACCGACTACCCCCGCCACGGCCTTGGCCGGCGCGGGCGTAGCCGGCTCTTCCTCCATAAAGTGACCGCTATCGGTCCTATCACAGCCCTCCTTCCCCGACATATGAGTGGCCTGGAACCACAGGTCCGGAACCACCATATTCCAGGGCAAGTAGGGTTCATGAGCAATGCGCATACGGAAGCCCTTGTCATAGTGCCTCCATATGGTCCCCCCATACTCGAAATGGGCCCTCGCTATCAGGTCGATGTACTTCAACAAGGCAGCGGCCCTCTCCGGCTGCCTCTGAATGACCACCGACGCAAAGGTCAGAAATGCATACAGCCACGAGCTGAAGCATTTCGTGACCTTTGTCTTTTTCACTTTCTCCCCAGGGACAATCTCCTTATCTTGTTTAGGGACCTCCCTGTTCAGGAGGGAGAACAAATCAACGTATTCCCCCCGCCAGATTGCCTCCTTAACTGAGGGGTGCAGATGGTACCCTAAAGGTGTGGCGGGCAACCCACAAGGGATGGCCCCAGGCTTGATGCTGGCGAACGGGTCCCACACCGTGGTGGCCCCCGAGCCCAGCACCCCAAGCCCAGGCGGGTACATGAATGGGACCGGTGGCATAATGGCCGGTGGAGGAGGAATCCAACCCCCCACCCCCGCCCCAGGCGGGACAGGCACCCCCAGCGCCCCCGCTGGCGGAGCCGGCGGGGACCAAACCTGACCGCAGGTGCCTGCAGCAGCCCCCGTGAAGCTGTTGCCACCCCCCAAAGCTGGCGGGATGAACCCAGGACCCTGAATGGGCAGGAGCGGAGATGTGCCTGTATGTGGTGCAACCTCACCTGCCCCGTAGGGGGTCGAAGCCATCCACGGTGGGCCCATCCTGGTTGGGCCCGGGAACGATGACCATTGCCCATGCTGGGCCATCTGTCCAGCATGGCCCGTCTGTCCGGTGCTGCCCGCTTGTCCGGGGCCCGCCATCCGCACTTCATGGGCCACTTGCCCAGCTGGGACCGACTCCTCTTCGGGGTCTGCGCCCCAGGCCGCGGTGGCAGCCGGGGAAAGCCCCTCCGGGCCTGCCCCCGACCTCCACCTCTCCAACTCGTCGAGCCGCTCCAGGACCCTGGCCCAAGAAAGAGAAGGGGACACCTCGGGTTGAGGGACCGTGGGCATAAACCCAGCCACCCCCCCCACCGGGATCCCCCCCGGGGGCCCCTCTGCCGCCGCCCGAGCCCGAGCAGACGGCCTGGCAGCCCTCCTGGGCCGCACCACAGGTTGGGCCTGGAGGGCCTTAGCTGGCCGCTTCTTAGGGGCCATGCCACTAAATTCTACCTTTATACAATAAGGAACAGGGCGGGACAAAGCCCTCCCCCAACGGGCCCTGCACCACTGGGACAAGGCCTGCTCCAAATAGCAGGCCTAAGCGGAGCTAAAACCCCCCGGGAAGCCAATTCCCCCCTATCCCCGAGGGCAACAAGGCCCAAAACACCAGGCCTTTATCCCAGGCCCCGATCCCCAGCGACCCCCGCGCGCCCGCGAGGCCACCAGGAGGCAGCACCACCCTCCCCCTTAATCAGAACAATGAGGCTCCAAACCGGAGCGGAGCCAGCCGATGCTGGCTCCGCTGATGAAGAGAGAAGGCTTTTCACCCCACAGGCCACAAAATGGCGCCTCGCACGAGGTCGCCACACAAAATGGCCGCCGCAAGCAGACGAACGAACGTCTGCTCTGAAGCTTGGTCCGGGCGAAAAGGAAGAGCCCCGGGCCTGCTCGCCCTTATATAGGGCAAGCAGGCCCCGCCCGGACCAATCAGGGGCCTGGCCAATCAGGCCCCGATCTCCCGAGCGAAGTCTCGCATCGCGAGACTTCGCCCGGGATCCAAGATGGCGGCCGCCATGAGGGACCGTGTCTCCCGGTCCCTCCAGCAAAGCCTGCCTGCCGGGTAAGTCCGGCGCTGTCATTTGCAAACAGATCTGCACCAATGTAACTAGAGACCCAACTAGAGACATCCACAAGAATACCTTAGGATTTCAGGATAACATTAGCCCTATATGCTAGATTTCCCTGGAGCATTCAGGACTACCTGCTAGTGCATTAAAAAACCCTAGGTAACTCCACTGATTTTGCAGAAAACTTCAGTGAAGTATCTTTTGCAATGCAAAATATATGTTTAGAACCCATGCTATACTGGCTGTCAAGTTGCTACCAACTTGAAAATGCATTCTATCTCTGTATTTATCATACATTCCAAAATGCTTAATACACAGCACCAGCTTCACGTAGTCAATAAGAGAATTTATTTGCAAACTGTCCAACCCCAGCACCAGCCTGCTTCGGCCATGGCATTTGCAACTGTCACAGCCAATGCCTTGCTGCTATTCTTTTTTAAGTTCTCAGTCTTCAGTTCATCTTCATTCTTTCCTTTTGCTCTGTTTTCTAAACAAAGCTGTGGAGGGGCAGAGGATAAGGCTGGTGCTTATTCAGTGGAAACTTCATTGATTACTCTGTGTGGTACCTTACTGACATCAAGGACACCTTTGGTACAGGGGAAAATCTGGGTTCTATCAGCTCTTATAAGCAAGTGTTTCGAAAGGTTTACAGAAAAGTAAAGTAAACAGAGCTCTGAGTAACAAAAGAGTCCCGTTTATGCATTCTTTGATTCACTGTAAAGGATGGTGTAAACTGACTTTTTAACCAAGCATTAGGCAAGCATTTGGGCCTACGCCATTCCATAATAAACAGTGACATGGCTATATTAAAATATTTACTTAACGCACGGCCGTGACTTATAGTATGAGTGGCTACTCAATAGAATGTCCTGAGTGCTAAGGCGTCAGGTGCCACTGCCTGTATAAATATTCTGTGTGCACTTGTTTATAGGAAAACCCCATCTGGATTTGGCTAGAAACAGCAGACACCCTGGTGACCCCAGTTTTTGCTATTGGAAAATATAACACAAATGTTCGTTCCTCCAGAGAAATGGCAGCAGTTAAGTGCCATTTGACAGAATGAAGGGTATTGGCTTTTCTCAATAGGGAGCAAGACTTGCAACGGAAACATTTTCACCAGAAGTGCGTTCTTCGTTGGCACCTCTATATCCTAACAAGTTCCATTATTAGAACAGATTCGTTGGGGTTCCAAAAATACCCTTGGATACCCACGTAGTTTCAAATTCTTTTGTTCCATCTCCTCAAGAGCCCAAGGGTGGGGGGTGGGTGGGATGTCTTACAGTAATGTCACCAGGAAGGGAAGAACCTGCATCTCATAGTTCATTCTCAACCACACAGCTAGGGTAGAAGATGTGAATGCAACAGAACCTTTCTATTCATGCTTCCCACCCATTAGTCCTGAAAGTCCATTGATAATCAGCAGCCTTTTGCTTTCTCTCTTTAATGTCCAGCAGTACAACAATAAAAGAAGAAGGTGAGTCAAGGAAGAAACTGACTGGAATTACCATGGGTGGAGAATCTAATGTTCACCAGATCTTTGAACAATCTAGAGATGTACCAAGTTATCAGTAACAGCAATCTGTTCAATCAAAATCCATCAATTTCATTTTCACATTTAACACAGTAATATCATTATTTGCACTGATAATATGCAATTATTATCAATTACTATTTGCTAACACTTAAAAATCAGTAACTATAAATAATATTCTTATCAAATGAAGATCATATGACAAACCCCACAGCTGACCACAATTTACCAATTCTCGTCTTTAACCAATAACTCTCAGCAAACAACTCTATTAACTTTTTTCCAATGAAAAAAAAAATAGATATCCTGCAGATGCAGACCTAGGAGAAAAGAAGAATCTTTTTGCTGGAATCCATATTCCACCTACTACAAGTGCCCATAGTTAAGAGAATAAAGCAGATTGGACTAATGATGGTTGAACCATAAACTGGGATTACATTGGGTTCAGGCATGTTAAATTAATCTAAATAAAATCAAGGCATAACTATAAAATACATCTTAAATATAGTGTAATGTCTAGGTTTGGACCACATGCTAAGCCAAATCACAATATTTATGGCTTGTGTGTTGTGCAAACCAGAAATTAATGCAAAATACATAATAATCCACCACTACAAAAAAAAAAAGGTGCTGTAAATGTTGCAATCATAGACATACTTACTTGAGAGTTACCTCCATAAACATAGTGAGACTTAACTTCTTAGGTACAGTCATGGGCTTGAACTGCACTTTTCTACTCCTGAATGCATGCTTGCTTGCTTTCACTTTGAAAAAATAGAGAAAAGAAAAAAAAAGGAAGCAACGCATGTTGGCGTTTGCAAAAACAGCTTCATCTGATGTCAGGGCCCCTCCCCCCTTGGCAATTTGTTCACTTTACTCTACAGGCCTTTAATTATATAACAAACGCGAACAGTATAAATACAATCCAACTCTCATATCCTGTCAGACAACTTAGTGCTGCGAACCTGACTGAAAGAGGGGGGGAGGGGTTGGATTTCTGGCCACACATTTCAGCTATGTGTTGCTCTATCTTTATGAGTATTATAGTTTAGTCTAGGGGCGTTTCTGTTGAATAACATGCTCACAATCAAGGTCAAGACATGTATATCATAGCAAGCCTACATGGGTTTTTTTTTTTGCCTCCCCTTTTCTCCCCTACCCCTCCCCTTTTGTTTTGTGCTGTAGCTATGAATTTATGCACTCTTCAACTGTTGAAAAGAAACGATGCTTAATCTCAGTGTTTGGAAGTTGCCCCATATCAGATACATGGCGTCCATCGTGTGCAAAAATGTGCCATGTGTCCTTGCCAATACTGTTACAAAGACCTTCTTACTGTCACCTTTGACCCATGGAGCAAACAGAACAAGGAAAATACTGGCATAAGCCATGGACACTGAACAGGTCTGGTGAGTCACTGACAGGCCAAGTCCAAGTTGTGCATTTTGGGCGGAGGGAGGGGTAAGCCATGGGCAGAATGTGCTTACTGCAACACGGTGTACAGGGCCATGCTAGCACCATGATAAAGAAAGCCTTTCCTTCCAACTACAGGCTGTATATCACTTCAGAACAAATCCTCCTAGATGTTCTTGAGAAAGTGCAATGGAGGTTTTTATTAAAAAAAAAAAAAAGCTGGAGAACGCACTTGGTTTCAGATCTTGAGATAGATTCTATCTATACCAGAATGTATATTACCAATTTAATCAGTGGTGGTTTCTTCCTGGTTTTCTTAACTTTGGTGCAGACTATCTTTAATATTGATCTCCCTCTCTTCTTTTTGAATTGCCATTTCCAGAGTACTCCAGTGAGAGGGACTTCACATTAAAACCAGTTTAAATCTTTAACATGGATTATGGCTTTCATAAATCAGGGGATTCCCTGTTCCAGGTTCAAAGTCTGAATTCCAAACATAGCCTCCATCTTCACTTCTTGAAAACAGCTGTATCATCAGTCAGAATTTTTCAAAAAATGTGTCATTTAGCTAGTGTCCTTAGGCTTCCACATGGAACACTTCTGCTAGGTGAGCTGACAGTGTTTCTCAAATAGTGGGGTGGGTTCCCCCTCCTGGGGTGGCATGTAGCAATGCCACAGGGGGCGCATGACCCCAGAGACCATGTTTTTTTGCCACAGGGAGTAGGGTTTTTTTGCCCCAAACAATAGCACACAGCACATGTGAAGTGCATATAACACACCCTTAAGAGACACTGTGGAAAAATATTTAACAGGGATGAAAAGAAAGGAGAAGAGAGACGGAGATAATGTGACAAACGTAAGTCTCCCAAAAGCTAAGATGAAGAAATATGACAAAGCGTATGTAGTGTCTGGCTTCACTGTGACTATGGTGGGAGACGAGGAAAGACTGGTATGTTTACTGTGTGTAAAAATCTTGGCATTGGACAGCATGAAGCCGTTTTTATCGTTGTTTTTATCGTTGTTGTGAGCCGCCCCGAGTCTTCGGAGAGGGGCGGCATACAAATCTAATTAATTGAATTGAATTGAATTGAAGTGCACTTATTACAAAAAAAGGAGGGGGGTCACATTCCATAGTACCCTGTATACTGTATTCTGAATGCTGCAGGATATAGCCCAAAGGAGAATTCAGATAAGTTCCAGAATCCAGAAATGATTCACATTTGTTCTTCTACATGTATGCATGATCTAAGCCGCTCCAGATGACGGTTGCCTGCATTTCATATTTAGCAATCTGGAGACCTAGTGGAGAGAGGTCAGATGATTTGCTACCCATTCGTGTTTAGATGAATCTGATTTGGCGGTATGCCTGGGTGAGCTTGTGGGAGTGAGGTAATGGCTCATAGGCAGAAGCTCTTTGATCTGGATGTCTCAAACTAGTGAGCTCTTTATAACGCAACTTGCTTTTATTAACCCATCCACTTGATAATGCTGGTAAGGATGAAGCATGAGAAGAACATGCTTCTTTTGCTGACGCTAACTTACAATCCATTCATTTCTGTTTCTTTAGCTCAGGGATTTAAAAGTCAACTTTTAACCCAAACTTGTTATGTCTGCTAGTTTTACAAATAAAATACAGTATTAGCAAAATAAGTGACTGGGGTTCAAGCATATGGCATTTTTTTTAGATTCACAATTCATGCATTTATTTTATTGTGCAGAAGTAGTCCTTAGGAACACGGTGGGATACCAAACTTTCCATTGCTAAGCAAGGCTCTGGAAAAAGTTATGTTCAGAATCATTCTTATTACTCCTAGATCCTATAAAAGGGCCTTGACTTAAATCTTTTGGCTGCTGTTCCCAGATAGACACGTTCTTAATCCATGGCTGATCCAGTCTTTGGGCTCGCTGACTTCAGTACTTGTTAAAGTATTGCAGGAACAAGCATTAAGAAATGATTTTTATATTCTCTCCTTTTGCATTTGGGACATCTATAAAAGAGATAAAGGCCAGCTCTCTAAGAACCTAACCTCAGCTGCTTATCTCCCCTTTAAACAGTTTGATGCCAACTTCATTATTACTCATGCTTTCATCTATTGAAGGATTTTCCTTTAGCAGAGACCCCTGTCCCATGAATAAGCACTGCAGTTTGGACAACTGACATACATATTTAGGACTCCTGCCAGAAAGGTGATAGGCGTCCTCTTCCCATTTCTCTCTTGCTCATGGAGTTTCTACTTTTGGAGACTGTAGGTTTCTCTGAGATAGTCCAGGCTTTCATAGAGAGGCAAAGAAATGGGCAGCCCTAAAGTAAATGTTAAAATATTGACAAAGGCTTCCTAACTTGGATACTACACTCACCAGATAGTTGTTAGAAGATTAACAGAGCCGAAAATTAAAATAGCTAAATTTAAAGACTTCTAACAGTTCTGATGTTATGCTAAAGGCATCCAGTTTTATTTTGGAAAAACTGAAGACAGCTATAAATGGTGGCTACCCTTTTCAGGTTGATCTGACCAGAAATCTGAACAGGTCGCTTTTGAAAATAACCCAAAAACCATGATTTTCTCATCGTTGATCTGTTGTGAATGTTTGAGTTGCACAGCACTAGAATTCAGCAGCAGGAACTAAATTTTATTAAGTCTGTGGATATAAAAGGTTCTCATATGTATCCTCACAACTCGGATTTTGTTATTGTTCTCATCTCCAGTGTGCCTATTCTTTCTTTCTTTCTTTCTTTCTTTCTTTCTTTCTTTCTTTCTTTCTTTTGTCCAATACACAATAATACACAATGAGGGTTATAGAGGATATAATCAGGTAGAATGTATTAAAGGGGGAATAGAGGAGAAAATACAGGAGTGAAATATAACTATGAGAGAATAGCAGAAAAAGATATAGGTATAGAACAGAAGATATTTGAGATATAGGAGAGACAATAGGACAGGGTATGTATGCCCCTTACTGACCTCTTAGGAACTTGGCGAGGTCAACCGTGGATAGTCTAAGGGTAAAGTGTTGGGGGTTAGGGGATGATACTACAGAGTCCAGTAGTGAATTCCACGCTTCAACAACTCGATTACTAAAGTCATATTTTTTACAGTCAAGTTTGGAGCGGTTAATATTAAGCTTGTATCTGTTGTGGGCTCTTGTGTTGTTGTGTTTGAAGCTGAAGTAGTCTTTGACAGTATTTTTCTTCAGGAAAATCAAAAGTCCAGGATCATATGTGACTCTGGGGCACAGGAATGCTGCATAATAAGAACTCTAAATATTTATGTTTATGGAGATTTTCAGTTCTCCAGGATATAGTTATGTCAAAGGTGCTTTTTTAAAAAGGTAACCGGGCTGTTTGTTTTTTTTACTTGAGGAAGAAGAAGACGTTTCACTTCTCATCCAAGAACCTTCATCATTTCATCCACCACCATCATTATCATAGATGATAAAGCTCCTTTGATTAGATGTGAAATTATTTCTCCTTCCCCTTCCCTTTCCCCTTCCTCTTCTTCTTCTCCTCCTCCACCTCTTCCCCTCCTCCTCCTCCTCCTCTCCCCTCAAGAAAAAACCAATCCAGTTGCTTTGCAGAACTACAAGGACAAGGCTCAGATAAGTTGATTTTACTGCAAATTCAAAAGCTCTCTATTCATTTCATTCATCATAATATATACTGCTTTTTGTTCATCGATCCTTCAAGGAGAAATGTGCCTTTCTTATTTCATAGTCCATTCTTCATCACAACTACTCATATGTTTTTAGATACAAATTGAGATATGCGCCCTAAGTGTGCCAATATTACTTACAAATGCAGCTGGGGTTGATCTTGGCCGTTTTGATCTTTGCAAACTCTTCCAGCTATTCCTATAGGCACAAAAACAGAGACGAGGGAGCTGGGCAAAATTGGCAGCAGGGGACTAACTAATGGCTCAATGCATGGCTTGAAAAAAGCTCAAAGGCATTGGGAAATGAAAATGGTCCCATGGGGAGGTTTGCTCTATTGTACTCAATCTCCGAATGCTTTTCCTAGAAACTAATTCTATTGCTGTTTAAACTCATGCTGAAAACATCTTTGTTTGACTCAACTCTTGACTATTTATAACAGAGCTGTTGCATTAAATTATGAACACAAATATGATTGTGTTGCATTACGAATCTAAACTCCAGGAGATAATTTTTTTTTTAAATTGAAAATATTACTATGGGGACATCCATTAAGGAGGCTATTCAGATTTTCTTCCTAACATGCAGAGTATGAATTAAAAGGTAAACATCCCTTGATTCATACTTTTAATACCCATATTGACATCCATGTTGTTTCTTGACAGTGGTACAAAACTGTGTGATTGCTTTCTTCCAGGGCACTTTCTTGAACCTCCCAATCTATTTCACAACTCTGAAATTCCCAGATTACGCCCATCTAAATGCTAGCCATGACTTATGCTAACCCAACCAAGGAATCTCTAAGACCATCCCCCACCAACTCAGACAGGGCACTAGAATATAAACCGACAGCAAACCACACTCCTTAATAGCACTGGTGACATTACCTAGTCTGGGTAATGAAAGATCTACAAGAAAATAACCAAGCTCAGAGAGCCCCGAGGAATCCTCAAAACAAAATTCTGGAATCAACAGCTAGCTACCCAAAAAAGAATTAAATGTGGCATCCTACTTATTAGTTCTGGAGAATTAGAATAATTTTTAAACATATATGTCTACTTCGTGTAAAAGAGAATTTTCTAAGGATATGTGTTCAAGAGAACAGTATTCCCCAATCTGGTGTCCTTGAAATGTTCGGAACAACATATCCCACAATTTCTAGCCAACATGGTGAATTTTGTGAGCTGTACAGAACAAGTTGTCATTCTGCATCCTGTGATAAAAACTCCAGGGGTATATTATGCATGCTTTAGAGCTGATGTACAGCAGAAATGTTTCTATCCCACAATCAAAAAAAGTTAACCAATAAAATTCATGGGGGCCTGGAGTCCCCCCACCTCCCTTCCACTACTATAAAGCTTCCACAGGATCTACATAAAACCTGGGCCCTGCTCAGCCTCATCTGATCGAGCCAAGCTATTCTTATCACAGGAAACCAACTGTCTGCCGCCATGTTCATGTTTGGCTCCAGTACAAACTTCCCTTCTTGAAGGAGCACACCTGTGGAGGTTATTGCAGACCTAAACAACCTGCTCAGCTGTAATCACTATTCCTCCCCTGTAATGATGTAAACCAAGACTTTTGTTTTTGCAGCCCTTCAAATGTGATTCTACAACATCAATATTTGCAGAGAATTGAGCACTCGACACATTATAATTTCATTGAAATGGTTAGGGGCCTAGATCTGATTCGAAGAAATTTAAGCTGAAAAAATGGGAAGGCTCCTTCCAGTGTTATATAACAGTACATATACCTGCAGTTTTGCCAATTTTTTAAAAAAAATCTGAACAAGACTCACTTTAGTAGTGCAAATTAAGTTTCTCCCAAGTGGTGTTGCAAGGAACAGAGGAAGAGAGAAAAACAAGACAGACAGATAGACAAATTGATTTAGCAGTGTTTAAGAATTTCATTGTGTTAAGAAACCTCTGATCAAAGGAACACACCACCAAAGCTACTATCTTTGGCATTTTCCAGATCCGTTTTGGAATGAGTGGCATATACAATACAATAAATAAATAAATTACAGCATGAACTTTCAATGTACAAATTCTTATATCATCTTCCAAGATATGTGAGTTGTAGACAAAGTTCACTGTCAGAATGGATACAATATTGGAATACACAGATCAATTCTAGATTAAACAACTCACATTAATATACTAATACTCTTTCCAACTACCCATGTTCTCAATCATTGCAAAACTAGATTAAAGGCCAACCATGATGTCTCAAAGCGACCAAATGACTTTCTGAGTGAAAACAAAAACCAGTATTTTAAAATTGCTAAAAATCTCGTGTGAATGCCAAACTAGGCAATAGTGGAAAACAGTCGAAAAAATTACTATGAATCAGACAAATCTAACTGTTTATTAAAACTTTAATCAAACCTCTCTTTTAGTGCCATGGGATTATTTTTATTTGGTAGCATGGAGTGCTCTATTCTATTGAGGTATGTATAACTATAGCAATTAGAGTTATATACTGATTCATAGTGCTTTATAGTCAGCATATTGCCCCCAACATACAATCTGGGTCCTCATTTTACCAATCTCAGAATGATAGAAGGCTGAGTCAAGCTTGAGATGGTGAGGAATAGTCCATTTCATGGTTTTATTTCTATACATTTTCCCACTCTTTCAAATAGAGAAGAAAAGCATCCAAAAAGAATGGAAGCATAGCCTTGCAAGGTCAGTCAAACCTAGGCCCCATATCCTATTTTTAGTCTTATCACCATTTAAAACACAATTAAAACTCGAACCATACGTTTTCTGAACAGTTTTTATCCCAGAGCTATAATTGCACTTAACAATGTACTAGGAGGTCACCATCAGTGAACTGCTGGACATCAGTGAACTGCTTGGTCTCTTGTGTGGATGTTGGATGGTTCGGGTGGGAAATTGTGGTGGGTTGAACATGTTCTTTTGAATTGTTATGTATGTTGAGATTGGTCTTTGGGGTCATATGAATTTTGTTGCATGGGTATACTGTGTATATACTGTACATACAATGACAATAAAGTATTTATTTATTTATTTGTTGGAAATAAAAGAAACAATATTCAGTGTCATTGGAGTAAATATTTAAAACCATAATTAAACATTGTACAAATCCAAATACACGTAGTGACATAGAGTTGGGTCATATCTGGTCTAAGTAGCAGGATTGATACACAATGGGTATTAATGGTAGTTTTGACTTACAACCACAATTCAGTGCAAAAGTTCCATTGCTAAGTTATTAAGTGAATTTTGCTTCATTTTAAGACTTTTCTTGCCACAGTTGTTAAGTGAATCACAGAAATCGCTACATTAGCAACAAGGCTGTTAAGTGAAGCTGGCTTCCATATTGACTTTGCTTGTCAGAAGGATGCAAAAGGTGATCACATGACTCTGGGACACTGCAACTGTCATAAATACATGCCAGTTGCCAAGAAATTTTGATCACATGACCATGGGAATGTTGCAATTATTTTAAATATAAAAAAGGTGATAACTAACTTTTTTTAGTCATAGAACAATTACTAAATGAATGCTTGTTACTACCTGCATAGACCAAGAGCATTGGGAGGACTGCATAATTTTATTTATTTATTTTATTTATTTTGTCCAATGCACAATAATACACAATGAAGGTTATAGAGGATATAGTAGAGAAGATATATGAGAGCTATGCCTTTCTCTGATTCTTTAGGTCACTGCCCAGAATTTTGTTATAAAATTGTTCATCCAAACTAGATTTCTGTGCATGTCATATTTGGATTTTTGAATACATAGAAACATAGAAGACTGACGGCAGAAAAAGACCTCATAGTCCATCTAGTCTGCCCTTATACTATTTCCTGTGTTTTATCTTAGGATGGATATATGTTTATCCCAGGCATATTTAAATTCAGTTACTGTGGATTTACCAACCACGTCTGCTGGAAGTTTGTTCCAAGGATCTACTACTCTTTCAGTGAAATAATATTTCCTCACATTGCTTTTTATCTTTCCCCCAACTAACTTCAGATTGTGTCCCCTTGTTCTTGTGTTCACTTTCCTATGAAAAACACTTCCCTCCTGAACCTTATTTAACCCTTTAACATATTTAAATGTTTCGATCATGTCCCCCCTTTTCCTTCTGTCCTCCAGACTATACAGATTGAGTTCATTAAGTCTTACCTGATACGTTTTATGCTTAAGACCTTCCACCATTCTTGTAGCCCGTCTTTGGACACGTTCAATTTTGTCAATATCCTTTTGTAGGTGAGGTCTCCAGAACTGAACACAGTACTCCAAATGTGGTCTCACCAGCGCTCTATATAGCGGGATCACAATCTCCCTCTTCCTGCTTGTTATACCTCTAGCTATGCAGCCAAGCATCCTACTTGCTTTTCCTACTGCCCGACCACACTGCTCACCCATTTTGAGACTGTCAGAAACACCCAGTCTTTTTTTTCTGTGAAGAATTTCTCTTCCTTTAGCCTTTTGCATTCACATTTCTCTAAAGCAGGACACACTCTTCTGCAAAGCAATGTTACTTAAGTCAACTTTTTTCTGCTGGGCATTTTTTCCCCTCCCCATTTTTCATCTTTTCTGACTTAGAGGAGGTGGGTTCAGCTGACTTCATGTTTCATGCCCTGAAGAGGAAGCTTCCTTGACAGCTTTTCACTGGCAAGGTCCAGACAGGCCTACACTCTGCTTCTCAAAGACCCCGTCCTAGCTGTCCACAAGCAGGATGAACTGTTTTCCCTTTAGACTTTTCACCCTGCTGTTGTAAATCCCCCTGGCATCCAGCCAAGGCCCATGCTAGACACAGCCATAATAGAGTCATTTTTCTTCTGCCCTTCGCAGAAGGAAACAGCAGAAATGCTCTCCTTTCAAAGAGCTTAACAAAGTGCAGATTCCGATTGAACGTGACTCTGTAATCTCTCCGGCAGAAACCATTGACTTCACTGCCCTGTGCTCACACCTGAAGGAAGCAAAGGACAATGTCTTCTATTGAAAGGGAGTTGAGTGTGAAGATGCAGCTGTTCCTTTAGATTCCCTCACAGCAGAAAGAAGCAAAAGGATAAAATAGCTATGGGGGGGGGGAGCCACCTGAGGATTTGCAAAACACAAAGGACAAAGTAAAAAAACCCAGCTTTTATTTATTTCTTATTTATTTATTTATTTATTCTTTGTCCAATATACAATACATATGGAATGAAATAGACATTAAGTAGTATATATAGGTATAGTAAGTAAAAAAGAAGAGGAGTGGATGAGAGGGAGAGAATATATAGGGTATATGAGAAAAGGAAAGGTAATTGGACAGGGGACGATAGGCACATCAGTGCACTTATATACGCCCCTTACTGGCCTCTTAGGAACCTGGAGAGGTCAATCGTGGAGAGTCTAAGGGAGAAATGTTGGGGGTTGGGAGTAGACACTATAGAGTCCGGTAATGAGTTCCACGCGTCGACGACTCGATTGTTAAAGTCATATTTTTTACAGTCAAGTTTGGAGCGGTTAATATTAAGTTTGAATCTGTGGCATGCTCTTGTGTTGTTGCGGTTGAAGGTGAAGTAGTCGTTGACCGGAAGGACATTGCAGCATATGATCTTGTGGGCAATACTTAAATCGTGTTTTAGGCGCCGCAATTCTAAGGTTTCAAGACCTAGGATAGTTAGTCTGTTTTCGTAAGGTATTCTGTTTCGAGTGGAGGAGTGAAGGGCTCTTCTGGTGAAATATCTTTGGACGTTTTCGAGAGTGTTGATGTCCGAGATGTGGTGTGGGTTCCAGACAGATGAGCTGTATTCGAGGATGGGTCTGGCATACGTTTTGTAGGCTCTAGTCAGTAGTGTGAGATTGCCAGAGCAGAAGCTGCGTAGTTAAACTTGTGCAAAGGCAGCACAATGATTACTCCTATCTTGTAATGCAAACCAGGTGACATTTCTCCAGTTCAAGCACAGAAATGTACCAGCATTTCAAAACCATTTCAGTACCAGCCCCTGTGTCACCATCCTGTCATGATAATGTTCCTGCTGTGTTTCCTGGGAGATAATACACGCCAAATGGCTTCTTGAGCTGTTGTGGAGTTGGAACTGTCATTCAAAGCTCTAATTCCACCCCCCACCCCCCCACTGTGCCAGAGAGCAATGACTCACTTGAATTACACATCAATAGTTAACAGAGATGTAACGACATCTACAATAATTGTAGCATGAAAGAAGCATGAAACCATTCTGAAGTTCCAGGAAACTATGTTTTTTGGTGCATGGAAGGAATGTGGGAAACAGACAGTCATCAGAAGAACATTGTTATTTAGCTATGTCTTCTGGAAATTAGTTTTGGAGCAAGCACTCTTAATTGTGAAAATATCTGATTTTTACAGGTCACCAGCTAGGATAAACACAATGCATGTTTTTGTCATATCCAGGCTTTATTCTGGCTAAAAATGGCCTAAATAACTGGTTTCTTCCATTGTGTCCTATAATTGCCTTCCTCAACACTTTTCAATAAATTTCCTCCAAAAGGGAAATTTGGAGACTGGGTGATGGTTGTAAAAGTTGATACAATTCAGGGAGGTTTGCTTAAGGAAAGAGTCTACCACTTCCTGATGCCACAAAGGAACCAGATGGGATTGATAGCGGAGGACAGAGACCTATTAACTTTATCAGAATCCACAGGCTAGAAGAAGTCAAAATTACTATGTGTTCATTAACTTCAACTCCCAATATTTTGTAGCCAACATTCCTTTTGTTGAGGATTGCTCAAGCTTCAGGAAAGCTGAGGCCACAATTGAAAAGAAGAACAACAAAATCCATAGGTTCATAATTTTTGTTACTTCATATCTTCTGGCTCACTGATTCCATACACATGTGTTAATTTATAGCCTGGATAAACATCATAAATGGCTTTCTTATATGTCTTACTGCTTCTTAGAAATGAGGGGATGACATAGAACAGTGGATATTCTACAGATAAGATTGCCTGACTAAATACTGAGGCAATCCTCAGTTATTCAAGATAACATTTCTCTATGCTTAAAGATATTATATTTTCTGTACTATTACTGTTAGCATTTAAAGTTTTTGACCTGAATCTAACCAAAGAAATAAAGTCCTGGCACATATGCTCTTTAGTGCTGTTAACTAAATGCTCTTGAATCACCAAGGCAAAGAAGAGAAAGAGAGGTGTTGGCTTAAGTATATAACTGCCAGAAGAGAAAAGGAAACTTATCATAGTGGAGCAGCAAACGACTTGCATGCACGAAGCCTTAAAGTATTAGGCATCAGCATTGGGGATGGCTTGTGAACCAACTGTAGTGTGCAGTTTCTATGGAAAAAATTGATCTTTATTCTCTCTCTCCTCACCCCCGTTATATATGTTACTTATTCTATATTTCTATCTAGCTCTCAATAAGCCTGGATGAGTGGGTGGGGGTTACAAATAAACCTTATTAATAACAATGGGAGAAAAGCCACAACTTAATACAATACAGTTCATAAGAAACACACAGTTTCTTAGGCAGCTATAGAAAAAACAGCAGACTTAAGACTCTAAGACTATATGGAAGATCTATAGAGGATTTCGGACCTGGATTGGTTGATTGACTGATGATTGATATTAATTAAGATCTGATTTTATATTTTATATTTTTATACTATCTTATTAACTTTTTAACTTCTTATCTTATTAACTTATTTAGACTTATAATTTTATATCCGATATATTTGTAATATTTTATTAGTACACTAATCTATCGCTAATTTAATCTATTTTTAATCAATTGGGGGGGTTTAACCGATGCATAATTGGAGTGGGTGCAATGACGTGTATGGGATGAATGATTGGTATGAGTGCGATGGTTGGAGTGGGTGGGGTTATGCCAGGGACGGGATGAACGGGATGAATGGAAATAGTATGAATGAGATATTTGGCCCACCTGACGCCGGAGAGGCGGGAGGGGAAGGGGCACTGATCTCTGGGGTGGCAGAGGGTCAGAATATCCCGGTGTTGCTGGGGAGAGGCAGATATGGTGGGAGCCATGGAGCTAGCCATTCCAGGGGAACAAGGGATCGCTGTCTAATAACTATTCCTTGTTCTGGCTCCGTGAGCTCAACCCAGGGCACTGGTGATGAGTGTAACTCTGGCCCTGGGCTCAGGTTGCTGCTGCTCAATGCCAGGTTGGTGGTAAATAAAGCTCTCCTCATCCGGGATTTAATCCTGGATGAGGAGGCCGACCTGGCATGTGTAACTGAAACCTGGCTGGGCCCAGAGGGAGGAGTTCCTCTCTCGGAAATTTGCCCAGCCGGGTTTCAGATATGGCATCAACCTCAACCCTAGGGAAGGGGGGGAGGAGTGGCTATTATAGCCAGGGAGCGCCTTTGCCTGCGTAGGCTCATTGCTCTGGAGATTGCAGGTTGCGAGTCCCTCCTTGTGAAGTTGGACTTAGGGGTTCAGGTGGGCTTGCTTCTCACGTACCTGCCTCCCAGCTGCGTGGCACAAGCCCTGCCTGTGCTACTCGAGGAGGTAGCCGGGTTGGCGGTGGAGTTCCCCGGACTCATTGTCCTGGGGGACTTCAACCTGCCGTCACTCGGCGAAACCTCTGGGTTGGCACAGGAGTTCATGGCCACCATGACAGCCATGGACCTGACTCAAGTAGTACAGGGTCCGACTCACGAGGGAGGGCATGCACCTGACATGGTATTCCTTTCCGAGCAATTGAGTAATGGTCTGAGACTAAGGGGCTTAGAAGCTTTGCCTTTGTCATGGTCAGACCATTTCCTACTACGGCTTGACTTCCTGGCTCCAATCCTTCCCCGCAGGGAGGCGGAACCAATTAAGATGTTCCGCCCCAGACGCCTGATGGACCCAGAGGGCTTTCAGACGGCGCTTGGGGTTATTCCAGAGGCACTCGTCCACAGTTCGGCGGAGTCTCTTGCGGAGGCCTGGAACAAGGCCGCAGCGGAGGCTCTTGACCGGATTGCGCCGTTGCGACCTCTCCATGGCGCTAGACCCCGTAGAGCTCCGTGGTTCAGCGAGGAGCTCCGGGAGTTGAAATGCCAGAAGAGACGTCTAGAGAAGCGATGGAGAAAGAGTAGGTCTGAATCTGATCGAACACTTGTAAGAGCTTTTATTAAGACTTACAAAGTGGCGCTCAAGGCGGCAAGATGCGCGTACCATGCCGCCTTGATTGCATCAGCGGAATCCCACCCGGCCGCTCTGTTTAGGGTGACCCACTCCCTTCTTAATCAGGGGGGAGTTGGGGAGCCCTTGCAGAGCAGTGCTGAGGATTTTAACACGTTTTTCGCTGATAAAATCGCTCAGATCCGGGCCGATCTCAACTCCAATTGGGAAACAGAGTCGACTGACGAGTCAGTCGAGGTGACTGGGGCACGTATTTGTCCACCTGTCTGGGAAGAGTTTGATCTGGTGACACCTGATGAAGTGGACAAGGCCATTGGATCTGTGAGTTCCGCCACCTGTTTACTGGATCCGTGTCCCTCCTGGTTGGTCTCGGCCAGCAGGGAGGTGACACGGAGCTGGGTCCAGGAGATTACCAACGCTTCCTTGGGGAGGGGAGTTTTTCCAACTCTCTATAAAGAGGCGCTCGTGCGCCCCCTCCTCAAGAAGCCCTCCCTGGACCCAGCCGTACTTAATAACTATCGCCCAGTCTCCAACCTTCCCTTTATGGGGAAGGTTATTGAGAAGGTGGTGGCGCTCCAGCTCCAACGGTCCTTGGAAGAAGCCGATTATCTAGGTCCCCAGCAGTCGGGCTTCAGACCCGGTTACAGCACGGAAACTGCTTTGGTCGCGTTGATGGATGATCTCTGGCAGGCCCGGGACAGGGGTTTATCCTCTGTCCTGGTGCTCCTTGACCTCTCAGCGGCTTTTGATACCATCGACCATGGTATCCTTCTGCACCGGCTGGAGGGGTTGGGAGTGGGGGGCACTGTTCTTCAGTGGTTCTCCTCCTACCTCACCGGCTGGTCGCAGTCGGTGTTAGTGGGGGATCAGAGGTCGACTCCGAGGTCTCTCCCTTGTGGGGTACCTCAGGGGTCGGTCCTCTCCCCCCTGCTATTTAATGTCTACATGAAACCGCTGGGTGAGATCATCCGAGGGCATGGGGTGAGGTATCATCAGTACGCTGATGATACCCAGCTTTACATCTCCACCCCATGTCCAGTCAACGAAGCAGTGGAAGTGATGTGCCGGTGTCTGGAGGCTTTTGGGGCCTGGATGGGTGTCAACAGACTCAAACTCAACCCAGATAAGACGGAGTGGCTGTGCGTTCTGCCTCCCAAGGACAATTCCATCTGTCTGTCCATTACCCTGGGGGGGAATTATTGACCCCCTCGGAGAGGGTCCGCAACTTGGGCGTCCTCCTCGATCCACAGCTCACATTAGAAAACCATCTTTCAGCTGTGGTGAGGGGGGCGTTTGCCCAGGTTCGCCTGGTGCACCAGTTGCGGCCCTATCTGGACCGGGACTCATTGCTCACAGTCACTCATGCCCTCATCACCTTGAGATTTGACTACTGTAATGCTCTCTACATGGGGCTACCTTTGAAAAGTGTTCGGAAACTTCAGATCGTGCAGAATGCAGCTGCGAGAGCAGTCATGGGCTTACCTAGGTATGCCCATGTTTCGCCATCACTCCGCAGTCTGCATTGGTTGCCGATCAATTTCCGGTCACAATTCAAAGTGTTGGTTATGACCTTTAAAGCCCTTCATGGCATTGGACCAGAATACCTCCGAGACCACCTTCTGCCGCACGAATCCCAGTGACCGATTAGGTCCCGTCAACTAAACAATGTCGGTTGGCGGGCCCCAGGGGAAGAGCCTTCTCTGTGGCGGCCCCGACTCTCTGGAACCAACTCCCCCCGGAGATTAGAACTGCCCCTACTCTCCCTGCCTTCCGTAAAGTTCTTAAAACCCACCTTTGTCGTCAGGCATGGGGGAACTGAAACATCTCCCCCGGGCACGTACAATTTATGTATGGTATGTTTGTTTGTGTGCTTGTTAGTATATCGGGGTTCTTTTTAAAACTTTTTTTAAATATTTAAATTTATTTGAATCTATTTGGATTTGTACGATTTGTTTATGCCTGTTGTGAGCCGCCCCGAGTTCACGGAGAGGGGCGGCATACAAATCTAAATAATAAATAAAATAAATAAATAAATAGCTCTAGGCAGCTCAATGGTCCATCGGCAAATTATGGCTACCGTATGTCTGTAAAACTGCTTCTTTTTTCCTGCACATTTTTTTAACATGTCATAGGCTCCATTCAGACATTTGCATATCCAGAGCATTCCACCACTGATGTTGCCCAAATGATGCCAGCTGCTGCATCCTGCAGATAGTTAGTACATCATCTCCCAATATTAATATCTACCAAAGCAAAGCTTAAGTTGCCACATGACCAGGACCCTGCATTATCAAAATCATTGCTTCTGCAGGAACCCATGCGGCTTTTCTTCTTGTTCTCAGCAGACAAAAGCCTACTGGAACCAAAGTCCCATGAACAAAGCAGATAGAGGGCAGATTTTACTAAGAGAACTCATGTATTAGATATTCTGGATGGTGGAATGAAATACTTGAAGAGGGCTGTAGTTGCTTCTTTTATTAGACTTGGAATAAGTCTAATAAATATCTTAAAATTTTCAGCAAAATAGGTGTGTGGAGCACACCTTGCCTCAGATAACCAGGGTGTTGCTTCTGGTGTGATAATATTTACTTATTTGTTATTGTGTAACCATAATGTTTATTGTAATTGGTAAATTATGTTTTGTTCACAATAAGGTAAAGGTTCTCCTGCACATCAGTGCTAGTCATTTCCAGCTCTAGGGGCAGTGCTCATCTCTGTATCTAAGCCGAAGAGTCAGCGTTGTCTGAAGACGTCTCCATGGTCATGTGACCAGCATGACTCCATGTTGAAGGCTCATGGAGCACTGTTACCTTCCCACCAAAGTGGTCCCTATTTTTCTACTTGTACTTTTTACATGTTTTCGAATGGCTACGTTGGCAGAAGCTTGGACAAGTAAGGGTAGCTCACCCTGTTATGCCGCACTAGGGATTCAAACCGCTGAACTGTCAACCTTCTGATCGACAAGTTCAGCTTCTTAGCGACTGAGCCACCACATTCCCTTGTTCACAATAGGAAGCTGGAATTTTGGGGGGAGTTTGATATGTACAAACAGATAAATTCACATGGAAATGAAGAAACCTTTTCTTATCTCAGAACTATTTCCTAAATGAATCCTTTAGTTACAGATGGTTATTTATCTCTTTGAAAATGTATGAGCGAGGTCCCAATAAATCTCTTGACAAAGAGAGTGAGTAAATATGTGAGTGAGACCTCGGTCATGTCACCCTCAAAAACTACCTATGAGACATGAGGACATGTTTAGAGCTGGTTTTTAGATTGCATGGAATCTCCTGCTGGAGGTTCCCCAAGAACAATATCCATGGCTCTGAGGTGATTAATTAAAGCTTTTTAATTCCACTTGTCCTTTCCCACTTAAAATTATGTATGTTTTGCTTTTTTATTCAAAAGTTCTAACCATTGCCGCTTTTACTGCTGGAACATTTGTACTGATTTATTCTCTTCTGCTTGTGCACTGCTTGACTTTTAAGAACTGTATAATAGAAATTAACGAGCCAAGCAACTCTTGCCTCATAATTTGTTTTCTGAAATCATGGCCTCCTTGCAAAGTACAACTAATGTGTTGAGGGCACTGTTTTTGTTTACACGATTCCCCTCATCAAGTAGTAAGACCTCAAAGGATTCTTCATTATAGAGAGATGAGAGAGGGAGAGGAACAGAGACAGACAGAAAGAGGGCGTGGAGACAGAGAGAGAGAGATGGAGAATGACAGAGGAGGAAGCACAAAACAATTTCTCTTTGCAAAGACGTTTCTACACCTATGGAGAATATTCAAATTTATTTCAATGTCACATCTGAATTAGAATTTCACAGAGAACTGCAACTTCAACTAACATGTCATTTTTCTACTTCCTTAAAAAATTCATGAAGGGGAGAAACCTCATGGGAAACCAATCTGGGCAGCTTCACTAAGAAAATATACAAAAAGAAATAAATCCTAGAAATGAACCATCAGTTAGTGAAGTGACAAGTATAAAGAAACTTGCCCAGGAAATCTGAACCTGTCTTTACTCGTAGGACTCAGATGTAACTAACTCACCTCCTCTCCATCTCCTCTATCAGTGATAGCAGTTCTATTCCTCACCAGATTATTTTCTTCTCTTCTTAAGTTCCTAGTATATATTCCTAGTGCATGTGCCACAAATGGCAAATAGCTCTTTTGAAATCACAATGTTCTGAATTACTTAACTATTTATTCATTATATTTGTATCGTGCTTCCTATTTTAAAAAAATCTAAATGCTGCTAGCGATATAAACCCACCAATTAAAATAAATTAAAATAATTTGGCAAAGCATAAATATAAAACAATAAAATGAGCAACAAAAAGACCAAGTAAGAGAATAAAAGGAGCAATAGCAGACTGAAAAATATCACAGCTGCATTGTTATTTAAAGATATGAGAAAATAAAAATATTTTTGTCTAGAGTTGAAAGAAGTGTCAAGTCTACTTTACTAAGGAAGGAATTCCAAAGGGTGCTATCACAAAATAGTTTCTCCTAAAGTGTCTTTTGTTGCACCCCTGCTTTGAATGGCCCCTCGAGTTGGTCTTCAAAGATCATCCATGAATGATGTGTGTTGTGTTTTGCTGGAAAGATTGCATTGGTGAGAGCAGTTTGCTTGTAGATATGGAAGTGTAGGAATGCAGTAGATAATTTGATTCTGGAAGTGTTTCAGAGTTTTTTGTTTTATTAAGCAGATAGTTTAAGGAGGCCCGTGAAGCTGGATAGTACAGTAGTTCTTACCACACCACTGGAAGAAACCAGTTGGTCTGCAAATGGATTTGGTCTGGGTGGCAGAGAGTGAATAGCTAAGCCAGGGAAGTGGTAACTGTTTAACAGTCTTTATGAAGATAATTTGTCCTTGTGACAGCATGAAGTGGGCTAAGACTGTGCAATTGTGGCAATGGTGTTGGTATGAATGAAGAAGGGCTAAAGACAATGGTCACCATCCATTTTTGTCTCTACTGGAAACAGGGTACCAATACTTGATGAATTCACATCCGAGATGAATCTGCTGTAGTGAAGGAACAGTATGGTGGGATTGACAGCATGAGATTATCTCTCTGATTGGTGAACAGCAGACCTTTCTGAAACAAGACCATATGAATTAATGACTTTAGGATAGATAAGCAAGTAGATCTTCTGTTGTCATAGATCTGCCCCCAAACTGAAGCGATTAAAAGTCTAAAGAGAGGAAGACTATATTAATGAACTTAAAAGAAGTTCATAGTCTACTTAGATATTCTGCAAAAAACACAGCAGGATATACTGTATGTTTTACCCATGTCATTTTATGAATTTTTCCAAAGCATCTGTGCAGATATAGTGTGTGTGGGGAAAATATGGGAGTAGACTTAGTCTGATCAAATCCACCTCCTCTCGTCTTTCACCTAACTACAGTTGGTGCAAAATGCAGCTGCCCAAGCTGTCCTAGGCCTTCCAAGGCATGTGCATATCTCACCATCACTCTGCAAGCTGCTTGGTTGACGATTGGTCTCTGGATGCAATTTAAAGTGTTGGTTATGACCTCTAAAGCCCTACATGGCTTAGGACCAGGTTACTTAAGGGACCATCTTCTGCCTCACCTATCCCAGTGACCAGTCAGGTCCCACAGAGTCGGCCTTCTCCAGATCCCATCAACTAAGCATTGCTGGTTGGCAGGACTTAGCAGAAGAGCCTTCTCTGTGAGAGCCACCACCTTCTGGAATCAACTCCCTCCAGAGACTTGCACCGCCCCCACCCTCCTGGCCTTTCGCAAAAACTTACCTTTGCCTGGGGCTGTTAAGCACTAACATCTTGCTCCACTTGATGATATGAAAGTAGGACAATGGTTGAATGAATTTGAATGTCTGATTTTAAATAACTTTGTGGTTTTAGCACTAGTTTTTATGTTTGGGTTTTTTGTAAGCCGCCCTGAGTCTACAGAGAAGGGTGGCATAGAAATCCAAACAAACAAACAAGCAAGCAAACAAACAACTGCTTTTTTTAAAACTGTGGAATTCAATTACTAGTCTACTACTAGTGGAAGTCTATTACTAGTCTACTACTAGTCTGCAGCAGACTCATGAATATTGCATGGGTTCAAGAATTCCTGGTCCAAAGGTGACCTTTTAAAAGAAACATGTTTCTTTACTAGTGTACTAATTCTTTATATTTATTGGTTGCCCTGTTTGCCAAGCATTTCATTCTATAGTAAATTCCCTCCCCTTCCCAAAGCCAGTTAATTCCTCAGGGCAATTTAGTTTTGTGTCTGCCACTATCAGCCCCCACACCTGCCCTGCCAGGAGGCTTTATTTAGCACTAACATTCATCACCCGGACCGAGCACATAAATAATGCCATTAGCCACTCCAAACTGTGATAAAATTAGCAGTGTAAACAGAGAAAGTAAATGACCTTAGTGGAAAACCATTGTTGATCCTGACCCAACACTTACAAAGGAGATTAGTCAGAGAAGAGCAGGGCAGGATGACAAGGGCTCCTGGGGACTGTTTAAAGACCCGAGTCTCCAAAATGTTTATTTTTAGGGGGGGGAAATATCTTTGTGACTTTTGTAAGATTGGTGGATCTTAAAACGGGAGGGGTTAAGGCTGATTTCTTTTCTTTTCTCTTCTTTTTTTTTCACCCTTTTTCTTTTCCTGATCAGTTAGATATCTTTGTCAAAAGTGCATTTCAAAGTAACTGCATTTTCTCAGTTGTTCCCCAAATCACTTAGTATTCTTATCTGGAAAATAGCGATAATTAAATATCAGGGGAAACCCCCCCTCAATTTTCAATTATAGAATATTTTTGTAGAGACTTTAAGGATTTGCATTTCTAGAAAGATCATCTCTAGCAACTCAACCCATTTATGTAGCAAATAACTGTCTATAAATATAAATATGGAAATAGAAATGTCATTCATTCATGGATTACCATATTCTAATTCATTCTACTTTGGCATGAATGCCAATTCACAAAACTCTGAATGAATCAAGATGTAGATTCACTCTAATTTGTATTGCACTGAGCCTATGCCAAAAGGTTCATCTAATTATTTCCAAAAATGTCCTATCTTTGATTAATGATTCTCAGGGAAGATAGACAATCAGCTAAAGGCTAAAAACAGGAGAGAAAGGATGGCACTTTGTGATTCAGAAATAGAGGGCTGGAATATGAAACATAACAATATTTCAGTTACTTTTGTTCTGTTTCAAAATCTCAGTTTTCTAGTTTGCTGTCTAATGAAAAATCTCCAAATGTCCACGGAAATTATGATTTTGAGTTTGGGGATAGCCTCATGCTTTTGTCAATGCATTTGAATCTTTGATTGACCATGTGAGAAGGAAATAAAATGTGGCACTTGCTAAATAATGTGGCCATTGAGATCCTCTGAAGATCATGTTAGTATTTTCACTGCTTCAGCAAATCATATGCATTGTTCCCTGGCCTTGTTTGTTATAGAACATACGTAAAAATGGAAGAGAGACAAGAAGATGGAAAGACAAAAACAAATAAACATTGTGATTCAGCCCAGTGATGGGTTTCAATTACCTTTTCTACCAGTTTGCTATCGAGAGTGTGCACATGCAGTGCTTCTGCACATGCGCAGAAGTTTCTGTGAATGCACAAAAATTTCTGGGCAGGTGGGTGGAGCCTCCCGCTGCCGCTGCTACTGGTTCGCCTGATCTGGGGTAAGCCGATAGCAACCTGGGGGAGGGGGTTTAGGGTAATTAGTTAAATTAATTGTATTTTAGATATTTATTTTGTATACTATTTCTTTGATATGTTGTAAGTCCTTGCATAATAAATAAACAAACAAACAAACAAACAAACAAACAAACCCACCACTATATTATGCCCAATTCAGCCAATATAAAATGAAATCAAGGCAACAGCTGCTCTTTGCTGCAAGATAAACTCTTTTTTTTAACAAGGCAAAGTAATAGGGTTGCATTCTTTTGATGGTAAGACACCATCACATAGGTTTGTTAAATTTAAGTGTTTAAACCTTATCAAATTGATTGGATCTTGTATAGATCCAATCAATTTGATAAGGTTTAAACAAACACTTAAATTAAATTAAATTACATTTAAGTTAAATTTAAACACTATTATTATTATTAGGTCTCTTTCTATAGTATTACAGAATACTTCCTGGCCATCAAGTTGGTTTTTAATGCAAACTCTTTTGTAAAATATATCATGTTGGGGCCTGGAGTTGATAGTTAGCTTTCACATATGGAGCTTTGTTTCTATTTTCCATCCTTTTCAACAGTATGATTTTATTTTACAAAGCCACAGATTGCTGCTTGGATGTTCTACAGCCTGATTCATTCAGCAACTGCCCCAACATCTGCTTTTCTATTCTTCCCCTGGAACTGATGGCAAATGCTATAGATGGTTAAGATCTGCCTCTTAATTACAAGCACATGGAAGGCAGGCTGTGCCTCAGAGAATGGTGAGAAGTCTCTCAGGAAATGCAAGCAAGCTGTGAAGCGTGTACATGTCATGTTCATTTTCCTGATGTGTTACTGATTTCAGCACTTGATCCAAAACAAACACTACCTAGTATACAAAATTTGGATCTCGCTTCCTCCTCTTGCAAGTGTTAGGATCTGGAAGGAGGCTTCATTGCAGAAACAGCAAATGCTATTCCAGAAGAGGGCAGGGGGGAAAACTCAGAGCTTATTTTTCATCCCTTCCTTATTTATTTCCAGTTCTGCTTCCTGGTTTGCGGAAACTCTCAGGTATGAAACTGTCAATACTCTCCCATATGAATGGCCTTTCTCCTCATGTTCCTTGTTGAATGGTGCCACCCAGGATGCAATTTTAAAATGTGTTTCTCTCGATATGTACTCACTTAGTTTTGGCAGGGAAACAAGGAAGAATAGCAAGGAAGCTTCATAGGTTGGCAGTGAGCATTCATTCTAGTGTTGTCTAGTGTGGTAGCTCACACGGCTAGTTGCAGGTGTTGTCCTGTGTTATCTCCAATTGATTTTGGCTTCAATGCCACCTATGTATCTTACAGGAGATTAACACCAACAAGACTTGGGATGAATAGAACTGAAAACTATCACCATATCATTAAGTGCTGTACGTCATGATTCTTGACAAATGTATCTTTTCTTTTATATACACTGAAAGCATATGCATCAATGATAAATTCTTTGTGTGTCTAATCACACTTGGCCAATAAAGAATTTTATAGGTTTCTTATGGATCCTGTTCCCAAAACATGAACAATCCAATTAACTTTTCTATCAGTAGATTCAAATTTCATACAAATGGTGATGGCTGAATCTGTGATCTGGCACCATTTCTACCATTCCCACAGCCATTGCAGATGAAGCCAGGTAAAATTAAGAAAAGTAAGGAGAGGATAGTCATGGACAGAGTGCTGAGAGATATCTTTTTTTGCAAGACCACTCTTAAATGGTCTTAGTCTTGGGAGTAATAAAGTTCAGTAACCCCACAATATCGCCGGCTGACTCACCGGCCCCACGGCGCTGTTGCGGAAGGGCCGGGCAGACTCGGACCCTTCCGATGGCGGCCGCCATCTTGTTTTCGGCCGAAATCTCGCGAGGCGAGATTTCGGCCGAGAATGCCCTGCCACGTGGCTGGGCATGACGTCGGGTCCGGGCGGGGCCTGCTGGCCCTATTTAAGGGACAGCAGGCCGGGAAGAGAGCCTTTTCGCCCGGACCTGGTGCCACGAGCAGACACCCACCCGCCCTTCCCTATTTTGCAGTGTGCCTAGTGGGTCGCCTTCGGGGGCCGAATGGGAATTTTTTGCAGCCTCGCCCATTAGGCCAGGCTGTTTTTTCGCCCATTCCACACTGGGGAGATGGATGTGCGGTTAGGGGGTGTTGGCATTTTAATTAGGTTAATTGGCTTACCTCTGGTCATTGGGTAGGCAGGTTAGGGGCGGAAATCTGGGTGGTTTCAGCAACTGCGCGTTCTCCCTTGGGCATCTTTGGGGATGATTGACAGGTTCTCTCCAAGCCCATGGTGGGTGCTACCTGCGCACTTGGGGGGAACCTGTCTTTGGGTCCCGCTATTGAAGTCCCAGGGTAGGGGTGAGCCGGCGGGACCCCCCTCATGCGAGTGTATGGCAGGGTCTCAGGTGAGGGAGAGGTCCCTCACCTGGACCAGCATCGATTACGCCCATAGTTGCCCAGGAATGTTGACCTTTTACGTCATTTCCGCCCCAGAAGTATTTGTTTGACCCTGCAGGTCCACTGTTTCCGGGTCATAGTTGAGTATGTTGATTTATGCAAATTTATGCTAATTCATGCTAATTTAATTAATAAATTATGCAAATTTATTATAATAAAAATGACCCAAGTTTAAATCCAGCTCTTGTGTCCGAGTCGTTACTCCGTCTCTTCTGCAATAGGCAGTTTCTGTAATTGTTCCTTTACATGGTTGTTTGGCTGTGTATATATAGGGCTCTACACTACATCCTTCAACATCTTGAATCTCCAATGACCTTCACTAGGGTCCTCTTTATAGACTTCAGTTCAGCATTCAATACCATCATACTGGACATTCTCTTAACCAAACTAAATCAGCTAGCAGTACCTGAACATACTTTAAGTGGATCACAAGCTTCCTAACAGACAGGAAGCAGCAGGCGAAGCTAGGAAAAATCACATCGGATACATGTACAATTAGCACAGGTGCCCCCAAAGGCTGGGTACTCTCACCATTTCTCTTCTCTCTATACACTAATGACTGCATCTCAAATGATCCATCTGTTAAACTACTGAAGTTTGCAGATGATACAACAATGATCGGACTCATTCGAGACAATGATGAATCCGCATACAGACGGGAAGTCGAACAACTATCCTTGTGGCGTGACGAGAACAATCTAGAACTGAACACACTCAAAACCGTAGAAATGGTGGTAGACTTTAGGAGAAACCCTTCCACCTCTCACAATACTAGACAACACAGTACCAACAGTAGAGACCTTCAAATTTCTAGGTTCTATCATATCTCAAGACCTAAAATGGTCACCTAACATCAAAAACATCATCAAAAAAGCACAACAAATAATGTTCTTTCTGCGCCAGCTCAGGAAGTTCAAACTGCCCAAGGAGCTGTTCTACAGAGGAATCATTGAGTCTGTCATCTGCACCTTTATAACTGCAACCCAACAGGACTGACACAGACTTCAGAGAATAATCAGAACTGTCAAAAAAACAATTGCTGTCAATCTGCCTTCCATTGAGGACCTGTATACTGCACAAGTCAAAAAGAGGGCGGGGAAAATATTTACTGACCCCTCGCATCCTGGACATAAACTGTTTCAACTCCTACCCTCAAAACGTCGCTACAGAGCACTGCACACCAAGACAACTAGACACAAGAACAGTTTTTCCCGAACGCCATCACTCTACTAAACAAATAATTCCCTCAACACTGTCAGACTTTACTAAATCTGCACTACTATTCTACTAGTTTTTCTCATCATTCCTATCATCCTTTTCCTCCCACTTAGGACTGTATGATTGCAACTTGTTGCTTGTATCCTAAGATTTTTATTAATATTGATTGTTTCCTCATTGCTTGTTTGACCCCTATGACAATCATTAATTGCTGTACCACATAATTCTTGACAAGTGTATCTTTTTCTTTTATGTACGCTGAGAGCATATGCACCAAGACAAATTCCTTGTGTGCCCAATCACACTTGGCCAATAAAAAATTCTATTCTATTCTGAACTTGTTTAGCTTTAAATTTCCTCTCTTGAGATTAATTAATGATCTACTGGGACAATTAGCATCTTTTACAACTTTTTTTCTGTACACTAATTCTGCACTGTTAATTAAGTGTGTCATAGAAACAAAATAATGAGGATACATTACTTGATTCACTTATTCTAAAAAATGGAATATATTTTCCTGTATAGTAGTAAGCAATATATATGTGATTGATCTTATAAGTCTTAGCACCCCTTAAAATTTCCAAAAGGCCATTAGGGGTAATGGTACTCTACCTTTTTAAAGGTCATGAATGATAGCCAATAAATTTAACTGATGTGTTTGTCATTTGGCATGAATGGTCTTGCATCTAAAATGAAGTTGTAGGGAGATGTTCCTCATTGACAGAACATTTCCCTACAAGTTCATTTTAGATGCAAGACCATTCACGCCAAATCAATAAAGTCCCATCTCTTCCTCTCATCAAGCTAGATACTGATAGTAATAGAGATGGGAACAACCCCCTCACAAGCACACACACGCACACACACACACAGAGTCATTGTAGAGAGACCCCACAGCCTATTTGAAAAACACATCCATCACGCCTTTATTTGGAGGGCCTCTATTTTCCATCTCCAACACACAGCTGATATTTTTGTTTCCATTATGGCTAGCGGAGATCTTTCAGACATGATGGCCATCTCTGTTCATGCTGCAATATCAAGCATCACTTCTCAGCACTACCTTGCTTATGCTTGGCAGCCTCTGAGGGGCTGACATCCACTGACAACGTTTCAAAGCACTTGCTTTTCATTCCAGTCTAAATGATTTTGTAGTTAGACGCTGATCTGACTCAGATAAAATAATTGCAATATTGCTTTGAAGCTCCTGTTCCCTATGGATGTTTTGATCCTTCCTGGCTGCCACAGGCTTGGTTATTTGGGATAGTGTCTGGAAAAGAAGCAAAACACTTACATATTTTAAATGCTGGTGGATTTTGGTATATTCAGAGGATCTAGAATTAGCCTAGTCTGGAAATGAGATGAGACATTGATTTTCTTGGGGGGGTGGGATGTTGTGTTCTGTGCCTAATTTCAAGTTAACAGATCTATGCAATAGGGCAAAAAGTGACAATGAACTCTGCAAAATCTGTACTTTACACCCCAATTATAAATTCAATTAATATATACTGCTCAAAAAATAAATAAAGGGAACATTTAACAACAGAATTTAACTCCAAGTAAATCAAACTTCTGTGAAATCAAACTGTCCACTTAGAAAGCAACACTGATTGACAATCAATTTCCTTTTGTTGTCATCACATTCAACTTTTTACAGAACAAAGTATTCAATGAGAATATTTCACTCATTCAGATCTAGGATGTGTTAGAGTGTTCTCTTTATTTTTTTCAGCAGTGTATAAGTAATCAATGATCTAGATAGAGAGGCTGTTAATTACCATTGGAATGTAATGTTACAGCCCTATTTAATCAGGATTTGTGTTAGACAATGGTATCTCTATGTTACCTACTTTGTAGATTTGTTGATGGAAGAATATTACAGCTAAGAATTAGAAGGTACAAATAGGAGGCAAACATTTCATTCAGTTCTCAGAAAACTAGCAATTAACATGTGCAATGAAGGGATATAATTCCAATGATCTAAATGGAATTACAATTCAATTTTTATATAGTCTCTCTTTGCTGGTATGTATGGGGTGTTCAGAGAGGGGTAGCACCTCTGGTGTAGGAACATGTCATGTCCTTTTATGGCAGTTCATTTTAGGGCAGCCTTTAGGACAGCCTGCTCACCTCTGGTCCCCACCTGTCACTCAGCTCTCACCTGTGGCTCCCAGTAGCTGTAGCATGCGCAGTGGACACACCCTGGGCAATAGGTCCAACAGGCTGGCCAAACAAGGTGGAGAGTAGCCGTTGGGTCACTGACCTTCGGTGAGATAGGGACTTGTCTATCCCACAATTGTGAAGACAGATTCTGGTGGATTGAGCAGATAAAATCTACTAGATTAGGACAACGGTCATGAAGGCGATCTCTGCAAATGATGTGGTACACTAAGAGCATGGCAAGACATGAAAGATGCCCTGGTAAATCACTGCGCTCAGACCATCTTCTATTATCTTGGCTCTTGTCCTGCTGTTGGAGAAGATGGAATCTAGGAAAAGTAAATGAGGCTAATTATGCGCACCTCTCCTCACTTTAATCCAATTCATGTGTAAGTCTTGACACACACCCTTCGAAGATGTCAAGGTCCTCTTCAAAAAGATGGATGAACATCATTGTCATTCTCTGTGCTGAAGGTTTTATAAAACAAGTCTCACTTTTTTAACTACAACACAATACACTGGTGCACAGCAAATTAAGTTTACTTTGTATTAATCTTAAATCAGTTTTATGCCCTGCACACAAGTGATTTTAACATTCCTTTTGAAGTCAGATAGTTCCTTTGGGGGTTTCTCAATTTCAGGATTTGGAAACTAGCAAGCCAGAAGATTGATCCATTTGCTCTGTGTTATCATAAGGCTCAGGAAGAGGTTCTTCCAGATTTTAAACAGGTAATTTTATAGCCTTTTCTGATTATGTGAGGCATTTAAATAGTACCTTTCTGTATATAAGGACTTCTTCTGTTTTCTGGGTATACTTCCACTGAATCCTTCTTATAATACAAATATTTAACACAAATATTTACCATTCATTTAAATCCTTCAGGATGTAAGAATATGTATCTCTTTCAATATTTTGAAAGTCTGCAAATACATCGCCTCGCCTGTTGTCATTACTTGGAGAAGGGTATCCCTGGATTTAATTCAAAGAGAAGCTTATTTTTGAGTTTGAGTGAGTAGTCCAACGTTAGAGTGGGAAGGTTAATACTTTCTTGTAGAATCTTCTTTTTGAACAAATATTGAGAAAATGACCGCTGCAAAAAATGGATGATTTTTCAATCCAATCATCCTTCCCCAGACATCATAAATAAAGGACAGAATTTATAGAGTTAATAAATCACTCCTAAGAGTTTCTGGGGCAGAGGTTCAACTACTGCAATGATATCTCCAGCACTTTGAAAGAAAGAGAGGGCACTAATTGTTTTACACTTTGAAAGTCAACAAAGTGTGTGCGGGGGGGGGGGGAGCTGCAGCGTCCAGCCGAAAGTGTCAAGAGGTTTATTTTTGCTGAGACCTGTGAAAGGGCTTAAGCTCGAGACTTTCAGATTCCGCTTCCCCACCCGGAGCTACAGCATGTAAACAGTTTATTTAACATGGTTTTTGGCATGTCTTCAATAAACCCCCTGTAATAATTCCCCTGGCAGACCAAACATATTGCAGTGGAACATCCCAAGGCCCCTCCTCTTCTTTCCTGTTTGTGCTCAGTGTAAAACTAGATACTTAGCTTCTAGCAGGGTCTGCAAGACGTTAAGCTGTTCCTATCAAAGAACTACCTTAAACTAAATCTAAAAGAGGAAAAACAAGGAGGTTTCTAGGGCCCTTAATCCTAGCACGTAACCATGTTAGCTCCTGACTCTTGCTTATCTAAGGCAGCTTACTGCCTCGATCTATTATGGAGGAAATCCTGGATGAATGCTCGTCACCTGATGTTTGCGTTACATTTGAATGCACTTGAGTTCATTACAAGTTTATCAATTGCAAAGCAAACAAATCAACAAAAATGTGCCTGAGGAACCTGATTTAATCTCCCTAAGCATTGAAACCACATGAAATAAGCCATGCATGGCTTGGGGGGAATCAAATACAGTTGCCTTTTGAAGCATAAATTATACAAAGCTCAGCGACCCGGAATGGTGTCACCTATATTGCTAGCATAACTTAGCCACTGTACTTTGCTATGTAAGTGCAGTGGCCTTGCCTGGCAAATGGCCATATCGCACCATGATGGAAAGCCTGCCAGGAACAGGAACACATCATCAGCTGTTCAGTGTCATGGCTTCAACACTCTCTGTCAGAGGCCATGAATTGTGTGATCCTTGAGCAAACAAATGTCATGTGCAGGGGTGCTGGTCAATTGTCTATTGGCAAAAAAACAGCACAGGCCCAAACTTTGGCCTCAACTTTCTTCATCTGGGAATGCTCAGCTCTTCTTAGGAATACAACCTTGTTTAGGCGATCGGCTTCTGTTGAAGAGTAATTTTTGTTGCAGAATCCAATCTGAGTCACAGCTTTTAGGCTCATGCTGGAGTCCATCATCAGGGAAGTTCTCCAGAATACATGCACTGGGCTGTTCTATGTGTTGTATTTATATGGTGCCTGGTTGTGTGTAGCTTTTAGTTGTTAATTGGAGTGTTGATATTCTGGGGAGAGAGAAGTTCCCTGATGATGGGCTCCAGCATGAGCCCCCAAACCTTGGAAGGATAAACATTTGGACCTAGTGACCGACTCAAATTGGATCCTGCAACATTATCTTGGAACAGGTATATTTATTCATGGAAAATGCAGTTATTTTTGACTGTGCTCATCAGAGATGGTCTTGAAGTGAAAGGTTCATCCCCAGAAAATATTGCTATAAGTAAAGACGTAAAGTGCAATTAAGCATATGAAGAGTGAATTTCCTTCAGAACTCTAAGTGGATCTCATGTATTTGAGAAAAGAGATGCCATATTAACTTACAGATAAGTTCTTCCACAGATAAGCCAATCCTCAATTTTTTAACCAAAATACCATGGAAAAAGTGTACCACCTACGAGTAAGCCAACACTCCAAATATTTGTATATTCACATTTCTCATGATATTGTTATTAAAAATTCAAAGGACAGCTTTTCCACGTATGGCCTTATCCACAACTATATATGGTAGTAGTCTTTCGGATAGACAGAAAATCAAAGACAGACCAACGTCTTCTAGTATCCATGAGGCAGGGTAAGGAGTAATAGAATAAACAGCAAAATAAAGGAACAGAACTGTCCACACCTCATTACTCCTCAGTGAAGCACAACTAGCACCAGCCATGCTAGGTTAGAATAACAGCTCTGACTTGTGCCATGTATGGGTGACATTCATCCCTTAAAGAATTAAGTAAAGAAAAGGCCTTTTGAAAAGGAGTGTTGGTATAGATCAGTGATGGCGAACCTTTTTTCCCTCGGGTGCCGAAAGAGCGTGGGTGTATACTATCGTACATGCACAAGTGCCCACACCCATCATTCAATGCCTGAAGAGGGCTGGAGGCTCTCTGGAAGCTAAAAATGCCCTGCCAAAGTCTCTGTGTGAGCCAAAAATCATATGGTTCCATGTGCCACCTGTAGCACTCGTGCCATAGGTTCCCCATCACTGGTATAGATTGTTTCAAGCAGATTTTGCCTCAGGTGAATATGGGTTGGTGCCAGCATCCTAGGTATCAACCAAGTATTTCATAAAATATGTGATGTTCCGAGTAGCACAGTTTTTTGCAATTCTGCTGGTGTTATTGTGGGAAGCTACAATTTCTTGATGTATTTTGTAAAATTCTTGGACATGGTACCAAGTACTCTGAAAACAATGGGTATCACTGTTACATGTTTCATCCCTAATTGCATAGTTTTGATGGCCAGGTCATGATATTTTGTGATTGTTTCCAGTTCTTTTTCTTTGACTCTGGTGTTTCCTGGTACGGCGATATCAATAAATTGTACAATTCAGGTTTTAAAAACTGTAGTATCTGGCGTGTTGTGTTCCAAATGATGATCCATCTGTATTTGAAAATCCCACAAGATATAATTATTGTTGTTGCCACTGTGTTGTTGTTTTGAAAGCACAGTCATCCCGATATTTAGACTGGGTTCAACACTTTTGTGAGTAATATTATTACTGACTCCTAGAGACAAATATATAGATAGAATATTGTAGGGAAGCAACAATCTTTTGTTTGTTTGTTTATTTATTTATTTATTTTGTCCAATACACAATGAGGGTTTTAGTGGGTAATATATCTATATACACATAGTAAAAAACATGATGAAGGTTATAGAGGAGATACTCATAGTAAAATATATCTAAGAAAGAATAGAAAAGAAGATATAGTAATAGAACATATCAATGAAAGAATAGAAGAAGAGATATGGGAATAGAAGAAAGGTATAGGAGATATAGGAGAGCAATAGGACAGGGGACGGAAGGCACTCTACTGCACTTGTACTCGCCCCTTACTGACCTCTTAGGAATCTGGATAGGTCAACCATAGATAATCTAAGGGTAAAGTGTTGGGGGTTTGGGGATGACACTATGGAGTCCGGTAATGAGTTCCACGCTTCGGCAACTCGGTTACTGAAGTCATATTTTTTACAGTCAAGTTTGGAGCGGTTAATATTAAGTTTAAATCTGATGTGTGCTCTTGTGTTGTTGTGGTTGAAGCTGAAGTAGTCGCCGACAGGCAGGACGTTGCAGCATATGATCTTGTGGGCAATACTTAGATCTTGTTTAAGGCGTCTTAGTTCTAAACTTTCTAGGCCCAGGATTGAAAGTCTAGTCTCATAGGGTATTCTATTTCGAGTGGAGGAGTGAAGGGCTCTTCTGGTGAAGTATCTTTGGACATTTTCAAGGGTGTTAATGTCTGAGATGCGATATGGGTTCCAAACAGATGAGCTGTATTCGAGGATGGGTCTGGCAAAAGTTTTGTAAGCTCTGGTAAGTAGTGTGAGATTGCCAGAGCAGAAGCTACTTAGGATTAGGTTTACAACTCTTGAAGCAGAATTGCAGGATAGTTGGACCAGACTGTCAATATTAGAAGAAAGAAAAGTACTGTATAATATGATAAAGCCTTAGCTTCTTAAATTAGCTTTGAGGAGGGAGAGAGGGGGTCTGAATGTACTAGAAATAAAAGTCTTTTCTCTGCTACCCTGTTTCCCCCAAGAAGACATCCCCTGATAATAAACCCAATAAGGCTTTTTTCGGGAGGAAACAATATAAGCTTTAGCTGTATTCAAAACTCTGCATCTATAATGACTTTGCATTGATTTTTTTTTGGTCATAATTTGACTTCAGCTCATTAGTGGCTTTGTAATAAAGACCCAGACCAGACCCGGCTTGGTCTTTGAAGTAGATTATCTGGTTCTCTATCCTCATAACGCCACCTCATAAGTCCCTTTTCATTAAATCAACTACATTCTAGGATTAACCACAAAAATAGACAATCTTCAAAGCTTCCCTTTAGATATTCTAGTGTGTTTGGGGAAAAGAATTTTGCAGGGTGCGTGCACACACTTGCACACGCACACAATTTGTTAATTGTGATTTTCTCCCTGCAAAATCCAGTAAAAGACTGAAATTTCATGGAGAATAGTTGGTGCTGCCATTTAGCTGGTAACTTAACCCAACTGAAGGCAAAAGAGAAAAGGAACTGCTGCGCTCCTAAAATTATTTTAACCCTGCTGTTCTGTTCGGGTCGTATGTGACCCGAAGCCAAGTTTGAGTCCCTGTAAAAAAATTTCCCTGCATATCTGAAACTTGAAATTTCATGCTGGTTCATCATTTCAGGGGTTCTCTCTATGAGAATTTTTTTGGGGGGGTGGGGGGCTTAGTTTTTGCTGGGCAAAAAAAGTTACAAATCTTATGTTCCCGGGTCACCCTGACCCGGACCGAAAACTCTTCATTTGCAGTGCTTATGTTTGGTCTTTTTGAAAGCTTTTTTCACTTGGAAAGTAGTCTGAACATTTCTGCACACAATGATATGAAAATTGAAATGAAAAAAGTAAATCTTATTGGTTTATTTTGCGGATATAATGCACGCCCCCCCCCCCCCGTTTTTGTGAAATTTTTTTCAATTTATGGATAGTTTTGCTTGCAAAATGCATTCTATTTTACTAAAGTTGGTGTGGGATTGGTAGCTTGAACATTTCTGAATATAAGAAAAATATAAAGGAACTGAAAAAAATGATTCTTATTGGTTTTTTAACATCAGAAATAAGGCCTCCCCCCCCCCCCTTGGCTGCTTGCAACCATTTTCACTTTTTATTTTTTTATGCTCCAAATCCGAAATATTCTTTAAAATCTTAGGCATTCATTTACTCAATTTAACAATGCTGATCATCAAAAAATATTTTTGGGGTGGTGGCTAATTGTTTTCTGGGCAAAAAAAAATCATAACTTTGAATCTGTTTCTGTTCGTATGTGACCGGACCAAAAATAATTTTTTTAGGTACTTGAATTTGATCTTTTTGAAAACTTTTTCAACTGGAAAACTAGTTTGAACATTTATGAACATAATGATATGAAAATTGAACTGGAAAAATTGAGACTTATATTTTTATTTTGATCAAAAAGCCCCTCCCCCCATCCTTTTTAAATTTCGTGTCAATTTCTATTTTTTAAGGCTACAAATCCCTAAGGAATTTTCCCCCAAAAGGTTTGATATACTAAATTGAACATTTCTGAATATAAGAAAAATATAAATGAACTGAAAAAAATGGTTCTTATTGGTTTATTTTTGCCACAAAAGGGCCACCCCCCCTCGGCCTTGCTGTGTGCCATTATTGTCACTGTTTATACATATTTGTCTAGAAATATTTGGAATATCCTTTTGAAAATCAACCACATTGTAGCCAGAGAACTAATTTTATGAAACAAATCCATTTTACTAAAAAAAAGTATGTAAGTTTGAAATTAACAGCATAATTTTTATATAAATTGAAATAATTGAGGCATACTTTATGTGCAAAATAAACCAATATGCATCAATTTTTCCAGTTCAATTTTCATATCATTATGTTCAGAAATGTTCAAGCTACCAATCCCACACCAACTTTAGTAAAATAGAATGTATTTTGCTAGCAAAACTATCCATAAAGTGAAGACTATTTAAAAAAAACGGGGGGGCGTGCATTTCATCAACAAAATAAACCAATATGCATCAATTTTTCCAGTTCAATTTTCATATCATTATGTTCAGAAATGTTCAAGCTACCAATCCCATACCAACTTTAGTAAAATAGAATGCATTTTGCAAGCAAAACTATCCATAAATTGAAAAAAATTTCACAAAAACAGGGGGGGCGTGCATTATATCCGCAAAATAAACCATAAGATTTAATTTTTTCATTTCAATTTTCATATCATTGTGTGCAGAAATGTTCAGACTACTTTCCAAGTGAAAAAAGCTTTCAAAAAGACCAAACATAAGCACTGCAAATGAAGAGTTTTCGGTCCGGGTCAGGGTGACCCGGGAACATAAGATTTGTTACTTTTCTTAAACAGAACAGGAGGGTTTTAAAGACACTTTGAGGTAGATACAAATCCAATCTAGTATGACGTGCTTAATTCTTGTGAGAAGCAAATTCTAAATGAATTAGATATTACAGCCCAAAATTTTAAATAAGCTTCTTGCACCATAAAGGCTAAGAGATAGAGTGTGGCATTGGTTTTTTGGAATAAAATATGAGATGAAATTGACTGTAGACCATGAAGCTTTTTAAACATTCTTTCTACCCTTCCAGAAGATCCTACCCACTGCAGATTTCAAAACAAGAAGCTACCACTTTTCTAATACTGTGCATATAACCTCCCTCCTGTCTAGTTTTTGCCCCTCTACAGCAATTTTCTTTCTCCTGTACATCTTACAGTTCTATGGTTTACTAAATTTATATCTTACAGTATTTGCTCCAAAAGCTCAACATGATTTCTGTGGAGATATTTTATCCCCACAGAAATGGTAGGCTTGAAAAAGAACAGTTCCAAGGCAACCTTGTGAATTTCCATGGCTGAAGTTGCATTTGGCACCTGGGCCTCTCCAGTCCTAATCCAATATCATAGTCACTACACTATATTGGATTTTTAATTTAATTTAATTTTTTACAATTGATCATCTTCTCCTACAAATTTTCATTATAGATTCTTCAAATATTTTTTGCATGCACATACACATTACACAATTGTTTACAGAAAAACACATGGATCATAAAGATCTCTTAATTTACTATGTTCATGGAGAGGAGGTAAAGGGGTTTTTAATTGCAGCCTATTGTACTAGGAATTGAACCTCTAAATCAGTTTAGAAATCATGCAGCTGTTGGTTAGCCTACAGGCTGCTAGGAAGAGAGTTAATGTCATTTAGACTCCAAGAAATGACATGTCCATGATGGATCAGCACAGGTTTGAAAAAAAGTAAAATCAACTCAGAAATAGTTTATGCCCATTGTAAGGTTTTGAAAAACAGAAAGATTGGTGGTCTGGAAAACTTTCAAGAAAGTATATGCCATAATAAATGTGTTTTTCTTTAAACGTAGGAAGATCTGAAATGCAGGGGAAGTGGCCCAATACGTGGAGATACCTAATGTCACAAGGAAAGCTTGGTCATTACCTTGGCTATTGTACACCTTGTAAAAAAATCAATTGTTTCAATGGATGATTCTTCAAAGCCCTTTAAGAGATTTTTATTTATTTATTAGATTTGTATGCCACCCCTCTCCGAAGACTTGGAGCGGCTCACAACAGCAAAGCAATTTTTGATCATTGGCGTGTTCTCAATTAGTCTGCTGTTATTTTTTTCTTGATTACTTCTCAGTACATTGATGCTCCTGACAACAGAGTTCCATTCTCTAACTACAGCCAAAGCTGTCCAGTAGAGATCTATGATAATTTCCACAGCACTTATAGCACATTTCATTGATACATTCTTGTCATAACTTTCCAATTATTAGCTTCTTTCTTTCTTTCCAGCTAGCTGATTCCTACTGGGAAGAAAGATGAATCAATTTCTAGTCACTTCTTTTTCTTCTTCCCAGAACTATTCCTGCATTATAGTAGGGTCTGCTTGTTGGCATATCCATTTCCATTTGGATCAATCCAAGGCATCTTCATGGGTGATGCCAACACATTTCATGTGATCCTTGATGTTATCCATCCACAATTCCTTGGGGTGCCAGCCTTTAGGGTTCAGATACATAGTTGTCTTCTGAGTCTTCTTTACCACATATGACTTGTTCATACCATGTAAGTTTTCCTTCCCATAGATAGTTACAATTGGCATGACTCCTAATCAATATTGAATGTCATTGTTCATGGCATGTTGAATCAAGTTAATCCAAGACAACAAATTTCTACTGTACTATCCTATACTGTACTATCCTATATTACACTACATTACACTATATTATATTACATTACAGTACACTGCAATATGCTGTGCTGTGCTGCGTTACACTATATTATACTAAGATTTTAGACAAATGAAAACTACCTAAAAAGTTGCTTCACCTAGTAGTGTCCTGGAGCTACTCAATACAGCTACTCTGCCAATTTTCCCAAGGTATCTATGTCAAGCATTACTATGAGTGGAAGACGGCAACTGTCCTTTCCACACAGATGTTGTAGAAGTGTCCTCAAAATAGTTTCACCAAGCCTTCTCTGAAGGTGTGGTAACCTCAGTGCCAACAAGAAGAATGTTTCCATTTGCTATCATACTTTGTGAATGCTTTGCATAACCTTCCTAGACTTGAGTTTTGTCTTCACCTACTATTCTGATGAGACAACTTTAGGCTAAACTTCCCTCCTGGACTATTTCAGCTTCTTACCACAAAGGCTCTCCTTGAGAGCAAGGTAATACATGTGATATTGAAAAGAGTCTTTAATTCTTTTATAATTTGCAGTGATATTTGGTAGGATGCCTCAGCAGCTGTTGCAGAAGAAGCAGAATAGAAGGAGATACTGGAAAGGTCCCATTCTCTTTGGGCAGTAATTCTTGGCACTTTTGCTGGGCTTAGAGGTACCTCGAAAAACACGTTTGAACAGATGTTGATTTAGCTGCATAGTTACAAAGTCGACATTGTGTTTTGATCTTTAATTGATCCATGAGCTGACAAAATATATTTTTTATGAAGTTGGGTAACATAGTATTACTTGAAACCTTCAACAGGGACAGAAGGCTGAATCATTAGTGACATAAAGTGCAGCCAATTTTATCACAAAGGCTCTTTTGGTGTCTCCACTTTTCATGAGAGATTTCTGCATTATTGCTCAAAGAAGAACTGCCAATTACAACCTGGACAACTTCAGAAAAAAACAGCTTGGGCTGCTCTTTTCCCTTTCTCAAATGACTGCCTATGTACACCACTTCAGAAGAAAATAATGAGCATGAAATTTAATCATATGGGCACCCACTTAAACAGATGAACCATAACTGTTTCCCTTAATCTTTATTATGAGTGCAGGATAGAAGCCACAGTACTTATGACAAGATTTTATCCCCTCTCTTGCTTGTGAAATTAATTCAGAAATAGTTTGTGAGCCATGCTACAGCTAATTTATTACTTAGAGCCTATTTACTCATCCAGTTTTCCAAAAAGAAGGTAACTTTTGTAATTGCTCATGGTGGAAATTGCTATAGTTACCAGTCTTTGAATAGTTTATTAAAGCATATTTTGATGATAGGTCAAAATGATCTCATTAGACGAATTTAGACATTTGCAAATCCATGCTAGAACGCATGCTGAGACAATTTCAAGAACTCTATCACTGTGGAAAAACAAGTTTATGAATCTGCTGTTATTCAGTTCTAATTGCCTTTCTATTTGAGAATAGAAATTGATCAGATATTGGCCATTCATGAACTTCTGAAGAATGGCAAAAATTGAAAGAGGGAAACAGACAATTTAAGAAAAACAACTAGACATCAGAAAGGATTCATAATATCTCAAAACAGATTTAAACTTCATGGAAGCTTCCAGAATTGGCCTGTGATAAGACATTGAAATCTCCTTTATTGGTAGGCCTTGAAGTCCTGGCTCTTTCCCTGGGCACCAGGCCACAGTGCTGTATACCAATGGCACTTATATACTACTTTGCAGTACTGTTACAGCCTTCTCTAAGCAGTTTTAAAGAGTCAACATATTGCCCCTAACAATCTGGGTTCTCATTTTACCAACCTTGGAAGGATGAAAAGCTGAGTCAACCTTGAGCCTAGTGAGATTTGAACTGCCAATTTCCAGGCGGCTGGTAGTGAATAGAGGTAGCCTGCAGTACTGTACTCTAACTACTGTGCAACCATGGTATTATGTGTTTGTAATGTTCAATATCAAATTATTGTGGTTTAATCAGATATTGGCCTGTTATAACCCATGTTATATCAGAGGTTTTGGGCTACTTTTATTTGTTGGTGTTTTGTGCTGGTGTTTTGTGTCTTGATCCCTTTTAGTACCTAGAATCTTAAATATGAGTTGGATAGCCATTCAAATTAATTAAATAAGCAAACAAGATATTATAACAAATGTACTAGTCTCACCATTTTTAAAATTCTTTTTGGCCTTTCTCCTATTAAGACTGATTGCTCATTCATGTTCGTGTATTTTCACTAAATATTCATAAAGATATATGTGTCTGTGTCTGTCTGTGTCAACTATGACATTATACACATAGCAGTGTCATTTTTTCAGCATTAAAAATGACAAAAAGTCCTGAATATTCAGCAGTTCGGACATACAGATTTACAAAAATCACAGATTTAAAGTAGCCTTATGCATTTGAATAGATATTGCTTCAATATAATAAAATAATAAAGATATAACTAATGCTATATTATTTCTATATCATTTGCATTATTGTACAATTATATAGTGATTTCTATATTGTAACAGTTTGAAGAATTCTGACCAAATAATTATAGACTGATATCAAAGAAGCTCTTTCAGCTAAATTAGTCATTTGGTTTCCTTCAGTAATTTACTTCAAAGCATTTTTGGGTAAAATATCTAAGATATGCATCTGAATTAATGGCTGATTGTCTATTACATTCAACACAGTAGTGTTTGGCATCAAGGAAAGAATTGCTAGTCCAACCACACCCAAGACATGTCACAATAAAGAAAAACTACAGAGAGGGGCAGCATACAAATCTAATTAATAAATAAAAATAAATAAATAAACTGAACCATAACAATTTCATGCAATTCCTTTCCAACACATTATGCCACACATTCTAATGCTCCTCTCTGCATTCTGCAAAGATTAAAAAATGTGATAATAAATTGTGGGTTTCTTGTTTAAATTTAAAAAAAATCCAACCTTTTGAAGCTGTTCAGAACAAGTCTTTCGACATGATTTAATGCCTCATTGCAATAAAGGCAAAAAGGTGCCTCTGTCACAAAGCATTACTTTCGAGGCCACTTTGAAAAGCACGGCTATGAACACTAATTTGATTAAAATAAGACCATTTCCTCTTAGATCTATTCCTGAATGAAAATCATTGAGGCAGGTCCCAAAGTCTAACACCAGAAGGATTACAGAGAGATAACTGGTAACTGAGAAATGTACTCTTCTGTCCTAGCATCCCCTGCTGGAGGAGAAAATCCAGTTGCTTTTTACAGCAAGACCATGCAGTGATCTACTCCACAAGTATCGTAGCAAGAAACAGTCATAAGATCAAATTCTTATCTATAGAATTGATCCATTGGGTGAGCAAAGAGAGTCAGCAAACAGGAGCTTGGCCAGCGAAGTAAAAAAAAGAATATAATATAATATAATATTCTTTCACCCTTTTACTTCTTTTCCATCAGCATCATCTTTCAGTCATGTTTCATCCCTGCAACAGCTTCCGGTTCTTCTTTTCGGAAATATTACAAGTCACGCCTAATCCTCTCTCAAATATCTGCCTAGAACAGCTATATCAGTGAGATGAACAGCATGAAAAATGAATGGATGGATGGATGGATTTGCTTGTGTGTCCAATCATACTTGGCCAAGAAAGAATTCTATTCTACTCTAAATAAATAAAAACAAGATCAAGAGGGTGATTGAAAGCTATCTCAGTAAACTATGCCATGGAGCATTGTAGAAAATATTTGGCTCTATAGATCAGGAGGTAATATACAGGAGGTATATTATGTTACAGATCCATCTACATTCGGTACATAATGGGATGGTTATCAGAATGATTTAACAACTATCAACAAGCATCAATTCTTTTGGTCCATGTGAAGACAAATGATATATCTCTCTCTCTCCCCCCATCTATTATATGTCATATCCTGCTTTTATTGTTTTGATCAAATAACTCAAGGTTTATCCGACATCCAACATATCCAACACATTTCCCTCCTCCTATTTTCTCCACAAAAACAATCCCGTGAGATTAGTTCGGTTGAGAGTGAAAGGCCCCAAATCACCCAGTTGACTTTCATGGCTAAGATGGGACTAGAACTCAGTTTCTCACTTTCTAACCTGATACTTTAACCACTAGACCAAACTATTATTGAAGTTGCTATTATTAATTTGATTTGTCTCTAAATCAAAGGTAAGTAATAATAATATTTTGTGCATGTTATTACACTGTTGTTAGATGTGCACTTTGGTTTTGGTTTTGAGATTGTTTTTGAATTGTGTCCACCACTCTTTCTTGCCCATTTTGACTGTTCCTGCATAATTAATTTAGTTTCACTCTTTTTAAAGACATACTTAGATTTCTTTGTGCCACGTCCAATAAAATACATAACTAAATAAACAGTAGGTTTGTAATTTCTTGGCAAAATCATGTTTAGGAGCACAACAGAATACTCCATCATTCCAGTAAGACTGGGCGAAGAAAAAAGTGATTAGCCCAAAGTCATCAAATTGGCTTTCATGGCTAAGGCAGGGCTTGAGCTGATGGTTCTGGTTTGATGCCTGAATCACTAAAGTACCCCCCTTTAATATTCATGATTTGAAGCCTTAGAAAAGGATAATTAATTAGGCTATTAAAACTGCAGAATTTTACATGTTCATTGCTCATGTTCGTGTATGAACAGATTATGAACAGATTATGAAGGGACAGAAATGAACAGATTATGAAGGGACAGAGAACATAGCAGGCACTTAGGGGGCTGATATTTGTGCAGGGTACTTTTATTCTCTCCATAATCTTGAAATGGCTTGCAATGGCTGTTGTGTTTGCTGACATAGGCTTCCTAATGCTTTGGGGGTTTTTTTAAATATATTTTTGGCCATCTAGCTATGTTATGAATCTCTTTATCGTGGTCTTGTGTCATAAATTAATTTGGGCCTTTAGAATTAAGATACAACATGAGCAATACCAATTGAGAAAGTCATTCTAACAAGTGACCATTTTTTTCAGGAAGATGCAGTGCAATGGTGAATTATGGTACTTTCAAGCTATAATATGTCCCTCTATTTTAAAGTTTATTTTACAATATTTATTTAGTGCCTAACTCACCTGTTTCCATAATGAAACTCTATTCATCTAGTACTTTTCTGAAGTAACTGGAAGTCAATACTTTTAGGTAATGCTGCCAGAAAACAACGCTTCCAAAGTTTGTGACTTAATTATCTACATATCCCCTTTCTTCTTAGTCTTCCCTTCCTGCATAAGTTTCTTTCTTTGTTTCATTTTTGGATCAGCCGAGTGTGATCCATTGGTTGCAATAGGAAATGATCAACTGGCTTGTTGCCAGACACTGATGTCATAGACTGAGAGAGAAAGTGACTGGCCCAAAGTCAAATGGCAATGCCATTTCTGATATCAGTATAATAACAGCCATCTGAGTATATCATTAAAACAACTCAGTGCAACAGTCCCTTTTTCAAGATCTCTAGTTCAACAATGAGAGGAAAGGAAAGACTAGTCTAGTTGCCATTGGAGAAAACAATTAACAATTCACCATCTGAGCAGATTTGTGGAAGGCTTGTGGGATTTAAAATAAAAGCATGAAATTTGCCACAGTCTTAATGCATATCCAAATAAAGATTTGCAGATAGTACCAACCAGTATACTAATAGCAAGTACTTTAAATGCTGAGGTCATTTTCCCCCCTACTGATGTTTTGCTGATAGCAACCATTTATGAGTTTTAGACATACTAATTGTTGTTTCTTTTATGAGAGATCCTTGGTGTTCTTTGAGCTTGATTTTTTTCTTACAGACATTTCATTACCCAAACTAGGTAGCATTATCAGTGCTAGTAAAGAATGGGGTTTGCTCTCAATTTATATTCTAGTGGCTTGCCATGTGGGAGAGGTCTTGGGACTCCTTTGGTGGCAATCTTTGGACCCACCCAAAAACCACCAAGACCATTCCCAATAACACTTTACAGGGCAAGCTACTAGAACTCATGGGGAAAATGCATTTGCGCCAGAGGCGGAACAAGAACAGGGACTCCAAGAGTTGGGTTTAAATGGGTCACTTTATTAAAGTTAAATGACCTTTAACTGATTATCAACCAATAACCAGGACCTGCAGAAGCCACTAAAAAATATGGGGTGGAAATAATTCACAAATAACCTTCCTGGGCAACTATAGGTGTACCATGCCTTCACCTGGTTCCTGACTATGCCTTGGCATGTGGGAGGGCTCACCATCCCATCTCCTTTTGGTTATTGGGATAGGTGAGTCCCAAGGGCACCCCCTCTCCAATTGCCCCGGCCGCATGGTACCTTGAGCTCCTGGTGAGAGGCTGCCCATCATCTTTCAAAAGATGCCCTAAAGGAGAACACACAGTTGCTACCACTACCCATTTACGCCCATAACCTGCCAACCCCAGTGACCAAAGGGAAAGCCAATTATCGAATTGTGACTACATGTGTCACATCCCCTAACCAGCCCATCCTCACAGCCCAGTGTGGAATAGGCGAAAAAATGGTCGCAACTAAAGCGCTGAGACTGCAAAAAAATTCCTATTTGGCCTGTGTGAACGACCCCTTCAGGGCACACTGTAAGATAGGAAGGGAGGGAGGGTGTCCACTTCCTTGGCAGCCAGGGGCAAAAGGATGAATGCCTGAAGTGCAGCCCTGTTTATAGTGTGGAATAGGAATTAAAACGCTGAGACCGCAAAAACTCCTATTCAGCCACAGTGAGAGACCCCTTCAGGCACACTGTAAGATAGGGCGGGTGAGCGGGTGTCCGTTTCTTCCAGGAGCCAGGGTGAGAAGGAAGAATGCCTGAGGCACAGCCCTATTTATAGGGCTCATCCCAGCGTGCCCCTGGCTCCGAAAGACAACGCACCGAAGCGCGAAGCCAGGCCACAGGAATCTCAAGACACCCTATGAGATTGCAGTGCATAATTGGCTAAGTGCTGAGCCCGTGTTCTTCCTGGCCCCGACGCAATTTCGTAGGGCCACTAAATCAGCCGCCCATGCATATAGAGTTCCTTGCCTTATCCAACTCACTTGCCCTTTGAAAACTTGCAGACTGCACTCTTTGACTTTGGCTTCAATGTTTCATTAGTTAGTTATTTACCATACACTGTATTGCTGGAGAGACGGAGTAACGACACGGACACAAGAGCTGGATTTAAACTGGGTCATTTTTATTAACATAAATTTGCATAATTTATTCATTAAATTTGCATATATTAGCATAATCAACTATGACCCAGAAATGGACCTGCAGGGTCAAACAAATACTTCCGGGGCGGAAATGACGTTATGACAAAAACTTCCTGGGCAACTCATGGGCGTATCTCAATGCAAGTCCAGGTGAGGGACCATTCCATCACCTGCGACCCTGCCATGCTTTGCATGAGGGGGGTCCCACCGGCTAACCCGAATCCGGGAATTAAAGGTGCAGGACCCAAAGACAGGTTCCCCCCAGCTGCTCAGGCAGACACTCCCTCCATGAGCTTGCGGAGAACCTGTCAATCATCCCCAAAGATGCCCAAGGGAGAACGCGCGGTTGCTAAACCACCCCAGTTTTCCGCCCCTAACCTGCCTACCCAAATGACCAAAGGTAAGCCAATTAACCTAATAAATGCAAGCACCCCCTAACCGTACATCCATCTCCTCAGTGTGGAATGGGCGAAAAAACAGCCCGGCTAAGAGGCAGAACTGCAAAAAATTCCCATTCGGCCCCCTAAGGGCGACCCCTAAGCACACTGCAAAATAGGGAGGGCGGGCGGGTGTCTGCTCGTGGCTTGCTGTCCGGGCGAAAAGGCAGAGCCCTGGGCCTGCTCGCCCTTATATAGGGCAAGCAGGCCCCGCCCGGACCAATCAGCAGCTGGGCCAGTCAGGCCCGAACTCCCGAGCGAAGTCTCGCCTCGCGAGACTTCGCTCGGGATTCAAGATGGCGGCCCACCATGAGGGTCCGGTGTCTCCCGGTCCCTCCAGCAAAGCCTGCTGCCGGGTAAGTCCGGCGCCGCTATTTTCAAGGGTTTTGGTTACAGCTAAGTGGTCTAGAAACATAATTGACCCAAATAAATGAAATACTAAGGTTTTCAGGGTAGTGATTTCTAAAGTAACTTTGGAACAATATAAGTGAAATTAAAGAGTACAAAAAAACCCCATTCAAAGTTAGCGATTTCTGTATTGGGGAATCCCAAAGGTGCTTTTTAAAGAGACAACTGAGCTCTTGAGTAGGGAATATGATCTGCACTCTGCAATTTAGTTTCAAAATTAAGTATTTCATAAATATTGAGATTGCTTTTTAAACTTTAATCACATGTGGTAAATGGGCCATACTTCTGAATTGCCTTAACAGATGCATATATAGTTCTATCCTACATGGAAAATGTTGAATGAAGAGATTTGAGCTTCTTCCTCCTTTCAGTTTCTTCACTAGCAATGCAAACCATTTTGAGACCAGAAGTTCTCTTTTTATAACTGGAACTGGAGCCAGTGAAATTAGATCACAAGATTACAATATGTGAAAGCTAAAAGAAATACATTCTAAAACACTTCATATTTTCATATGCAGGGGTGAAAGTCTCTACCAGCCCCATTCATCTTTGTTTGCAAAGACCCTCTGATTTAATCTGTAGTTTTTCTGTTGAAAAATTTAACTAGCTTATTTTAATTACTCTTTGCATAGGAAAATTCGGTGAAGAAATAAACACTCTGCAGTGTGCGAGTTGAAAGTGACCTGAATAAAACAAAAGCTGGAGGTGATAGATAACATGAAGAAGAAGGAAAACACACACAGGAGAAACAGTCACATCTAAACATAAAGGGAGATGTGTCGTGAAAAAGTTGTAATGTGATGTGAGCCAAGCATATGTCCAGCATAAACTGCAGGAGGTGGAACATGGAATCTAGTCTCAAGGTTGTTCAGCTGAGCCTAGCAGTGCTTTCTATTTAAACAGCCCATACATAATGCACATGTGCATGCTTTCAATCTGGGCTACATAAAGAAGGTAAATTGAAAATATGCTGACTCCAGGCATTGAAAAAGGGAAAGATGGTTCCCTACCTTGTCTGTGTTCATACAATAAATGTTAATTGAATAAAAATCTATTCAGTGAATTCAGTTACCACATATTAGCCAATCACATTTTAGACTAGCATAATGTGTGAACCAAACTGCATGTTGGGTTCACACCAACTGCAATGTTGGGTGCAAAAGGGCTCATTCAGAGCCCAGGTGCCAATCGGGCAGTAGGGTTGAGACACCCTACTCATTGCACTACATGAAAACTCTCAAGCAAGGGAAGCTTGTATTCTGATATGGAGACAATCCATAATAGTCTTTTGTAAAACTCTGAAGACCTACCTCTGCCAGTGAGCATAGGGGCCATGAGTGATGAGACTGTCTCCGGCTGATATGATTGAATTGGATGAATGTGTATGACTGTATATAGGGTTTTTAATACTTTTTTAGTAATTTGTATAAACCTTTTATAGTAGTTTAGATTTCTTTACATATTGTTACATTTATATTGTTGTACGCCGCTCTGAGTCCCTTGAGAGGGGCGGCATAAAATTATAACCAATCAATAAATAAAATAATAGTCTCTCTGCTTTTCTTTTTAAAATATTTTTTTATTGAACAGTTTAAAAAATCCTAAAAATTTTAAATTTCCTTCTTATTAACATTTTCACATCAGTAAACATTTCTACACATCCATTTTCCCACACTTACTTCAATTTACCTTTAATACATATAATTTTATATTAATTTTTATACATAGTATTAATATAGTAATTACAATGTACTCAATTTCTATCATATATTCTATGTCCATTGCTGCTTCTCTATGGCCACTATGCTGAAGTTACTGTGATGTCGCAGAACTTGGAGGTCACCAGATCTTATAAGCAGCCACTAATAAGACTGTTATGAAAAGCCATTCTTAGATTCATTATAACTACCCATTTAATCTCCACTATATTAGACAGTGATTGCACTACACTATACATGAAGTAACTAAAATAATGTAGAAACCTAGCTATTAAGAAATAGGATTATGAGAGTTCAGACACTGGACAAGCCAAATATATTATATTGGTTCTTTGCCACCTACTGATGCCTTCGCACTTCCAGGTCTGTAGAGTTAATTTTCACTTCCAGGTTTAGAAATTGAAACCACGTTATACAAGGGACTTTCTTATTCAAAGAATAAATTTCCTGTCCTTCAATCTTCTTTCCTTGTATGAAAGTTGTATCTGAAAACCCAAGTCCTTTTCCTTGAAAGGATTTGTATGAAATGAACAAAACCTTGTAAAGAGGATTTGCTTTTGAACTCCAGAAGGTTTGAGCTTAAAACTCAAATTGTTATTTTGATACTGTGATTCAGCCTTCCAAAGCACGATCAAGTTAAAGCAGAGTCATTGAAATATCAACATCTTCCCACTGCAGAAACAAGAGTCCAACAAGCCCAGACTCATTTGGATTAAGCAGGTGGTTCTTCTGATATACTACATAATGCAATATCATGTACCTTTCAGAGAGGAACTCATAAATGTGAGGCAAACCAGAAGACAAAACGCAGGATCGTCTCAAAGATTAAACAATAGGATACGAAAGGTTGCAGTTTCTATCCAACGAAAGATCACAAACCAGGACTTGAATACTGTGTATTTGTAGGAATGAAGGCAGCAAGGAAAGACAAAATTCTTGACTTTCAGCCACAACCACTTGGATTGCTGAATCCTGTTGTGAAAAGACAGCCAAAACAGAAAGATTTGGCTTCGTTCCTCCCCCCAGCAAGAAAGAGAGTGCCAAGACACATGAAACAATTGCAAAACCAACCTGTAGGCTATTGCCATCCACCAAACTCACCATTTAGGGAGGCAGAATTGCCTCATCATGGATTCCAAATGCTTACGATTATTCCTCATAAGGACACAACGAATACCCTCAACAGTATCTTGGGGAATTCTTTCTAGTCATTTAAGCACACTCAAAGGGGAGGGGGACCCCTTGGAGTTTTCTACATAGGAGGCAGTTGTAGTATGATCAAGGATAGCAACAGAGTCATTGAAGTTATAAGAATGTCAGGATAGACCTCCTGGGTCAGGTAATAAGAGCACTTGCTCAATATTCTGTGTCTCACAGGGTCCAACTGGATGCATTTGGGAAGCTCTCAAGCCCTCCCTCCACCCTGTTTTAGAAGGACTCTGTACAGTGATCCCTCGGTTAGCGCGGGGGTTACGTTCCAAGACCTCCCGCGCTAACCGATTTCCGCGTTATATTGGATGCGGAAGTAAACCCACCATCTGCGCATGTGCGCCATTTTTTTCATGGCCGCACATGCGCAGATGGTGGAGTTTGCGTGTGGGCGGCGGGGAAGACCAAGGGAAGATTCCTTCAGCCGCCCAACAGCTGATCTGCTCCGCAGCGCGGAAGCAGCGAGGAGCCGAAGATGGGGTAAAGGCAAAGGGGAAACCCCATCTTCGGCTCCTCGCTGCTGCCGCGCTGCGGAGCGGATCAGGTGTTGGGCGGCTGAAGGAACCTTCCCTTGGTCTTCCCGCTTGCCGCTTGCCAGTCCACACACGCCCCCCTGGATGAGCCGGCCACAGGGGCGAGGGGTGGGGATGAAGGGGCAGGACTTCCCGGGCGGAAGGCATGCTCGGCTCTGCCGCTCCAGCCCCTTTCGGCCGAGCCTCCCCGGCCAAGCAGCCAGGGAAGTCGAGCCAGGCGTGGCGGCGGCAGTGCTGCTTCTCCGGTCGCCCGGTCCTCTCCTGCCTCCTGCGCCGATGTTCCCCGCTGCGACGGAAGGCAGTCGCTTGGCTAGGGAGGCTCGGCCGAAAGGGGCTGGAGCGGCAGAGCCGAGCACGCCTTCCGCCCGGGAAGTCCTGCCCCTTCATCCCCACCCCTCGCCCCTGTGGTCGGCGGGGATGAAAGGGCAGGACTCCCTGGGTGGAAGGCGTGCTCGGCTCTGCCGCTCCAGCCGCTTTCGGCCGAGCCTCCCTAGCCAAGCGACTGCCTTCCGTCGCAGCGGGGAACATCGGCGCAGGAGGCAGGAGAGGACCGGGCGACCGGAGAAGCAGCGCTGCCGCCGCCATGCCTGGCTCGACTTCCCTGGCTGCTCGGCCGAGCCTCCCCGGCCAAGCGGCAGCCTTCCACCGGGAGGCTCAGCATTCAGTCAGTCGTAGCGCTGGCTGTCAACTTTTCTTTTTAGCACTGGGGAGGCAAATCAGCTCCTGCCCAGTTTTAAAAAGAAAAGTTGACAGCCAGCGATTGTTCCGCTGCCGCCAGCATGGCCTGGCTGGCAGCGGAAGATGTAACGGAGCCCACGGGGGATTCGCCTTCCTCCCACCCGCAGCCGAGACTGATTGTGGGCTCCTTCGCAACCTCGGAGAGCTTCCGGGGCATGAAAGCTCACGAAAACCAGGAAGCTCTCCGAGGTTGCAAAGGAGCCCACGATCAGTCGGCTGCCGGCGGGAGGAAAGCGAATGCCACGGGGCTGGGCTCGGCTCCCCCCTCGGCTCCCCCCCTTACCAGCCCCGCCGCGGAAGGCTCCATTCTGTTTCCTGCCGGCCCGATTGAGCGGCCGGCGGTCTCCATTCAGAGAACAGAATTTAAAAAAAATTATTTTTTAATATTTTATTTTTTTAAATAATATTTTTTGAAAAACCGCGTTGCAGCGTTTCGCGCTAATCGAGAACGCGCAAGTCGAGGGACCACTGTATTTAAGATATGCTGTTTATGATTCAGAATCTTCCATGTTAGTTGCCACTGATTGCTCAATCTCCTATAAATTTGTTCACTCCCATTTTAAAATTGACTACTGTTATCACTGTTGGTGGCAGTGTATAGCTGTATACAGATACTTAAGGGGTTGCCATGGAGAGGAGGGACACACACTGTTTTCCAGGGCACCAGAGGGCCAGATGAGGAACAACGGTTGGAAACTGACCAAGGAAAGATTCAACCTGGAGATAAGAAAGAATTTCCTGACAGTGAGAGCAATCAACCAGTGGAACAGCCTGTCAGCAGAGGTTGTGGACTCCCTAACTTTGGACATTTTCAAGAGGAGATTGGACTGCCATTTGGCTGGGGTGCTGTAGGATTTCCTGCTCAGGCAGGGGGTTGAACTTGATGACCTGTAAGGTCCCTTTCAACTCTAATAATAAATAAAAAATAAATAATTATGGTATAGTGTGGAAAAATAATTCCTTCTCTTGGTACTGATCTTAATTTCAATGGATAACCTTGAATTTTAATATTATGTATGTGAGATGGGGGGGGGAATCTTGCAGTATTTTTTGTTTATTTTTATCATTTGATGCTAAAGAGCCTTCAAAGAGTCAGTCTTAAATTGGGATTCCAGGACAGGGTCAAAAATCAAAGGCCTTAGTATTTCTCCTGTGAATGTCACACCTAAGCGTGCTATCCAGCAATGGTGGGTTGCTCCCGGTTCAGTGAACTGGTAGCAGCGGCAGCGGGAGGCTGCGCCCACCCTCCCGGGATGCTTCTGCGCATATTTCTGCTCATGAGTGCATGCGCACAAGCAACAGGATTTACAACCCACTACTGCTATCCAGCTATGGGACAATACGTATAAAAAGCAATGCACATAGGACAAACTGCTACAGTGCTACTCAAGGAAAGGATTGTGGTGATAAAATATGTGTATCTAATGTATATTATTAGTATTATTCACCTCACACAATGTTTCATATCAGCAGTGGTGTGTGTGGCTACAAAGTTTTTATTAAAATATATACCAACCACTTTCGTATGTTTATATAACGCCCATCAAAATTAATAATGGACAAATTTTAAGTTTCAACATTTCTCAAAGGTTAGCTTTATTAAGTAAGGTCAAATAAGACTTCCATTATTCTTCTGTGTAAACATGCTTTGTTTTAAACTACAAAAGTGCAACTCTGGGATTTTCAAATGCTATATTAGAATTCATTTAGATAAACCCTTTGGGCTTTTGCAGTTTAAGTCTGCTCGTATCTACACCATATTATCCTCTGTGGGAGAGACCACACATCATTTCAATGTAATGTATATTCACCAAGCAAACAGCTGGTCAAGTAATAAACGTTAAGCAGTGGCAGTAATATATGTGGAACTGTTATATATCTTCATCTTTTGCTTGTGGAGGGAACCCTGTTCAAACCTACTCTTCTGTCTTTCTTGATGGGGCAAATTAATTTGGAAGGTCCACCCAGTGCTCCTTCAGCTTGAGAAGAATTCTACTAAAGGACACATAAAGCTACCAGTGAGAACAGCACACTTGCTCCAGACAACAGAGCATGCTACCCATGTCATTAAAAAAGGCAAAGACATCTTCCAGATGTTTTATTGTCTTGGGCCTGCACAGATGTTTTCTATGTCTGCCCATAAATGTTAGAAATGTAAAACATTTGGGTTCCACAGATGCAAAGATTAAATTATGCAAGAGATTGGAGTAATCTCTGTGTAATGAGAGAAAACCCTGATCTGTTCATAATCACTGTTGTAAGTAAAAAAAACCTCTCCCCTTTTTAAAGCATTTTCCTAAAGAAGACTTTTATCGTTATCATGTGGATTAAGTCTTATAGCTGATATGAACAAGCAGCACACAGAGAATCATAACAACATCCCTGAATATATTACAAACAAGGCAGTGGTAGGTTGCTCCCGGTTCGGCCCAGTTCTTCAAACTGGCAACGGCAGTGGCAGGAGGCTCCACCCACTCTTCCGGGATGCTTCTACACTTACACAGAAGCTTCGTGCATGCATAAGCATGCATGTGAATCGATAACAACAGGTTTTAGAACCTACTGCTGGAACCAGTGGGTAGGCCATGGGACAACACTCTCTCTGTTTCAACCTAGTTTCTAAAAAATAGCAATAAGAATACACATTCCTTCTCTGTCATGGGCACTAAAGGCTATTGGACCCAAATCTTACCATCTGCACTTTCTTTGTAAAGATTCAGATATCTTTTTTGTGTGTAAGAAGAAGCAGGTAGAGTCCAAACAGGATAGCAAGGGTCAGAAAGTGTCTGTCTAGATTCAGGATTGCCATCAGCTTGCCTAACTGTTGATTAATATTAAAATAACACATGACATTTGTTAAGTATGTAAATATGCCATGTAAATAGTTGCCTGAGGTGAATGCTGTCTCCAGGCAGATTGGAAAGACTAGGTTGCGTCTGATTGGCTCAGACGCAGGACAGCTCTTTTGGCGCGAGCCTTAAGAGTATAAATAGAGCCGAGTTTCTCATTGCCGGTTGGTGAGTTCCCAGCTGATTGTCACTTGCAGAAAGAGCTGAATAAAGGGAACCACTGTTTAGCACTTGGTCTGGCGTCTCAATACTTTTCACTGGCGACGAGAACCGGAGAGAACCTACGAGCAAGATGAATCCTTCGCAGATCGGCCGAGCACCCGACTACTTCGACCCCGAAAAGGCGTCTTGGGAAGCCTACATGACCCGTTTCGAAATCTTCCTGGAAGCCGCCGGTATGGGGACCGCCGAAGACGACAGAAAGCGAGCCATCTCCTTAACTATTGCGGCCCCGAAATTTTCGATTTGGTTCAAACGCTCACCGATCCGCTTCCAGCCAAGAACGTGCCGTGGCCAGACTTACAATCCAAGCTTGCGGGTCACTTCAAACCCACGAAGCCGGCTGTGGTATACCGCCATCAGTTCTCCAGGATGGCCCAACGAGAAGCTGAGTCTATTAACCAATTCGCCACCAGACTCCGAACTGTACTGTCAAAATGCCGTTTTGACAGCCCAGAAGCTCGACTAACAGACGCGATTATATTCGGCATGAAAAATGCCACAGTGCGCAACAAACTCCTCACCGAGGACGAACCTACTTTGCAAACCGTCATTAAACTCGCCCAGACTGCCGAGGTCGCCGAAGCAGCAGCCAAAGACCTCCAAAGCCACGTAAACAAAGAAACCGTCTCCAAAATCTCCTCCGCAGCTGACCCAGCAGACGACCTCAGCCCTCCAGCCGACGACGACGACACATGCCTCCTGCTTCCGAACGACCCCTCAAGACAACCGAGATACCCTCGCCCACCAGCCCCATGCCCGGGTTGCCGGGGAAATCATCCGCGACTTCGCTGCCCGTTCCGGGATGCCATCTGTCGCCGCTGCAATCGGCGCGGTCACATCGCTGAGGCCTGCCGGGCTCCCCTGCCTGAAGAAACCTTTTCCGCTCCTCGCCAACAGCGATTCTCCTACCAGGCTCCACAAGCCTGAGAAAACCGGCCTCCTAGATCTTTCAACCGGAAAACCAACTCAGCCGCTAACCGCGACTACAACAGAGGTAACTGTCAAACTTACGTAAATTGCGCAAATGCAACGCAAGGCACCAAAATCATTATTTCTCTACTTCTAAATGGCAAGCCTTGTGATTTAGAACTGGACACCGGGTCTAAACACTCTATTATGCCTTGGGACAAATTCAAAATGTATATGCCAAATGTTTGTAAATCTAAGTTAACTCAAACTACTTTAATTATAAGGGATTTCCAGGGACATGTCATCCCTGTATTGGGTAAAGTTGATATTCCTGTACAATTCAAATCTGTAAAATGTTCCCTACCTTTGGTAATTGTAGATGGGGCAAGGCATTCCCTCCTTGGGTTAACCTGGATGCCCCCCTTAGGAATTGAGATCTCTGGCATCTGTTTGGTTCAGTCCCCCTCTGATACCCCAGACTTTGTACATGAGTTTCCTGAAGTATTCAGCCCCACTTTGGGAACTTATAAAGGGGACCCTATCTCCTTCTCCATAGACCCAACGGTTCCACCCATCCGCCTGAAGCCACGAAGGGTTCCTTTACCTTTGCTGCCTAAACTAGACCACCAGCTAGACCAACTTATTGCTCAAGGAATCCTAGTCCCTGTAGAGCAAGGGCCATGGGAGACTCCAATTGTCACACCATTAAAACCGGACGGTTCGTTAAGAGTCTGTGCGGACTATAAATCTACTATTAATAAGGCCCTTCAGCATCACCCTTATCCCATACCAGTGGTTCAGCACCTCCTGCACTCCCTAGGAGAAGGAAAGGTTTTTGCAAAGATCGACCTTGCTCAGGCATACCTGCAGCTTCCGGTCGATGAGCCTACCTCTTTGGCTCAGACAATTGTCACACACAGAGGTGCTTTCAGATGCACCAGATTGCAATTCGGGGTAAGCATAGCCCCCGGTATATTTCAGAGTCTAATGGAGCGTGTGTTAACGGGTCTTGAAGGAACCATACCCTACTTCGATGATATTCTAATTTCGGCTAAATCCATTCCCCAATTAAACCAGAGAATCAGGGCTGTGCTACAACGCCTCCAATCTAAAGGGCTCAGAGTAAAAGCAGACAAGTGTGTGTGGGGCACCACTAGCATTGAATTTCTAGGGTATAGAATAGACAGTCAGGGTATCCACCCCACAACTGAGAAATTAAAAGCAATTACCGAAGCACCTGAACCAACCAATAAGACTGAACTACAAGCTTTCTTAGGTCTTCTGAATTTTTATTCTATTTTTTTGAGACAGAAGGCAACGGTCGCAGAACCCCTCCACCGACTCCTTCAGAAGGGAATTCCCTGGACCTGGGGCAGACCTGAACGCGAAGCATTTTCTCTAATAAAGAACTTATTGACTTCTAATAGTGTGGTGGTGCAGTACAGTTCAGTCTTGCCCATAAGGCTTACATGCGATGCTTCGGCTTATGGGGTGGGCGGAGTATTGGCCCACGTAATGCCAGACAACACTGAGGCACCTATAGCTTTTTTCTCTAGAACGCTGACCTCTTCTGAACGGAACTATAGCCAGTTGGATAAGGAGGCCCTGGCTTTAATAGCTTGCATTAAGAAATTTCATAATTACTTATTTGGAAGGAGGTTTGAATTAATAACTGACCACAAACCCCTTTTGGGACTGTTGCCTTCGGATAAACCTACCCCTCCGTTCATGTCCCCTAGACTAATTAGATGGGCTCTATTCCTCTCCAGTTATCAGTATACCTTAATCCATAAGGGAGGGAAGTCCATAAGCCACGCTGATGGACTAAGTAGGTGCCCTTTGGCACAAAGAGGGGAAGACCCAGTTCCTTCTGAAGATGTACTACTATTAGAAATAGAAGAAACCCCTCTAACTTCAGCCAGGGAAGTGGCTGAGCATACTAAGTCAGATCCAATTCTTCAAACAGTCATAAATTGTATACACAGGGGTTGGCATGGGGGACCAGAGGAGGGGGGACTGGCAGATTTTAAGACAAAGCGACTAGAATTGTCCTACCTAAAAGGATGTGTACTGTGGGGGGATCGAGTGGTCATTCCAGCAACACTTAGGAAAAAGGTACTGACTATGTTACATGTGGGACACCCAGGCATTGTCAGAATGAAGGGTTTGGCTAGGGGATACCTGTGGTGGCCGGGCCTAGATCTCGATATTGAGCATTGGGTAGCCAGGTGTGACCCTTGTCAAGAGTCACGGCCAAATCCCCCTCGAACTGCCCCCGTGGAATGGGGAGAGCCCACTGGACCTTGGTCCAGGATACACATAGATTTTGCTGGCCCCATTGGGTCCCAGTATTTCCTGGTTGTCGTAGATGCTTTTCTAAGTGGGTAGAGATAGTGGCAATGCAAAATATAACCACATGTGTCACTATTAAGGCTCTGTATCATTTATTTGCAACCCATGGGTGTCCTGATGTCCTTGTTTCAGATAATGGGCCACAATTGACCGCTCGACAGTTTGAGGTGTTCTTGAGTAATCTAGGGGTCAGGCATGCGCTAATCTCCCCTTACTCCCCATGGGCTAATGGGTTGGCTGAACGTTACGTACGTGTGGCGAAGGAGGCGCTGCGCAGAGCAGGCCCTGGGGAAATACAACATAAATTAGACCAATTCCTGTTAATGCAACATATTACTCCTAATGCTGCCACCCATAGAAGCCCTGCAGAAGTCTTAATGGGCCGAAAACTAAGGTCTCCTTTAGACAGGTTGCACCCTCGCTATTCCAATACCATGGGTCAAGGTGAGATGTCTGTATTACCTGAAAGAAGCATGTATCTAGGCCAAAATGTATTTGCCAGGAATTTTGATGGGGGAGTTCAATGGGTAAAAGGGAAAGTCATTCAACAAAAGGGACCTAAAACATATTTAATACAAACAGAGGATGGCCGTATTTGGAAACGGCACATTGATTACTTAAGAGGGCGGATTAACTCTGAAAATAAGCAAACCGCCATTGTAACATCTTCCCCCAAAGCAGACTCTTATGCACAACCAGAATTATTGGATGTAGATTTGGGCTTACCGAGGCTGGAACGCTCCCACGACACCGACGAGCCACCATCGTCCTCCTCCGACGTCGATTCAGCTTCCATCCGGACAGCGCAGCAGGCCGGAGCCCCCACTCGGGCCCAGCCAGGTTCCGGATCCGACAGAGAGCCAACCTCCACCAACGAAGTCCCAGACTCAACTGATCTGCGCAGGTCTGAGCGAGCCTCGCGCAGACCCACTCGATTGGAGGACTTCATCACATGGCTCAACTGATGGACAGTATGCAATTGACTAAGGAGGGAGGGGTGTTAAGTATGTAAATATGCCATGTAAATAGTTGCCTGAGGTGAATGCTGTCTCCAGGCAGATTGGAAAGACTAGGTTGCGTCTGATTGGCTCAGACGCAGGACAGCTCTTTTGGCGCGAGCCTTAAGAGTATAAATAGAGCCGAGTTTCTCATTGCCGGTTGGTGAGTTCCCAGCTGATTGTCACTTGCAGAAAGAGCTGAATAAAGGGAACCACTGTTTAGCACTTGGTCTGGCGTCTCAATACTTTTCAACATTGGCAACTAATAATATTTCATGCCAGTATACCTTTCAAGCAAGGCAAGGATGGGAGGAGAAGATATCAATTCAGCAGTAAGGAAGGGCTCATAGACTGGAGCCTTAAAAAAAAAGTTATTAGTAGCACTTCTTTAATTAAACAACTTTTTCAAAAAGCTGTACAAGTAGTCCTTGTCTTACAACAGTGCCTTTAGTGACCATTCAAAGTTAAATGACACTGGAAAATGGAACTTATGACCGCTTCCCACTGTTATTGCAGAATCCCCATTATTATGTGATCAAAATTCAGATGCTTGGCAACTGGTTCATGCTTGGCAACTGGTTCATTATTATGTGATCAAAATTCAGATGCTTGGCAACTGGTTCTTTTTTTGCAACCTTCTGACAAGCAAAGTCAATGAGGGAGACAGAAATCTGCCCAGCCGGGTTTCAGGTATGGCATCAGCCTCGACTTCAGGGAAAGAGGGGAGGAGTGGCTATTATAGCTAGGGAGAGCCTTTGCCTGCACAGACTCGTTGCTCCTGAGATTGCGGGTTGTGAGTCCTCCCTGGTGAAGTTGGACTTAGGGGTTCAGGTGGGCTTTTTGCTGACATGCCTGCCTCCCAGCTGCATGTCAACAGCCCTGCCTGTGCTACTCGGGGAGGTAGCCGGGTTGTCAGTGGGGTTCCCCAGACTTATTGTCTTGGGGGACTTTAACCTACCATCGCTCGGTGAAACCTCTGGGCTAGCACAGGAATTCATGGCCACCATGACAGCCATGGACCTGACTCAAGTAGTACAGGGTGTGACTCACAAGTGGGGGATGGTATTCCTCTCAGAGCAATTGAGTAATGGTCTGAGACTAAGGGGCTTAGAAGTGTTGCCTTTGTCATGGTCAGACCATTTTCTGCTACGGCTTGACTTCCTGGCTCCAATCCTCCCCCGCAGGGAGGCGGAACTGATTAGGTGGTTCTGCCCCAGATGCCTGATGGACCCAGAGGGCTTTCAGAGGGCGCTTGGGGTTATACCAGATGCACTCGTCCACAGTTTGGTGGAGTCTCTTGCCGTGGCCTGGAATAATGCTGTGACAGAAGCAAAACTCACTCAACAATAGAAATTTGGGGTTCAGTTGTGGTCATAAGTCGAGGACTACCTGTATTTTTCACATTGTAACACTAAAAAGAGTGTTAAATTATTAAATTATGTGATACACTACAGCCTTTGTGGAGGAACCCTTGAGAGCTGACAAGACAGCAATAACAGTTTTCAGGGACTGCCCAGTCCAAAAGGTTGCCCAGTTGTAATTTCCATTTTTTTCCTGCCAGGATGCTATTGTGGGCTATCTTTCCCACACAGTCTGTTTCTTTCCCAATGACACAGCATCATCAGTTCTAGAGTTAGGGAATATCCTATACTAGTGGGCGGAGCTTTGACATCACGAAGATGTCCTTCCTGGCCAGCCGAAACATGGACTCCAGGAAGGATGTCTCCGTGACGTCAAAGTTCCACCCATGGAATTCCCTATTGGGATTCCCCACCTCCGTTTGAGCCTCCCAACCGGCCAACAGCTCTGCGACTCTTCTGGTAAGGTTACAGCTGGGAGGTGGGGCTTCTCTGCGGCCTCACGAACCTGAACTCCAAACCTGAACTTTTGCCAAACTTCCGGGTTCGGCATTTGGGGGAACGTCAAGAAGCGCCCAGCTGTTTCAAACGGTGATAGCCAGGCGGCGGCACCCAGTGGAGCGCCATTTTTGCCATTTCTTTTTTGCTTGCACGCATGAATTTATTTTACATTGTTTCCTATGGGAAACATTATTTCGTCTTACGAACTTTTTTCCTTACGAACCTCCTCCCGGAACCAATTAAGTTCGTAAGACGAGGTATTACTGTATGTCTAGTTTAATGAAAAGGCAATCTGAATCCTCATTTTATTGACCTGGAAAAATGGAAGGCTGAGTCAACTTAGGAGAAATTTCCTGACAGAACAATTAATTGACAGAACTACACCTCCAGATGTCTTGGATGTTCCAAAACCAGAAAACTTAAAGAAGAGATTGGACAACCATTTGTCTGAAATGGGTCCAACTCCCTACGTGAACGGGGGTTGGACTAGAAGACCTCCAAGGTCCCTTCCAATTCTATTATTCTATTATATATTTCTATTCAGATAAGCTTTTAACAGTGAAGATTTTTTTAGATGAATTTTTAACTGGGTCTTTGTGTTTTTGGTTGGATTTCAATAAGGATGCCCATTGTACCTTATAAAACAGCCTGATTTTTTATTATTTTCCCTATTGCTATAAGTCCCCTTAACTGCCATTTGTTTGGAGAGATGACAGTAACACAAAATGGGAAAAAGAAGAATTCCAGTAGCCATTATTATCATATTCACATCCAACAAAATAAAGACTGAATTACAACACTGTGGATATGAAAGGTGAAATTATGGCAGTAAAACATGTCACTTATTCGCTATGAATGTTTCCTATCAAGTAACAAGCTATTTTGGCCCAGAACTATTTTAAAAATAGGTTTCAAACAGCCCTTCCTACTATTCCTTTCCTTTCTTACAAATCAGAGGGTGCATTGGTATTGTCCTGTCTGCCTTGTAGCTTTGTTTCAAAGGGGACAACACTACTTTGAAAAATTCAGAGCAAGAAATAAGGGGTCAGACGTAATGTGAGCATAAGCCTTCTTCATGGGATGGAACACTGTGTTTATCAGAAAGCCTCCAGGGAATTCCATCAGCCCAAGGAGGCAGGGCCTCCTTTTCTTCCCAGGGTAAAATGAGAGACCCTTAGAATAGATCCTGCAGACAAGCATTCAGACACAAAAAAGTATGGCACCTCTTTACTCCCTCCCCCGAGAAAGTATCTTTCCACAACCTCCTGTCCCAAGGGAAATGTTCCAGGGATGAATGCTGATGAAAACTGATTTTTATTCAGCTGCAGCTGGATGGAGAAGGAGTTCGCTCCCTGAAGGAAAATGAAGATTTGGGGTTTCATTTTTTGAAAGAAGAAATGATGTTATGCAGCTATTCCAAACAGCTTACAGGTGTAGCTAAAACCTAGGAAGGGATTGTTGAGATGAACCCAAGGTTTTAGACTCATCCAGGATATCTGTTCAGGATTTATGCTGATAGGTGTTAAAATCTTGGAATCATACCGTTCTGTTAAAATACGTGCTATGCAAAGCACTTAGGCTTTTTGTTGTTATTATTATTGTTGTTTTTCTTTTGTTTGTTAGTCTGGAGTTCAGAAATCCAACTTCCACGATTCTAACAGGCCTCTTTGTCTCAGCCATTATTGCCACATCCAAAAAACCCTACATGGTTATGTTGTTAGCATTATTTAATTTTTATATCAGCACCCGCATCTTTCAAGACATTTTACCATGTTATCTTTAGAACAATCCTTGGGGCTAAGAGGGAGTGAATTTCTTGGCTGGGTAGGAATTTGAATCTGGTGGCCCTCAAATTCATATTTGTTCTGCCGGCGTGTCCCAACCACCCGTAATTACAGGGTAATTAGTCCAAAAAGACACATACCACACAATAGAAGGAAAATCAGAAGTCTTTATCAACAGAAAAGCAGAAAAAACCTCCCTTTTTAAATGTCAAAGGGATTTTCTGGTGCACACAAGGCACAGGTTAAATGCAATCCAATTTCTCACCCAGTAACTGGGAAATTGAGTCCAATTCCAAAGTCCAGAAAGTCCACACACAATATTGAACAGGGAAACAGCAAAACCACGATCTTGACGAAACTATGAATCAGATAAACTTCCACAAGGCTAAACCAGCACGCTGCTCTTTTTATCTGTAGCACTAATTACAGCAGCCCCACCCAACCACAGGTGTCCTCACTTATCTCCTGTAATAATCTTTCAGTTGTTCTCTCCTATGCATCACTCTACGCATGCATGGGTCTGTCATAGGTTCTTGTTCAGAATCCAGGGCTGATAATGATGATTGATCTTCTCTTGGGCTGTCTGCCAAACTCCCCTCTTCCCTGCTACTCACGCTTCCTTCATCAGAGGAGCCTTTGTCAGGAGATTCTATCGGGAGCAAAACAGGCCTATGGCATGTGGATGTTTCCCCAACATCCACCTCCACATTCCTTGAGGCAGGAACTGGGCCAGAGCCAACCACAACAATATTCAAAACTCTTCTGCATGCAATTATAAGAAATCTGGTCACATTAGCAGAGCAAAGAGGCAGAGAAATTTGGCTATTTTCATTTCACCCAAAATGAGTAATGCCAGCACCTACATAAATTACATCAGTATAGTCTAAAGAAGTGTTTGGCTTCCCTGGAATGATGACTCATGGGTGTAAATATCTTTCTTGACATGATCTTTCAATCCTTTAAGGCTGGGCAGATCAGAAGTCTGGACAACACTTTCACTGTACATGCATACAAATAGTATAGCAGCACTCCAATTGTGTCACTGTGTGGGAAAGATCAAAAATGGGTTGAGCGAGTCGCCAAGGTCATTTTGCTCCCAGGGACAGTTAACACCATGTTACTTCCCTTCTTTCCATACAGATGATTTAGTGCCCTTCTTCTACGTACAGATGTTTTAATGGGTATTTAGAGGGGGCATATCCTATACGCATCTCACAGAACGTCACAATTCTTGAGCCACATATGTGTTTTATCTCAAGTATTGGTTTGAGCTATTCTTCCCTAGGGTAGTTCCCTCCAAAGAGGCTGTGATTCAGCTTCCTCAGTTCCCAGCCAGGATGACTCTACAAATCAAAAAACATTACATTTCTAATAAAATCCATATAAAAAGTTCAAATACATATTTTTTTCTGTTAAAAAAATTCAGACATCAGGAATGAAAGTGTCTCCTATATCCAAGTACAGGGGAAAAATTCTTGCTCCTGTATCGCGTTCAATGAAAGTTTATTCTGTACATTACTAAGCAAAAGAATAAGAAAGTGTCTCATAAAAGCAAAAAATAAATATTCCCAAGCATTTATCAAGGGATGTTTAGGTACAATTATCCTGCTTGAATAGAGCTGGACCTTTGAAATAGATGACCTCTCAGGTTCCATCCAATCTTAATGCATTTTTGTATGAAACAAATAGAGGACAACACTATTTAACTCAACAAGCATTTCCATATGTCCCATTTTCTTCTTGAATAACCAAAAAGTCACAAGACTACATAGTAAGCCTCTTAACAATACTTGCAAGAAAAGTAAGCCTGCCAGGACATATCATTGAACATCCAACTAGTTCCTAAATTGCATATTTCTCCTATGTGGTAGTGAAAAATGCTAAACTTTGCTATTATTATTATTATTATTATTATTATTATTATTATTATTATTATTATTGTTGTTGTTGTTGTTGTTGTTGTTGTCGTCGTTGTCGTTGTCGTTGTCGTTGTCGTTGTTTGTTGTTTGTTGTTTGTTGTTTGTTGTTGTTATTTATTGGATTTATATGCCACCCCTCTCTGAGGACTCTTACAACATATAAATAAGATAATATACATCAAAATTCAATTAATGAAAATTAAAAGTTACATCTAAAAAGTAAAGAACCAATTAAAATACATACATATCCATTCAATCAACAAACACACTATACATTCATCGGCCAGGGGGCAGAATCTAATGACTCCAAGCCTGGTGACATAGGTGAGTCTTTAGACTCTTACGAAAGGTGAGGAGGGGAACAGTACGTATCTCCAGGGGGAGCTCATTCCAGAGGGCCAGGGCCCCCACAGAGAAGGCTCTTCCCCTAGGTCCCACCAAGCGACATTGTCTAGTTGATGGGACCTGTAGAAGGCCAAGTCTGTGGGACCTAATCGGTCGCTGGGATTCATGCAACTACGTATGTTGATCATTAGAATAATTCCTTCTTTATATTTTAATAAGGTGAATATTTTCTTGAGGCTAATGTTTGCAAGAACAAATTATGAATGCTGTCAAACTTTTAAAATAATTCAGCATAATTTTAAATAATTCAGGAACAAAGAAGCCTTTTTTTCAAAGCCTTTCCTCTTGCACCCCACCATAATTGCTTACACCAGTGATGGCAAACCTTTTTTTTTTGCCCAGGTGCCAAAAGGTAGGCCGGTTGGGTCCATTTTTTTCCATCCACAGGCTCCGAAGTCTTTTCTGAAGCCTGGAGAAGGGGAAAATGGCCTCCCCCACCCTCCGGAAGGCCAAAAATCAGCTGGCCAATGTGCACATGTGTGCTGGAACTGAATAGGACAAAACTTCATGTGTTGTCAGTTATGGTTCCACGTGCACCTGTGCCATGTGTACCATAGATTTTCCATCATGGGCTTACAGCAGCATCTTTTTTTAAAAAAAACTCCTCATAACTTTGTTTTCATCTCATTCCTAACCCATGAGTGAGGCAGCCTTGAGTCACCGTAGTTGTATCAAAGTTAAAGTATTGTTTTCCCTATTATTCCAACATATTCTAAGGGCAGCCTCAAGGAAAATGAGATTGTGTCATTCATTACCTTGGAAGGAAGTCTGCAGACTATCACTCTCTGTGAGAAAGCAGCTTTTACGTCAATAGATCTTCAACCAAATCAAGGGTGGAAGGAGAACTTAACAATTCAACAGTGAGGAAAGACAAAAGGCCTTTAAAAAAAATTATTAGTGACACTTCTTTAATTAAGGAAGTTTTCCAAAAAAAATGCATTTTTCCCATTGTAAGCAGAGACCCTTTTAACACTAAAGGCAGGAAAGCTTATTAAACTCAGTTATGCAGTTCAGCTTTCATGGAGGAACCCTTGAGAACTGACAAGGCAGCAATAACAGCCCACAGACTCAACGAAAAGATTGTCCAGCTGTAATTTTCACTTTTCTTCCTGCCTGGATGCTATTGTGGGGTATCTTTCCCTCACAGTCAGTTCCGTCAAGTTGACAGCAGGGCTGCTGCTGTTTCCTGGGGTGTTTATGGTCTGCTAATGGCTTCTCCCCTCTGCTCAAAGTGGCTCCTTGGGCCACAGATGGCACGCAGCAAACACATGTTTGAGATGGATTGCGCAGATGTATGAATCTGGCAAACAGCTGCTTTGCACTGCACTTGTTAGCACGGCAGGAGCCTAGAGATCTTGGGGAAACAGGGGAAAATATTTCCCCTTTGCTCTGAAACAGGAATTAAGCATATTGCTGCCATTTCAATTTTTAGCAAAGCAGTGACAGGACACACAGAAAAATAAAGAGCATTCCTTCCTGCAAGGCGAAACATCATGTCATCTTCAGAAATTCCCTTTAGAAATGCTTGGAAGCTCTCTTGAAGTATGAATGAATAGGGCTGTTTGAAGGCATCTGCCCATATGAGGGAGGCAACTCTGTCTCCAACTTCCTGGTATTATTGCTATTAACCAGGGGTAGGCTGCTGCCTGGATGGGGTGGGGTAGCAAAAATGGAGCTCCACTCCAGAGCACCCAATTTGCACTGAAAGAAGCTGAAAGAAAATGCAGGGCATCTTGCATAAGCCACGCCCACAATGCGGTAGTAAAAATTTTGGGAGCCCTTCACTGCTATTAACCCTTCGTCACCAACCTGGCAAAAAGAAAATACAGCTTGATTCACCCATTCTAAACCTATCAGCATCTAAGTGGCACATTATAGAAGGCCTTATCAACTCAAATGGTAAATGTTCAGGATAACATATACGTAGGTTTCATTTCAAACCCCATTCCGGCAGTCCTCACCCATTTTTCCAGGCAACAGCTGCCATTCTGCCTAATGGGAAATTTCTTTCTGAATGTTAAAAAAGAGCTGAGCCAAGAAATTCAGGAAAAAAGAAAACTCCCAAGCATCCCATTTTGCCACCTCTTCTCCAACCAAATGGGTTCACCAGATAGGGTAATGCAAGTAAGTCCACACTACAATCCCAACTAGACTTTCTGATTTTTCTTTGAGGACATTTCAAGTAGTATAAATCTCAATTCTCAATATATCCCTCAATTCTCCACCATCCAGTCAGAAATCATTGTTTCAATTGGAAGCTAAACATCTTCAACGAAACAAAACCAAACCAGAAAGTCCAGTTGCCTCTTGAAAACGCACCTTTGGGACAACCATAACCTGGACGACTATGAGAATCTCCATAGGCATCCCAACTAGATCTAATGACAAGACTCCTATTTGGGCTAATATTTGCCCAGGCTAACAGAAGAGAAAGGAAGTTTACAAGCAGATTTTAAGGGCTGAACAGAGGTCCTTGGGACTCTTTATATTCTTCCATGTCCATTAGCCTGTAAGCTGGAATCTTACTCTCAGTTATGGAAACTACCATCAAACTAAGGGAGGCAAAATTTGTCTTCTCCAAAGCTGTACCTGGGGCTGTTGCAACTTGTCCTGATCCTGTCCTGATTTTTTGCTAACTGCTTTCAGACAGAAGTTTAGTTTTGCAGTGAGTAGGAGATGAAGGAAGATCAGGAAGAGGATGAAAGGCAACAGTGAGCCAACAAGCCTGGTTTTAGCAGTTTAGGGGCCTCAGCCATTATGAACCTTGTCAATTATTGATACTAGGCCTGGCTGAATTGAACCCTCAGATAAACCTGGCAACTGCCTTTCTCCTGGATTACCCAGCTTCTGACAAATGGGAGCTTTTGTGGAGCTGTTTAGATTGAGATGAGTGAGGAATTTATTAATGGTTTGAGAATGCAAAGGGCATTCGTTTGTTCTAGTGAGCAAACACTTCACTTTTTCCATTCACTTTCCAGGCTGCTTTTTGTTACCCATCCACTTTCTGTTTCTATGCAGGGCTCTGGAATAGGAAAAAAAATCATTTCATGATGTCATCTTTAAATAAATGAAGGATCATTTCTGCCATGTGATTATCTTTGAGATTACTAGTATCCACTCAGGAAAATGATTTGGCCAACCTAGTGTTCCTTCAATTCCAAAATTAGAAGTGACTGTTATTTTTATATAGCTAAAATGATTTTATTCATCCAAAAGAGGAAGGTGTTAATAGGTTATGGGCAGGGGTGGATTCTAATCTATCTCGCTGCCTCCTATGCTGCATGGCTGTGCTGCATACGTACACATGTGCAGTACCAAATACTTGCAAAACAATTGCAAAAACTTTCCCACCCAAAAAGCTAAAAACAAGATGACAATGCATGCCCAATGCTAGGGACTTGGCTTCTGTGCATGTGCAAAAGAAAACAAATCAGAAAAAATTCCAAGTCCCCCCCCCCAAAAAAAATTCCCCAAAAGAGATGGCACTGTCCATGGACCAGCACTGACAGAACCGGTTCCCTGATGTCAGTGTGATGTCACCAGCGGTTTGCTACCAGTTCTATAGAACTGGTGTGAACCAGGAGGAACCCACTAAGGGTATCCAACCCATTAAGGGTAGCCCTAAAGTTAGTGGAATTATGTAGCAAGGTCTGGGGCACGCGAAGCCAGGTGGCACGCGGAGCCATATCTGCCGGCACGTGAGCCATTGCACTAGCTCAGCCCCAACGTGCACATGTGTGCCAGCCAGCTGGTTTTTGGCTCGCACAGAGGCTATGGGAGAGGGTTTTTGGCTTCCAGAGAGCCTCTGGGAGGATGAGTGAGGGTGTTTTTACGCTCCTGGCTGCAGGGAAGGCTTTGGAGCCTCGGGAGGGAGAAACACAAGCCTATTGGACGTACAAGAAGTTGGGAAAGAGGCTGTTTCCGTCCTCTAGAGGGCCTCCAGGGGGTGGGGGAAGCTGTTTTTGCCCTCCCCAGGCATTGAATTATGGGTGTGGGCACTCACGTATGCGCAATAGCATGCACACGTGTTCTCTCGGCACCCAAGGAAAAAAAAGGTTCACCATTACTGGTCTGGAGGGTGTATTTAGAGGAAAAGTTCAAGTTTGTGGAAGAATGGCATATTATGAAGGGAGGGAGGGAGGGAGGGAGGGAGGGAGGGAGGGAGGGAGGAAGGAAGGAAGTGGGAGAGAGGGACGGAGGGAGGGAGCATCTTTAGTTATCTTAGAACTAAAGGATCTTTAGTTCTGAGATATGTTGCCAATCACACATGTTCCTATATATGATGTTGAGAGCCATTGAGCTCTAACATCCTGCTTTGGCCATCAGCATGACTGGTGTGAATGGTGTGAATGAGTGTGATTACATGGTTTTATTACTTGGTTCTTAGATAGTTTATAATTGGGCTTTGGAATTATTTTTGTATTTCTTTTATAATGTTGTGAGCCACCCTGAGTCTTCGGAGAAGAGTGGCATATACTGTAAGTCCAATTAATAAATAATCAATAAGCAAACAAACAAACAAATAAATAATCAATCTATTTTCTTATACAAATGTATCAATGACATCTATTTAGTGCAGTGCTGAATTGCTTTATTAGCCCTTGCATGTCATTAAACAAAGTGTTTAGCTTTAAATGAATTTCTTGCAAATCATACAATCTCACATAGCTGGGAAATGGATAAGAATATGATAACTACTGTACAGGTAGCTTTTTGGATTTTTAAGAATACCCTAAATTGCTTTTAAGTTGATTTGTATTCTTTGTGACATCACAAAGAATACAAATCAATATTTGAATAGAATAGCAACAAACTATTTTATTTATTGCTGTTCGATGCAAGAATCCAGAATAAAGCAGTTCAAACAGCTTCTTTTAAAAAAAAAATCCAGACAGCTCTCACTTCCCTAGGCATTTCTTCTGTAACTGTTAACAATTTTATTCTTGATCTTTCAATGAAATCTGCTATGATGTATACTCCCTATTCTGGGCCTAGAAAGGTTAGAACTAAGACGCCTTAAACAAGATCTAAGTATTGCCCACAATATCATATGCTGCAACATCCTGCCTGTCGGCGACTACTTCTGCTTCAACAGCAACAACACAAGAGCACACAACAGATTTAAACTTAATATTAACCGCTCCAAACTTGACTGTAAAAAATATGACTTCAGTAACCGAGTTGTCGAAGCTTGGAACTCATTACCAGACTCCATAGTGTCATCCCCAAACCCCCAACACTTTACCTTTAGATTATCTACGGTTGACCTATCCAGATTCCTAAGAGGTCAGTAAGGGGCGAGTACAAGTGCAGTAGAGTGCCTTCCGTCCCCTGTCCTATTGCTCTCCTATATCTCCTATACCTTTCTTCTATTCCTATATTTCTTCTTCTATTCTTTCATTGATATGTTCTATTACTATATCTTCTTTTCTATTCTTTCTTAGATATATTTTACTATGAGTATCTCCTCTATAATCTTCATCATGTATTTTACTATGTGTATATAGATAAATACCCACTAAAACCCTCATTGTGTATTGGACAAAATAAATAAATAATAAATAACAAATAATAAATTATCAGGGCCAGCAGAGAATGCATTGTTACATTTTCTGTGAGGGCATGTCAGATATTTGCAGCACTATTATATACACATTCTCCATGTTTTCAAATGAAACATAAGCAACCCCAGTGGTGTCCATAGCAGGGGTTCAAAAGAGGCAAGTTGATTGTGCATGTACAAAGGGTTTGAATGCACTGTCACATCTTCTATTTTTTTTGTCCCCTCTAAATATGCCCTTGCCCATTCCCTCCAATTCCCCATTTGCACTTAACATGGGGACCTTTATGCCTTGGGGGATATTTGACCCCACTCTATCTCCTCTCTATCCCACAAGTGAAGAAAGCATTAAGTCACATTAGCTGTATTGGCATAAAAGTAGACTATCTACTGCATACCTCCCAGAGACCAATTAGAGCACACAGAGTTGGCCTCCTTCAGGTCTCGTCGACTAAGCAATACAGGTTGATGGGGCCATGCTGGAGGAATTTCTCTGTAGCCGCCCCAGCTCTATGGAATCAACCCCCCCCCCCCAAATGTCCATATTGCTCCCACCCTACTGACATTCCATAAGGTCACAAAGATCTGGCTTTGCTGGCAGGCCTGGGGGCCTTGAATCAACAACTAGAACGGCCAAAGTGTATGAATGGTATGTATGCATGCTGATGAGTCAGTCTATTATAATTAGAGTTTTAGCGTTTAGATTGTATTTTGACTTCTTCTTTTTTTGTATTTTATATTGTTGTAAGTTACCCTGAGTCCTTCGGCATTGGGTGGTATAGAAGTCAAATTTAATAAATAAATAAGCAAAATAAACATGTACAACTTTTATCATCCATTTTCCTGGAAGGTGAGATCTTCTATGGGTATTATCAAAGGTGTGTTTGGGATGGATGTGACCACTTTTCCCTATCACCAGCCAGTGTCCAGCACACCTTTTCTTTCCTGACCTTCTTGAGTTCCTTTCAGGTTCCAAGCTTCCCTTTTCATACACAAGCAACTTTGGTCCACAACTTTTACAGAGACTTTTCTCCATCACAGAAGGGTGTAAGCCTTGATTTTTTTCATTGAAGAAAAAAGAATGGATGTGTTTATGCTAATCTGCTTTAACAGTATCCTGAAATGTAAATTTTATCTTAAAAGGCAGCTGTGTTTACATTTTCCTCACCACAAACTTCTAATGAGGGATGTTGAATTTGATGTTTGATATTTGTCATTTTATTCACATAGGTCAGACATGTTTTCTTCTGCCCACCTAACAACTATCATGAAACGTTTCTGGAGAATTTACTTAATTGTGCAATCTTTGCACTGTGTGCTCCCTCCTCTGTGTTTTTCCAGATGTTTCTTTATTTTAATTTAGGAGGTGACTCAATAGGTCATTTGGGGTCTGGGGCAGGGATGAAATTCAAAAATTTTCCCTACCGGTTCTGTGGGCATGGCTTGGTGGAAGAGGCAGGGGAAGAATACTGCAAAATCACCATTCCCACCACATTTTGGGGCCAGCCAGAAGTGGTATTTGCCAGTTCTATGAACTACTCAAAATTCCCACCACTGATTCTCCAGAACTTGTCCGAACCTGCTGAATTTCACCCCTAGTCCTGGGGCAGACAAACAAATACAGAGAAGATCCACCAATGCACTTCCTGATTGGTGAATGCTTTCCCTAGTGGCTGTGTTGTGCCTAAAGGAAAGAACAAATCACCTAGCTTTTAATAAGTGGCACATTCACTTATCGGAATAACACCAATCAATATAGGATAAGAACTGACACAGAAAACATTATTCCAGCTATGTTTTATGCAGATGGGTGGGCAACATCTTAACACACTTCTGTCTTTGTTCCCTGATTTTTTTTGTCCATCCCAAGTCTGAACCCAATATTGCTTTATTTCCACATTAATTTCAGATCATGAAATATACATATTGATACCTGTATGCAGCTGTTATTGTTGAAGAGATTCTAATTAAATATTGCAGACTAGGTATATGAGCATTATTAGCATTGAGGAAATACCAACAATATATTTCCATGGAAACTAACAGTCACATCATTTTCCTTAACTTTTCTGAATGGAATAAAACATAATTAATATATGTCAAAAGCAAGATCTTCTCAAATTCAGTAGTAAAATAGGTAAAATGGGTACTGCCCCCTCCCTCCTGGCCGTTCACAAAGTTTTGAAGACCCATCTCTACCGGTGGGTTGTGAGTACTAAGATCAATTCCGGCCATTGCTATGAATGATTGATTAGGCAAATGTGGATGCTTATGTGGGGATAAATGGGATTAAAAAGCCTTTAGTCTTTTATAGTAATTTTTAAGATTAGATTTCTATACATATATATTGTACTTTGCTTATTATGTTGTATGCTGCCTTGAGTCGTCTGAGAAGGATGGCATAGAAATCAAATAAATAAATAAATAAATAAATAAATCTTCTCCAATTGTGATACCCTCTACACATTTAGGCTCAAACTCTCAGTATTCCCAGCTAATATGGCCAAGGCTGAGAATTCTGGGAGCTGAATTTGGAGGCTACCCAGGTGAGGAAAGGATGGTTTAGTTTTATGAATATGAAAATAAACTTTAGTTTTAATCAGTACTTGAAATAGAACTATAAGGCTTCATTGGGGAACCGTAAACATTTGTCTCTGAGATAAAAATTATCAAACTTTTATTAAACTATACTTACCAGCATAGTATCCATAAATATTATAAAGTGCCAATAACATTTTAAAGACTTTCGTATGAAAGGAGCCAAACCAAAATCCTTGAAATAGCTCATAATTCAGAGCTTAGCAATGCCTTCATTTGAAGAATTTCGCTTTGCCCTCGTTCAGTCTATGCAAACTTTTCCATTCGTAAAACCTTTATCAAGCAAAATCAGCTCCGAAGAGTTCTTTAAAACTTAATTGTCTACACAAATCAAAAGTGATCTAATAAAAATATCATTTCATTCCACTTTCTGACACAATATTTCTGCGATTTCAGTCCTTCCCCTTTCTCATGACCAGCCCAAACAGATATACAAACTATTTTTTCAAACAATACCTCCCTAGTATCAGCTACAAGAAATAGCGGCTGCAAAGCTCTAAAACCTGGGAATTGCAGGTCCACTCGAGTCTCCAGCAGCCTGCCTGGTCTGTCTTCCAGTTCCTCCCCTGCTCGCCCATTGATGAAAATCAGGCTTGAAGGATCGTCCAAAGCATCTTGTTTAAGTTACCAAGGCTCCTCTTGCACTCAGAAAAGAGATGCCTGCCAGAATTCTTTCTTTAACACAGCAATTGATTTACAATATAATTAGAAGCAAAGAGGCATCCTGCGGAGCCGCTTATCCATCCTTAATTTTCCATAAGCAAAGGGTCTATTTTTAAACCTGGAAGGCCTAGCAGAGTCTTGGTTTTCAGAGGATGGAACAACAAGAGGAACTTTGTGACAGCTGGTCAGGCTGTCAGATATTGCCCTCCAAACACCCGGGGCAGCACTGTTGTCCCAGGGAACACAATCTCCTTTCCTGCTGCAGGAAGATGGTTTTCTGTGCCCCAGTTTGAAATCTCTCTGCAGTGCAGAGCCTGGTTATCAGTCTTTTCAGGAATCTTGACTGCAAGGGACTAAATTACACTGTAGACTGGTAGGATGCTTGGCATTTAGCAACAAACAGTAGCTGAACACATGGAATGGAGAGTGAGTGTTATTTATACCCTCTCTTGGGGGCTTTGAATTTGAGCTTCCTGTTCCTGTGGCAAGGGCATGTCTTCTATTGGTTGCAGACTCCCATGTGGAGTCATGTTTGTTTGAATAAAATTTGGTTGAATCTTGCTGGGTGATATAATGAAGGGGCTTGGTTGTGCCATGTGGTGAACTCTGCTGATAGATAATTCTATTATGTTCTATTATGTTATGAACTTTTGTTTTGTACATAGTCTGGCCAGTCATAATGTGCACCAAATATCTGCTAGAGGCAGGGAGCTGCTCTTTATCTTTAAAAACCAGTTTCTTCTTTTCTCACCCAGGGAAATATTATATTCTGCCTTTTTAATATTTCTTAAAAGATTTCATTCCTCTAGGTAGGGTGGTGCTAACTTTCTTCAGAACATATGGATACAGATAGAGCATCAGATTAGGTACACAAAAACTCTGCTAGAAATATCTATTCCCCATCTGTAGTCTTGGCTGATGAGCTTTGATCAAGCTCAATTTTCTTCTAGGATTTAATATTTCCCTCCGATTACATACTTTTTAAAAAGGCCTTAAAAACTCTTCACCATCTTCTTTACTGAGTTCTGAGATAGCAGTGAACAGTCACAAAAAAGTTCCTGAACTCATACTGCTCAGACAAAGAAAAATGACAAAAGTGTTGGATGGGTTAAGGCAATTTCCATGCATTAAGTCATTTTTCAAGGGAATGGAAAATGAAATAACCAGTTAAATAATGTACTTTTATAAACCCATAGTAATGATACTCTTCAAACGTGATCTTTTATAGCAGTTTCGAAAGGAGGACTGAGAATTCAGGACACTGAGATATCTGAGGAGCTCAAATAAGTTATTGTCAAATCTGACAATAAGACCGAACTGGGGGATTGCAAGCACCTCACAAGACTCAAGGTAACAATCTTCAAACACTTGAAGGGTTGTCACCAGGGATGGATTCTAACCTACCTCGCTGCTGGTTTGCTTCCTCCCATGCCGTATGCTGCGCCTCATGGGCACAGTGCCAAAAAAATCAGGAATAAATAAATAAAGCCAAAAACAAGATGATGTGACATGCAATGTGCCAGAAACATGGCTTCTGCATGTGCAGGAGAAATTTTTTAAAAGATGGCGGTGCCCATGGACCGGCACCAGCCGAACCGGTTCCGTCATGTCATTGTGACTTCTCCAGTGGGTCACTGCCAGGCTAAATTGGGACGAATGTACCTCTGGTTGTCAAGGAAGACAATATCACAAGGAACATAATGTATTCTCCACAATGCCCAAGGATAACACAAGAACAAATGAAAACCAAATAAGGAGGAACTTTCTGACAACCAGCTATTAAGCAGTAGAAGAGGCTTCCTCCTGGAGCTATGGCTCTTCCACCATTGTAAGCAAAGACTGGATGCCCATTTTTCATGAATGCTTTGAGAACATCTGCCCTGGCAGGGTGTTGCCCTTGACCATTTGCAATGTCCCTTTAAAGCTAAATATTAGCTGGTAGGAAAAATGCTGGAAGAAGGTTACCACTATCCTATTCATATTTATGGACTTTCTAAATGCTTGACAGAATGATGGGCAAGATAAGACGTTGGCTTGATATGACAAGGTTCCTTTAAGGTCACATGCATGAGCTTCCTTTAGATTGTTTTAGCCACATTTTTACGAGGGAGAACAATTTTTGTGAGTCTGAGAATTTTATACTTTCTGTTCTAGTACTGGTTGTTTTCCATGTTGATGGGAGGAATGGGGTTTAAATTTGTTATTTTTGCTTAAAAAGCATTGCTCCATAAGTGGAATTTCTCTCGAACTCAAATCCTTCCATAATCTGTAGATTGCATCACCAGAAATCAGCAAAAGGGTGCTAAGCTATATTGGCCATAATTCCTTCCAGATCCACAGACAGTTGTGATGTTCTTTCCCGAAACTGTGTTGAACTTTGTCTGCTAAAACTAAATTTCCCTGACCCAACGTTCTCATCATCAAATAAAACCACCACCCCCGTGTTACAAAAATATATGTCTGCCTAATAAACAGTTGTTCTACAAAGCAGTGAGATTTTCACACAGCCACAGCCTTGCAACAGATTCCCAAGCCCCTCTCCAATTTTAAACTAGGCCAGAACTGGGGATTCCTCTCTGTCTCTTGGGAGATTACTCTGCGGACTAGTAGACTCTACTGCCAGGAAGATATGAGGATTTCCCCTATCTAACCTCTATTTGGCTGGGTTAGGAATTATTCCATGTTTTCCTAAGTAATAGCTCTCTGGATTGATTCTTCTTATCTTTGCTGTAATCTGTTATAATCCCTTTAATTTATAAGCATGGGGGAATACTATAGCCTATTTCTCATCATTGAGCATTTTTGACACTCTTAAAAATTTCTATCAATTTACAGACCCCACAAGCATCAGCATTCCTTCTTAGCTCTCACAGTGAATGCTGTTAACTGAATCAAAAATGCCCAAACACATTCTTTCACCCATGGCCAGTTACCTTGTTAAGATGGTTACCAGTTGCTATCGTATTCAATTCAGACTCAGTAAAGAACATTTAACTTAAGCATCTCTCAGCTTCTGCTAGAATGGATGACTTTAAATAAATAAGGGTCAATTATGGGAATGTGCATAAAAATATGTATACACTTTCATGCAAACTTATGGGGAAAGCAAAGAGGAAGGCAAAATGGGCTGGAAAAATCATACAGTTTGAGAAACCAAGGTTCTGTAGTTAGATAGATTTTCCATCCCCAGTAAATATGTCTCATGCTTTTGACTCCTGCAGTAAAACACTAGAAAATCTGCAAATATAAAGGTCCTCTAGATATATAAAAAAATGATATCTTCATGAAGTTCCAGTACTAACACTGAATGTTGTATGTTGATACAAAATTCTCTTCTGTGCTTCTTTCTTTAATGTTCTTTCTACCAGGAAGCTCTAGAGGTCACTGTTTTATTTCCAGATGTGTATTTTGTCCCCTGATACTCTGCAAGTCACCTAGGAACATCCAGTAGCATACAACAAAAACTATGAATCTCTAAGACCAACTGTGACAGTAAGAACCAGCAATGTACAAAAGAAGGTCAGAAGTAAGAAATTCTACTTGAAAAAGAAATTATCAGTCATCTCATAAAAGTTTGGAAACATTGGCTCTTTGATTTGCTCTGTTTCTCGACATTGATTGGGCAGATTCTAATAATATTCCTGATCTCTCTTGTCATTTGGGATTATAAAGGCTTATTTTTCATTCTTGTTGCCATGTATTTTGAGAGCCAGGAAAATCTACAGAATAGTCTGGCCTGTCAACAGTTGCCAGTTTGTTTAGTTTATGCTATTGCTCTATACAGGGTGTACCACGAAGAGCGGATAACAACAACAACAGCAACAACAACAAATTTGGAAGGGACCTTGGAGGTCCTCTAGTCCAACCCCTTGCTTAGGCCGGAAAGCTTCCACTACTTCAGACAAATGGTTATCCAACACCTTCTTTAAAACTTCTAGTGTTGGAACATTCACAAGGTCTGAAGGCAAGTTGTTCCACTGATTAATTGTTCTAATTGTCAGGAAAATTCTCCTTAGTTCTAAGTTACTTCTCTCCTTGGAGAATAGGTTGACTCCCTCTTCTTTGTGGCAACCCCTGAGATATTGGAACACTGCTATCATGATTCCCCTGGTCCTTCTTTTCATTAAACTACCCATGCCCAGTTCCTGCAATCATTCTTCATATGTTTTAGCCTCCAGTCCCCTAATCATTTTTGTTGTTCTTCTCTGCACTTTTTCTAGAGTCCCAACATCCTTTTTGCATTGTGATGACCAAAACTGAATGCAGTATTCCAAGTGTGACCTTAACAAGGCATTATAAAGTGGTATTAACACTTTGCGTGATCTTAATTCTATCCCTCTGTTAATACAGCCTAAAACTGCGTTTGGTTTTTTGGCAGCTGCTACACACAGCTGGCTCATATTTAAATGCTTGTCCACAAGATTTTTAATTTTTTTTTAATTTTAATTGGATTTGTATGCTGCCCCTCTCCGAGGACTCAGGCAGCTCACAGCATATATAAGACATAACAATACAATAGATCCAATTAATACTGTTTAAAAATCTTTACAATTCTAAAACACTTTTAAAATATTCATTAACATTCACTCAATAAATTTACACTAAAAACACTCGTTGGTCAGGAGGAAGATCTAATGACCCCAGGCCTGGTGATAAAGATGAGTTTTTAAACTCTTTCAGAAGGCAAGGAAGGTGGGGGGAGTGTGAATCTCCAAGGGAAGCTGATTCCAGAGGGCCAGAGCCCCCACAGAGAAGGCTCTTCCCCTAGGCCCCACCAGCCAACATTATTTTAAGATCCCTCTCACAGTTACTACTGTTGAGCAATGTACTACATATACTGTATCTGTGCATTTTGTTTTTCTTGCCAAAATGTAGAACCTTACTTTTTTCACCATTGGATTTAATTTTGTTTGATAGCGCCCAATGTTCAAGTCTGTCAAGATCCTTCTGTATTTTGCACCTATCTTCTGGAGTGTTGGCTATTCCTGCCAGTTTGGTGTCATCTGCAAATTTGAGGAGTTCCCCATCTACCCCTTCGTCCAAGTCATTGATGAGGATGTTGAAGAGTATTGGGCCTAAAACAGAGTCTTGGGGTACTCCACTGCATATATCCCTCCAGGTAGATGCAGTTCCATTAAGCACTATATGCTGAGTGCGGTTGTTGATGCTGTCAATCCCACATTTTTCTACTTTATCTATTAGTAGGATATGGTCTACTTTGTCAAATGCCTTACTGAAGTCCAAGTAAACCAAATCGACAGCATCTCTCTGGTCCACTAATTTTATCACTTTGTCAAAGAATGCAGTAAGATTAGTCTGGCATGATCTGTTTTTGACAAACCCATATTGGCTTTTGGTTATTACTTTGTTTGCTTCTAGATGTTTGCTGATTCATTGCTTGATTATTTATTTATCTATCTGTCTGTCTGTCTGTCTGTCTGTCTGTCTGTCTGTCTGTCTGTCTATCTATCTATCTATCTATCTATTTATTTATTTATTTATTTATTTATTTATTTATTTATTTATTTATTTATTTGGACTTGTATGCCACCCCTCTCTGTGAACTCACAGCGGCTCATAACAGTACAGTTTATCCAATTAATATACTAAAAAGATTCTTAAAAATTCTAACTTTAAAACATTCATTGGCATTCATTCAATTATCACACTAACCTCATTTGTTGGTCAGGGGGAAGATCTAATGTCCCAAGGCCTGACGGCAAAGATGTGTTTGTAAACTGTTTCAGAAGGCAAGGAGGGTAGGGACACTGCAGATCTCTGGGGGGAGCTGATTTCAGAGGGCTGGGCCCCCCACAGAGAAGGCTCTTCCTCTAGACCCTACCAGCTGACATTATTTGGTCGACGGGACCCTAAGGTGACCAACTCTGTGGGACCTCACCGAACTCTGAGATTTCTGCGCAGAAGGCGGTCTTGGAGATAATCTGGTCCTATGCCATGTAGAGCTTTATACGTCATAACCAACACTTTGAATTGTATCCGGAAACCAATCAGCAGCCAATTCAGTCCACAGAGTGATGACGAAATATGGGTATGTCTTGGAAGGCCCATAACCGCTCACACAGTTGCATTTTGGATGATTTTAAGTTTCCGAACACTCTTCAAAGGTAGCCCCATGTCGAGAGCATTGCAGTAGTCAAACCTTAAGGTGATAAGGGCATGAGTGACCATGAGTAGAGACTCCCTGTCCAAATAGGGCTGCAACTGATGCACCAGGCGAACCGGGGCAAATGCCCCCCTCATCACAGCTGAAAGATGGTGTTCTAAAGTTAGCTGTGGATCAAAGAGGATGCCCAAGTTGTGGACTCTCTCTGAGGGGGTCAATAATTCCCCCCCAGGGTAATGGATGGACAGATGGATGTGTCTTTGGGAGGCAGTACCCACAGTCACTCCATCTTGTCTGGATTGAGCTTGAGCCTGTTGGCACCCATCCAGACCCTGACAGCCTCCAGACACCGGCACATCACTTCCACTGCTTCACTAAGTGGACACAGGGTGGAGATGTACAGCTGAGTATCATCAGCCTACTGGTGGTAACTCAACCCATGCCCTTGGATGATCTCACCCAGTTGTTTCATGTAGATATTAAAGAGCAGGGGGGACAGGACCAACCCCTGAGGAACCACACAAGGTAGGGACCTAGGTGTCGACCTCTGACCCCCTGCTAACACAGACTGTGACCGACTAGAGAGGTAGGAGGAGAACCACCATAGAACCCTGCCTCCCACTCCCAGCCCCTCCAGTCGGTGCAGAAGGATACCATGATCGATGGTATCGAAAGCCTCTGAGAGGTCAAGAAGCACCAGGATGTCCCGGGCCCACAAGAGATCATCCACCATCCATTATCTTTTCCAAAATATTCCCTGGTATTGAGATCAGGCTGATAGGTCTGCAGTTTCCTGGATTTGTTTTTTTCCCATTTTTTTGAAGACGGGAACTACATCAGCTCTTTTCCACATGCATGGGGAAGGAGAGAATGGGTGTGGTCACATGCACACATGCCCTTTTGGCAAGCAAACCAAAAAAGGTTCATCATCACTAGCTTAGACATTGGTATCTGAATATAGATCCTTTTAACATTTATATTTTATTGAATATTTTAATCCACTTGAAATGTTAACATATATTGCAAGTTCCATGTATGATAAAGTATGAGTCATCACCAACAAACCACTCCAGAGATGTACCTGACTTTAATAAGTGAACAATTGCTTCCATGGAAACAAATGTATGGAAATGAAAACATAACAGCTTCATTGTAAAGGGTCCAAAAGATACACCAGTCTTATTGTTAGATGAACATAGGTGAATGCTAACTCTGGTACTAAAGTTACATACAAATACAGCCTCCCAAGGAAGTGAGAAATAATGTCCATACAAGTGGAATGGAATGGAAAAAGAGGACAGGGCTACAATGGATTTAACAGATGTGTCGAAGAGGCTATTTTTGCTGTTGGTTGTCCCAGCTCTGCCCAAATTCCCATCACAAAATTAAAGAATAAACTTGCCCTTGTTTGCCTTTGCTCACCCTAAATAAATCAGTGGTCAAGTGGATACTTTCCAGCCAGGACCATGCATTCTCACAAAATTCATGACTGCTCTTGCTGATGTTGGTTTGATTTAGGGTGTTCATCCTATCTTTCATGCATCACAAAAATCAAAGCAGCAGATACAGAATTTCCAGGCTATTTTACTTTCTGGCAACAGCTAACATAGCCCTGCTTAGCTTCAGCCAGGTCTCAGCATCATCTACTTCCAGATCAAGCCTTGCATCCTGATAGTCCCAGGATTCCATTCACACTATAGCCTGTTCCTGGAAGTTCGATAATCCTATTCATTCATTCCTAATCCATTACAGATAAGAGTAGAAACTTGCCAAAACCTTGTCCACCCTCCCCTCAACACTGCTCATTTAACTTCCTTTACTGCATGGGTTTACCTTACATATTTTAAAATTTAGATTTATTAAATTGTATGCCACCTTCAAAACAAAATTTTCACAAATTAAATTCCACTTTCTGTGTGGTGTTCCAATCTGCACCAGCGTGAAGCTGTTTAAATCCTCCCCCCCCCCCTCCTTACCACCACCCACCATCCCCTTCACAGTGGTTTCTAGACCTGTGCTCATTTCTTACTAACAAAACATGTTGTTAGTTTGATCAAAGGACTTCACTGGGTGAGTTGAGCTTGGTTATCCAGTCAGATGCCAATAACTCTTGCATTTTGTAGTTTTGGTTTTAACTAAGAAGATGCCTTTGGGGTACGGCTTCCCAAACACAATGGCAAGGCTGTGGGGAGCCAGAGTTACATTACCATGCCAGGCTGGGCTGAGGTAGAGGCCTCCCAGCACAACTCTGCCAAAAAATCTATTATCTTCTCCAGATGCTGCTTTGCAGCACTTGATACAATAAGCCAGCTCTTTGTGACATTCTTCTGCAGGGCCATAAGAGCCCATAATAAATAGAAACATCTTTACTCCCTGAACATGGTACAATGCAAGGCAGAGTGGTGGTATTCTCTGTACCGGGGATTATAACTAGAGGGCGGAGGCATGGAAATGCACATAAAATCACTTTTTCTGGGATTTCATCCTCCATTAACACAGAGAAATGCATATCCTAAGCCATAAATAGTACAAGTGCTATATGATAAATTAACACTTTAATGAACTGGTTCAGGACGGTGCTGCATCTTACGTATCTGTGTCCTCTGCCATGAAGATAAGCAATCAGAGGTTAGTGAGATTTCATGGAAATAAATACAAAATTCTTCACCTACCAAAAAATAAAATAAAATAAAATAAAATACAGTGATACCTCATCTTACAAACTTAATTCGTTCCATGACCAGGCTCATAAGTAGAAAAGTTGGTAAGACGAAGCAATTTTCCCCATAGGAATCAATGTAAAAGCAAATAATATGTGCAACCCCATCCCAAAAGTCACCCCTTTTGCCTTGCGCCGCTGGGAATCCCCACCTCCAGACTTCCGTTGCCAGCTGAAGCACTGGGATTTCCCTGAGCCTCCCCTCACTGGGAAACCCCACCTCTGGACTTCCGTTGCCAGCTGAAGCGCCCATTCTTGCATTGTTGGGATTTCCCTGAGCCTCCCCTCGCAGGGATTCAAAGCAGCGCCGGCAAAAATGAAGGGAATCCCAGCAAGGGGAGGCTCAGGGAAATCCCAGCAATGCAGGAACAGGCACTTTGGCTGGCAATGGAAGTCCGGAGGTGGGGATTCCCAGCGAGGGGAGGCTCAGGGGAATTCCAGTGCTTCATCTGCCAATGGAAGTCCGGAGGCAGGGCATCCCAGCGGCAGCGTCTCGAGTTTATAAAGTGAAAATAGTTCGGAAGAAGAGGCAAAAAAATCTAAACACTGGCTTCGTATCACAAAAAGTTCGTATGAAGAGGGGTTCATAAGACGAGGTATCACTGTACATCAAATATACAGATATAGGATGGAGATACCTGGCTTTTAATGGTAAGTGTGAAAAGAATATTTGCAATGTACCATACTTTTCAGAGTAGAAGATGCACCTTTTTCCACACTAAAAGAGGCTGAAAATTTGGATGCGTCTTATAAGTCAAATGTAGCCTTTTTCGAAGCTTTTTTCTTTTCAGCCCTAGTGAGGTGTTAATGATCTTCCTAGCCTGCAAGATTTTTTCATTCCATATTCCCTCCAAAGACGTTTTTTTCGAGCCCTAACTCTTTGCAGGTTTGTTTTCATTGCTACTCCCTCCGAAAAAGGTTTATTCAGCCGAAGCTGCTAACCATCTTTTCGGCTTGCAGGAATTTTTCATTCATACTACCTCCAAATAAGTTTTTTTCAAGCCCTAAGTCTTTTCAGGCTTCTTTTGCTTAAGAAACTGAACTTCTTATGATAGTAATTTCCTAATTAACCCTCTCCTTACAAGCCTAGAAAAATGGTGGGGAGATGATAATTTTAAAAAATAGGTTTAAAAACTCCCAGGTATTGGAATAAAACTGTGTACCAGCTGCTCAATCTACTGAGTTTGCCTTATTTTCTGGTGAGTTGGATTTTCTTACATTTTATGTCTATTATCTATCACTATCTGGGATTCAGAAAAATAGGGGGAAGTTATGCCATTCCACAAACCCATCTTCAGCTCTGTCCTGAGTGAAATGCCTGGTCTGTACAAAGCCATGGTGGAGCAATGGTCAGAATACAGTATTGCATGCTAACTCTGCTGACTGTCAGCAGTTTGATCCTGACTGGCTCAAGGTCGACTTAGCCTTCCATCCTGCCGAGACCCAGGTTGTTTGGGGGGGGGGGAAGGTGCTGACTCTGTAAACCACTTAGAGAGAACTACAAAGCATTCTGAAGCAGTATATAAATCAAAGTGCTATTGCTTGTTATTGCTGTTGCTGTATTAGTCAAAGAGGAAATAATAGGATAGGAAGTGTTCTAAGAAGATGCACTATAATGCTTAAAGTAAAGGGGAGAAAAGAAGTGAAGGGCTACCAATTTTTTTACTACCACGCTGTGGGCGTGGCTTATGCAGGACGCCCTGTATTTTATTTCAACATCTTTCAGGCATACTGGATGCTCTGGGGTGGAGCTCCATTTTTGCTACCCCGCTGCATTCCCCCCCCCACCTCCGGGCAGCAGCCCACCCCTGGAGAAAAGTGACATTTTATCACTTCTCTTAAAACTTTTAGCAACCAAGTTAAGGTAACTTTTTTTCTTAACTTTAAAATGGTTTCAGTGGGAAACAAAACAATTTTTAAAAGCATCTCCTTTTAGTGACTCTAATGCAAGGATGGGGAATCTTATGGCATGTGTACCACAGGTGGCAGCCGGAGTCATATCTGCTGGCATGTGAGCTGTTGCCCTAGCTTAGCTCCAGCACACATGTGCACACCAGTGAGCTGATTTTAGGCTCATGTGGAGGCTCTGTGAGGGTGTTTGTGGCTTCCGGAGAGCCTCTAGGGGGCATAGGAGAGCATATTCGCTCTCCCCAGGCTCTAGGGAAGCTTCTGGATCATGGGGAGGGTGAAAAATGGGCCTACTGGGCCCACTGGAAGTCAGGAAATGGGCCATTTCCAGCCTCCAGAGGGCCTTCAGGGGGTGGGGGAAGCCATTTTGCCCTCTCCAGACATTGAATTATGGGTATGGGCATTCGCGCATGTGCAACAGTGCACACATATGCGCTTTCGGCACCTGATGAAAAAAAGGTTCGCCATCACTGCTCTAATACATTCCACTATCTCGAGATATTTCTTACCCCTCTTCCATTCTGATGCATGTGTGGACCAGAACTAATTGCATCCCATTCCTCAACACATATAGTATTGCAGAGATAGCAACATTTGAGCAATGAAGCATTGAGGAGCAGTTGTTATAGCAACTGAGCTAATGGATAGCCTTGCCATATATTTATGTTCTGTATCAGCAGTAACATACTATCCAAAGAAGGGCTTAAATTCAAGGACCAGAAAAGACAAATACCTATCACATTTTACATTGTGAGCAACCCAGAGTCTGTTTGGAGTCATAAATTGAAATAAATAAATAAACATTTTAAAATAGGATAAGTAATGGCTCTCACTTTTAAACATATCTATAGCTATGAGATAAACTTGAGTTGTGTTTCTTTGCTTCCTAGACTGCTAGGCATTTCCAGAGTTGTAAAAATGAAGGTTTCCTTGCAGTGAATATGTTCATTTTAAGCTTGTTTTATGCAGCAGTCATATGCTGGCATTTTTTCATATTTAAACCTAACCAGAAATATAAGATGACATTCCCTTTCCAATAGGTCTTCCTATTGATAAGTTAGGTTGGGCCATGGTCATACTATTTCTTAGTTTTTAATGCCCAATATTTAGAAAGTGCCCAATATTTATAAAGTGGATTGACCAGAGGAATAGAACTAATGTAATTTAAGCATCAAACTAATGTACTGTCTAATTTTGACATAACTATAAGACATGAAAGGGATGAAATTCAATTTAACAAATATTCTGTATTTGTGTACTCAAATCCAATTATTTTGCTAAATGCTAATGGCAAACCATGCTTTTTGAAGTATAAAGTCTCATTTTTTAATTGCCACATGGAAGAGACCAAAGGTCAAGTAAAAGGAATTTTGTCTAGCATTTTTCTTGGTATTTTAATTTTTTCACACAAATATTTTTCTTTACAAGAGCATTCCAATATGTAACTTGCCAGCAACTTGCTGCAGAAATTATCCTGCCACTTGATGAACATTTTATCCAGACTGGGACTTAGAAGAACATTCAGTAAAAAAAAGAAAGAAGGGAACATTAGTTCACCAAGAAATAATCAGCTAATTTGGTAGATTTATTACTTAAATATTTAAAATTTGACCACCAATGTCCTAGAATCACATCAGATATTATTGCAAATAGACTACTACAATACAATTCGAAGTGTAAAAATACCTATATATAAAAGCAAAAAATATAAATACCTGGTGTTAGTTAGTTACCTTATTTTTTGGAGTATAAGACACACAGAGTATAAGAATGCACCTAGATTTTAGAAATGGAAAATAACGAAAAATATTCTGTATCAAATGGTGTAGTAATGTATTACTTAATAAAATATCAGCGTAGCAGAATACTTTTTACACTCATATATACCTTTTACAACCATGTACACATTTTACAAACTTCAACTTGACAGCTTTAAAACTTGTGGACTTCAACTCCCAGAATTCCTCCTCCAGTCATGCTAGCTCAGGAATGGGAGTAAACTTGCCAAGTTTGAAGACCCTTGCAACCCTAGCCCCTAACCCAGGGGTCTTCAAGCTTGACAACTTTAAGACTAGTGGACTTCAACTCCCAGAATTCCTCCTCCAGTCATGCTCGATGTCAGGCCCAAAGCCATTATGTGAAGTTAGAGGCTTTGGGCCTGCCACAGTTAACAGCAATAGGGAAACGGGAAGGGGGTGTGTGAGAGAGAGATTGATACCACCACACATTCCTTACACAGATTCCAAGGTCAAGTGAACAAATGAAGAAGTCAGTGAATCCCTGCACCAGATTGGTCCACGTGATTGCACTTATGGGTGTGGGGGATGTGAGATGAACCTTAACCTGGATGGGGAACTGAATATAATTTAGTGTTGTAATGTCAGAGCATAGAATCCAACATGGCGAAGTTAATAAATTGAACCTTGTGTGAGAGCACAGGAGTGGAATGTCATTTATTTCTCAGATGCTATTTGGTTCATTGACACTCGATGTGGTAATTAGAAGGCAAAAACACACCATTTTTTGTGAAAAAAGGGCTGAACCATGATGGTTAGATCTCATTATGTTCATTTCTTCATGCGGTATGCTGGGTGCCAGGAAGCTTCTAAATGTGATTCAAGGTGATAACTATTGATGTGTTTGTGGGTATGCTCATAGATGAGATGCTGAGGCAGGAACAATGTGCTTTATTTACAGATAACCTGGATAACTCTTACAACGTGTCTGACAGCTCCCTTTTATACTGTAGCTACCAGTACCCAATAACAGACCTTACATTTCCCGCTCCTTAAACAGGCCCCTAGTGGTTTTCTGGAACACTACAACTATTACTTCTAACTCTCTACATGGATGAAGTCTAGTTGTATGAGAGAATATCTGACATTTACCCATTCTATACAATCATTTAGTGTGATTTACTGAGATCCAGGAATCAGACCTTCTTTAGGAAAGCATCTCAAGAAAGATTTGCCTTCTTCCTACCAGTCCTCAAGAGAGCTCTAAACAAGTGTCTCTTTCCTTGCGCCTTGGATTGGGGAGACTGGCAAGCTCTCTTGGATAGGGGAAGATATAAAGGATTGTTTCTGTTGTGATTCAGCCTGAGGCTCCTCAGGGACCGGCTGGAGCTCTGTCGGATCCATACCCAGAGGAGGAGGACAGTGACCAGGAGGGGGAGGACCAGGCAGACGGGGGAGAGGAACGTCAGGAAGAGGAGGAGGGAGAGCAGCCTGAGACCCATGGGGGGGGGCCTCTCCTCAGCTAGTAGCCTGGATTCATTAGATGAAGACACACAGGCTATAATAGACATGAGGCAGAGACGTGCAGCTCAAAGAAGGGGCCAATTAGAAAGGTATTTCCATCCCTGAATTGGCAACAGCTGGGTTTGGATGTGGTTCTCCTCAGCAGGGTTGAAAAGGCAGGCCCGCCCTTACAGTCTTGTGAAGAGTTATCAACTGGGAGTCCTGTGACCTTGCTTCGATTCTTGGCATCTCTGATCTTGGCTTGTGGCCTAGAAGGCTGAAAGACTTGGGGGAGGCGTGGGTTTTATTATCTCCAGTGTTGTTTTTGCCAGCAAGAATCCTGTTTTATTGCCTGGCCTTCGTGAAACCTCTGTGAAGCTTCATTATGTTCCTGTCTGTAAGAACAGTTTTTGTTACCTGTTTTTGCTTTCCAGTATATAAACTGCCTTTGCTTTTTACCAGTGTGTCTGCTACTCTTTTTGGTTGGTGTTGGCGTCTGGGGGGACCCAGACAGAACAGTTCCCTTCTCTTTTTAACTGTTTCCTCAGATGAGCTTTTTCCTATCATGGTTTGGGACTTTTTTTTTGCTTCAGTTTTTAATTTTAGGCAGCCACGCAGAGTCATTTTTGAAATTGGCAGTCTAAAAATGGGATAAGTAAATAAATTAATGAATAAATATTAGTTGTAATGCTTCAGTCACTTAATCAAAACTTCCAGAATTGAACTATCCAAATTGCAACATTTTCAATATCTATTTGCTGTCACCTAAGTCCACTGGAATATTGCAGCCCAAATATTTTGCCCTCTATTCTAGACAAAATTCCAAAAAGGGGGGGATTCATTATTTTGGACTAGAGCAAGGTGTCAGACTCAAGGCTGGGGGCCGGATCCTGGGGCTGCCCTGGAAACAGTGAAGGACTCACCCGCAACATGTCTACTAGAGGAAATTGAGCTTTGGAGGCTGTTATAGCTGAAAAGGGAGCTCAGGAGCCCATTTTTTACTGGCAGAGCTTTTGGACCACCACAGGCATCCCCAACATAAGTGATATCAAGCTGGCCATGCCCACCCTGGCCACGCCCACTCTAGCCACACCCATCCTGTCCCCCGAGGTCAAACACAACTCTGATGCGGCCCTCAATGAAATCGAGTTTGATGCCCCTGTTCTAGAGCATCCCCCCATTATAAATGAAGAGAGGAATATGTATTCAAAGTGAGCAGCATAATTTGGAAAAGCACACTGTTGTTTCTGGAAAGGATTCTGTGGTTTGCAATTTACAACCTCTGTGAAAAGCTTCAGCTATTTACACAATCCCGGCCTTGAATTGGCAGCTGGAATATGCTTGTTCTTGTTTGGCTTGCAGGCTTGTTGAGCAAAATGTGCAAGTGCTCAGCTGTCTGCCTTTTGCTGTAAAGCATGTATTAGTTAATGTACTCGAGATAAATTATTTGTGATTAAAATTAGGAAAGCCAGTTTTATCTTTGAAGGCAGTAAAAAAACCATCTATTTCTGTATGATTTAATGCATGATTTGAATCAAAATCCAAGATTCCTTGTAATTTTCTTGAAACACATAATGTTAAAACATAATAGATGGGGCTGCCTTGAAACATCTTTCTGGAATAACAAGGTTACTGAGCACGACAAGCTTGAAAACCAAAGGATGATGCAGGAATTTTCACTTTGCTTCAGAAATATGTTATGCAATGGCACACATTTGTTAATGTGTCTTCAAGAGAAATAGTTTTTCCTTCAAGGTCTAACGTTTGTTTTGACTTTTTTTTCCATCAGAAGGACTCAGATTTTTCACTTTTCACTTTCTTCTATGTTGCTAGAATAATCAAATGTATTTGGTACAACTTAGAAGCCTCTACAGGTAGTCCTTGACTTATGACCACAATTATCATTTCACTGCTTAAGCAAATCACTGCAATTGATAAGTTACTAACCTTGTTACGTCTAGTGAATCTGGCTTCCCCATTGACTTTGCTTGTAAGAACATTGCAAAAGGATATCGTATGACTTTGGGTCACAGCAATGGTCCTAAATATGTCCTAAAGTGGTGTCCCCCAAGGTAGTGTACTGGGACCAACACTCTTCATTCTCTACATCAATGACCTTTGCTATCACATCTCTAGCAACCGCGCTCTCTTCGCCGACGATGTAAGACTCTTCAACACCATAGATAACACAGCTATTCTCCAAAAAGACCTAGACTCTGTCTCTGATTGGTCTAACACCTGGCAGCTCCAAATCTCAACCAGCAAATGCTCTGTCCTCCACATCGGTAAAAAGAATCAGAACTTCAAATATAAACTGAACAAACAAAATCTTGCAGATAACCCTCACTCAGTAAAAGACATCAGAATACTAATATCAAATGACCTAAGTGCCAAAGCCCACTGCAACAACATCGCCAAAAAGGCTTTACGTGTAGTTAACCTAATCCTTCACAGGTTTTGCTCCAGCAATCTCACACTAATTACCAGAGCCTACAAAACCTTTGCTAGACCCATCCTCGAATATAGCTTATCTGTTTGGAACCCATACTGCATCTCGGACATTAACACCATTGAAAATGTCCAAAAATACTTCACCAGAAGAGCCCTTAACTCCTCCACACAAAACAGAATATCCTACGAATCAAGACTTACAGTCCTGGATCTTGAAACCTTGGAACTACGACACCTCAAACATGATCTAAGTATTGCCCACAAGATTATATGCTGCAACACCCTGCCTGTTAATGATTACTTCAGCTTCAACCGCAACAACCCAAGAGCACACAAAAGATTCAAACTTAATATTAACCACGCCAAACTTGACTGTAAAAAATTTGACTTTAGCAATCAAGTTGTCGAAGCGTGGAACTCACTACCAGACTCTGTAGTATCATCCCCTAACCCCCAACACTTTACCCTTAGACTATCTACGGTTGACCTCACCAGGTTCCTAAGAGGTCAGTAAGGGGTGTACATAAGTGCACCAGAGTGCCTACCGTCCCCTGTCCTAGTTTCTCCTATATCTCCTATATCTTCTCTTCTATCTCATCTATCTCTTCTATCCATCATCTATCTATTATATCTTTTATCTTTTATATTTTCTGCTATTCTCTCTAGTTATATTTTACTCCTATATTTCTCTTCTATACTCTCTTTGATACATTCTACTCGTATATATCCTCTATAACCTTCACTGTGTATTATTGTGTATTGGACAAAACTAATAAATAAAAAGTAAATAAATAAAATATGAACAACTAGTTAGTTACCAAGCACCTGAATTTTAATCACATGATCATGGGGATGCTGCATAAGTCATAACTGTTAAAAACAGTCTTAAGTCACTTTTTTCAGTGCTGTTGTAACTTTGAATGATCATCAAATGAACTGTTGTAAGTCAAGGACTACCTGCATTTGACAAAACTCTAGAAGCCTCTTGAGATAGTTTCTGTAGGGAGAATCACTTGAAATACATTCATAATATTGCTAGACACAGTGGAAAGAAGTGAAGGTTTGTCTTCCAGGCCAAGTTTGAACTAGCATTAGAAACAGAGACATATAGGAGCAGCTCCCGTTAGGTTTTACATGGCAGAAATCCATTCCAAGAAGCAGGAATTCCAGCAGCCACCTCTACTGGTATTGGGTTCCTATCAATATGGATGAGGATGCCATACCGGTAGTAAAACTGGAGCTGTGCATGCAGCTTTGGGTCTCTGGCGTGTCCCAATGAGAGTTTGCTTGTGCGCATGCGCAGAAAACAAAATTATGTGAGTGGACGCGCATACACGTGAGATTTCAGGACTTTTTTGCTTCTGCACATGTGTGGAAGCAAAATCTCACTAGGACACTTGCACGCACATGCCAGAGATTGAAAGCTGCACACACAGCACACTAATAGTAGTGGTAATGGCAACCCCCGCCTGATCTCCACGTGGAAAGTCCACATGAAATGCTCACCCAAGTTGCAGTTGCAGTTTTTTCCCTTGGGCAATATTTTCATATACAAATGAAGGTACTGAGCTAGGCCCACCAATGACCCTCTTTTTCTTTTAAGAAAGGAGCCTTTTAAAATAAAATACTTTGGAAGCCTTAAAGGAATTGAGATGTGTACTATTTAGGGTCTCTGTAAAAACAAATAAAATGGTTGTTACAGAACAAGTACTTAGAAGAAAATGCGATGGAAAACTCTTGGGAGAACACTGTGTTTTAATAGGGTATGTGTGTAGATTATTACTGAAGACTGTGCTCTAACATATCAAAAATGCATCCAAATTCCTCCAGGGTAAAAATATTCATAGGCAGACTTCATAACACTATCACAATCATTTTTCTTCCTCTCTTTTTTCTCCCACCAGTTTTTCCCACTAGTAGTTTCTAAAACTTAGCTTCATTTGTTGAAATTACTGATTATTATATCACAGAATCATAGAACTTTAAGTGCCTCACAAACCAGCTCCTAGTGTGATGCAGAATCCGCTGAAGAACTTGCTGGTATTTAGATTGAAAAACAAGAAATTATAACCATGGGCTTTTTATTCCTTCATGGGAATACACAGGAATCTGCTTTAGATCAAATCACATCACTCTGCATTGACTGGCAGAGTGAAGCCGAACATAGGGGTCTTTCTTAGCCCTGGGGGTTGAACTTGGGAGATGCCATTCCTATAGAAAGCATATGCTCTATCACTGTTTTGTGACTGTCTCCCAAACTATGAGAGAGAGAGTTGAATTTTTCCACAATGGAAAAGCAACCATAGTTTAGCATAGATTAAAGTGATTTGCACACATAAAGTCTTACATTTAGTCTTGGCATCTCCAATTGGAAGAATCAGCTAGCTAGGTGATAGAAGGACTTCTTAAAATCTGGATAGGTTACTGTTAATACAATCTATTAACTATGGGTTAGATGAACCAGATATTCCAGAGGTTTCTTGCCAGCTAACTGAAGGTTAAACTCAGCATAGCTTTATTGGTTGAGACAGTGACAAAAGAGCAGATTGATAGATACAAGGCAGTCCAGAACAGATCCAATGTGTGATTATCAAAGATTTATATCAGGAATAGAAACTAAATTTTAGAAGCCCTGACAAATTAGCCATCAATAGAGATATAAACATTAACAACATCTATAGGGTACGCAAAAGAGACAATTAACTGATGGCATTAGAGACCAGTCATTGCAGGATGCTAAGATGTCTGATTGGCTTCACAGTGTTCATTGTTTTTATATCGTTTTCCAAGCAGCAAAGGTAACAGAGCAACAGCATTTTTATTGGTAAATTCTCCTTGGAAATTCTTAAGAACATCCTGTTGATACAACCTAGATGAGATTCATATCAGCCAGGGATAATGACCTGCTTGAGGTAGTTTGCTGCACACAACCTCTACATGACTGTTAGTACTCTGGAAATAAACACACCAACTATGTATGTTTGTATGTATTAAGATAATATAGCTTTAAATGTATTACTGTATTACTGAGTTCTGATTGGCTGCGGTATTGCAAGTTACCTTGACCGAATTGCACCACTGCAACCTCTCTGTGGCACTAGACCCCGTAGAGCTCCATGGTTCAATTAGGAGCTCCGGGAGTTGAAACGCCAGAAGAGACGTCTAGAGAAGCGATGAAGAAAGAGTAAGTCTGAATCCAATCGAACACTTGTAAGAGCTTTTATTAAGACCTACAAAGTGGCGCTCAAGGCGGCAAGATGCGTGTACCATGCCGCCTTGATTGCATCAGTGGAATCCTGCCCGGCTGCCCTGTTTAGGGTGACCTGCTCCCTTCTAAATCAAGGGGGAGTTGGGGAACCCTTGCAGGGCAGTGCCGAGGAATTTAACTCGTTTTTCACTGATAAAGTGGCTCGGATACGGGCGGACCTCGACTTCAATTGTATAGCAGTATCGGCTGACAATGAGTCAGTCGAGGTGACTGGGGCTAAACGTCTTTGCCCATCTGTCTGGGAGGAGTTTGACTTGGTGACACCTGATGAAGTGGACAAGGCCATTGGAGCTGTGAGCTCCACCACCTGTTTACTGGATCAATGTCCCTCTTGGTTGGTTTCGGCCAGCCGAGAGGTGACACGGAGCTGGGTCCAGGAGATTGTCAATGCCTCCATGGGGAGGGGGTCCTTCCTGGCTCCTTATAAGGAGGCACTTGTGCGTCCCCTCCTCAAGAAGCCTTCCCTGGACCCAGCCTTGCTCAACAACTACCATCTAGTCTCCAACCTTCCCTTTATGGGGAAGGTTGTTGAGAAGGTGGTGGCGCTCCAACTCCAGTGGTCCTTGGAAGAAGCCGATTATCTAGGCCCTCAGCAGTCTGGTTTCAGGCCTGGCTACAGCACAGAAACTGCTTTGGTCGCATTGATCTCTGGCGGGCCTGGTACAGGGGCTTGTCCTCTGTACTGGTGCTTCTTGACCTCTCAGGGGCTTTCGATACCATTAACCATGGTCTCCTTCTGCACCAGCTGGAGGGGTTGGGAATGGGAGGCACTGTTCTTCAGTGGTTCTCCTCCTACCTCTCCGGTCGGTCACAGTCGGTGTTAGTGGAGGGTCAGAGGTCGACCTCTAGGTCTGTCCCTTGTGGGGTCAGTCCTCTCCCCCCTGCTATTTAATATCTACATGAAACCGCTGGGTGAGATCATCCAAGGACATGGGGTGAGGTATCATCAGTATGCCGATGATACCCAGTTATACATCTCTACCCCATGTCCAGTCAACGAAGCAGTGGAAGTGATGCGCTGGTGCCTGGAGTCTGTTGGGGTCTGGATGGGTGTCAACAAGCTCAAACTCAATCCAGACAAGACGGAGTGGCTGTGGGTTTTGCCTCCCAAGGACAATTCCATCTGTCCATCCATTACCCTGGGGGGGATTATTGACCCCCTCAGAGAGAGTTCGCAACTTGGGCGTCCTCCTCGATCCACAGCTAACATTGGAACATCATCTTTCGTCTGTGGCGAGGAGCGTGTTTGCCCAGGTTCGCCTGGTGCACCAGTTGCAGCCCTACTTGGACAGGGAGTCATTGCTCACAGTCGCTCATACCGTCATCACCTCAAGGTTTGATTACTGCAATGCTCTCTACATGGGGCTACCTTTGAAAAGTGTTCGGAAACTTCAGATCGTGCAGAATGCGGCCGTGAGCGCTATCGTAGGGCTTTCCAAATTCGCCCACGTTTCTACAACACTCCGTGGTCTGCACTGGCTGCCGATCAGTTTCCGGTCACAATTCAAAGTGTTGGTAATGACCTTTAAAGCCCTACATGGCATTGGACCAGAATACCTCCAGAACCGCCATCTGCCGCACGAATCCCAGCAGCCAATAAGGTCCCACAGAGTTGGCCTTCTCTGGGTCCCGTCGACCAAACAATGTCGTTTGGCAGGCCCCAGGGGAAGAGCCTTCTCTGTGGCAGCCCCAGCCCTCTGGAACCAACTCCCCCCAGAGATTAGAATGGCCTCAACCCTCCTTGTCTTTTGCAAGTTACTCAAGACCCACCTGTATCGCCAGGCATGGGGGAACTAAGACATCTCCCACAGGCTTTTTATATTTCATGGTTGGTATGTATGTGCTGTATGGTTTTTAATTGTTGGGGTTTTTATATATTTTTTATTATTAGATTTGTCCCATTGTTACACTGTTTCTTATTACTGTTGTGAGCCACCCCGAGTCTTCGGAGAGGGGCGGCATACAAATCTAATAAATTATTATTATTATTATTATTATTATTATTATTATTATTATTATTAATTATTATTATTATCATAAGAGGGCGATAGAAATCATTTTCTCTGTGCATGTCCTTGATAACTCAAGGGCTGCTCTGCATACTCCTTGGTTATTGACCTAGTGAAGTATTCTCAGTGAGGCATTGGCAGTGAGATATTGATAGTGAGTAGTGAGAATATTCAGTTTGTATATGCAGATAGTTAAAATTGTATTGTTGAACTAATAATGTCACAATTAAAGTCAACTAGATTATCCCTGATAACCCAGCTGAATGGAACAAATTATGTTTATGTCTATGGAATGTGGTCTGTTGCTATATTGTGAAGGACTATGGACTAATAAATCCACCGGATATAACTGCTTGGGATGCTACAGATGATGAAGATGCAAAGAAAATATCTGACTTTAAGCAGGACAATGAAAAGGCTCTTACCATAATTGGATTGACATTGAATGACCAACAGCTGGTTCATATGCATAGAGAAGATTATGCTAGGTTTTGGGACATATTGCTCTGGTTTAGTTTCAAAGCGGGGAAAAATCAGCACAAAAAAGGTCAAAATCAATAAAACAGTCATGAAACACAACGATCAGATAATCCTCCACAATGGCCAAACCCACAGGCTGCTATTTATAGCAGCCTCACTAATTACCACAGCCCCACCCAACCACAGGTGGCCTCATTTTCTTTGATAATAATCTCTCAGTTGTTGCCTATGCATCACTCTCCACATGCGTGGCTGTATCATTAACTCTTGTTCTGAATCCAAATAGGAGCTAGATAATTGATCTCCTTCTGAGCTGTCTGCCACACTCTCCTCCTCCCTGTCACTCATGTCTTCTTGGTCAGAGGAGCTTTCATCATCAGATTCCACCAGGGGCAAAACAGGCCTGCAGCATGTGGATGTCTCCCCCACATCCACAGTCCTTGGGGCAGGAGCTGGGCCAGAGCTAACCACAACAATGTTCGTAAAAGTGTGGGTGCACACATACATCTTACACAAAAACTATTTAGAGCCCATCTAATGAAAGGTGGTGATAGATTAGCTCATTTGGAGTTTATGAAGAAGACTTTGCAAGAGCTACATGACAAAGAACTGATATTTTCTGAGTTGCATCAAGTTTATATAATTCTTTCTTCATTGGATGAGTTATGATTATGCATCTTCACAGGAAGTTTTGACCAGAGATGAACTGACAATGACTGGTATTACTGGGAGACTGATAAAGGAATCAAGGAGAAGGCAGGACAGAAAACAGATGACAGAGAAACAACCACAAGGAAGGTTTGTCACCATTGGTCTAATACAATGTAAATAGAAGTATCCTCACTTAGCGACTGACTCCTTTAGTGACTGATCACAGTTATGACTATGATGAAAAAGCAACTTTGCAAACAATCCTTGTATTTATTACCTTTAAAGGTCTCTAAAGTAAAGGAAATCTAAAGTCCAGTCCAAACTACAAGTGAAGCTGCTAAACAAGGATTACCTGTATTTTGCATATGTTTTATATGGAGCAGCCCTGTTCCTTAATCCCCTTTTAATATTGAAATATAATGAAAGTATAATATGTTTATGATTTATTTTTGGAAAAGCCAATTTTATTTTCCATTGTTTGTATGATTACTATTTTCTTGTTAAACCACTCTGTACAACTTTTCTGTAGAAAAGTAATATAAATTTGGGGGGAAATCCATTTTATTTACCATTGTTTGTACGGTCACTATTTTCTTGTAAACCTATCTGTACAACTTTTCTATAGAAGAGTAATATAAATATTTCAAAACAGATAAATAAAAGTATTAAAAATACATTTAAATACCCTATGAAACAGCCCACCAAAGGCTAAATGTAGAAAGTACAAGTCCTTAATTCTTCCTCTTCCCAAGCCCCCTGGAGTCTCTTTAAGAGTAATGATTGGGGACAGTAGCAACTATGATAGGTAGCAATCAGTACAAAATGATTCCTTCTTTTCAGAGAACAAATTAGTATTGGACTGGGTACGTAAACTTAATCAGTGGCTTACCATCTCTTTGTACTTTAGAACAACAACAAAAATCTTGGATTATCTCTTTATTATGATGCATTGGACTTGTTTTAGTAACGGCAGCATCTTCTCCCTCAAATATGTTTAAAATTCAAATAGAGAGAGACAGTTCATTGTTCCTTAATTCCAGGAATATGTTAAAACTGAGAATTGTTAAACACTGCAAAGCAAAACAAGACAGCAAGAAAGCTAGGATTTTAGCTTGCCACAAGTGTATTAGCTTAAAAAGAAACAGATTTTTAGCATGAAATATTATACAAACCATGATGAAGATGGCAGGCTGGGTCCAGTGAGGCCTTTGCTGCTGGCTGATTATCACCAGATTGCAAAATCCCTGTGCAGTACCTCTGGTATAAAAGTTGTTGTAAAGGTTTCCAGTTTAACACACTAGTAGAGTTAAGATACAGACCCCCTACAAATATCATTCCAAATCAGTCAGATATTTGTATTGCTTATTGTGGTAACAGAGCACTGTTGATTAAGTCAGCACACCAAAGAGTGGCATAAGAGCATACCAAAGGGACAGGAAATAACAGGGGATGTGATGAAATATCACAGCAAGAATGACTCCTTTCTTCTAGGTCAATCCTCCCCAATCAGATCCTCCAATAATACAAAGACTACAGGCTTCTATCCAACACATCTGCAGGACATCCCAGGTTGGGAAAGATGATCACTGTAAACATTTCTTTCCAGGCACACCTCCGTTCTCCTTTCCTCTACGCCTACTCCACTGTACTCAACATTGCAAAATGAACCCTGTGCTGTATGGATAGTGAGATTGTTAACTGCTTATCACATGGCACAATGCCACAAGAGTCCTGCCTTGGCAGAATTAGACACCTAGGTCAACTGAGGTGATGAGAACAGGACCCTGGGAGCCTCCAGCCAAAGGAGAAGACAAGTTGCTGTTCAGTGTTGTGCAGAATGCAGGCCCTACTGAACGATTAATGGGAAAAGCCATCACATTTATTGCGAGAAAACAAAATTTGGGATTGCTGCGGCCATGACATCATTGCCTGCATTGCCAGTATAAATAGCATTTGGAAGATTCGTTTGTTTTGTGCTATTTAAAATTATTTAGTGTGGGAGTCTATTTCAACTGGGGTGGGGAATGGATACAAGCACATAGAGTGAGGTAGCCATATTCATGTTTATCTTAAATGTTTATTTATAAAATTGGTGTCCCCTGTACCTAAAATGGACATATTCTACTCTGAAACATAGTGCAATTATGGGGAAAAAAAGCATTTTATGAGCTGCCATTTCTTTCCCTATTTTTATAAAAACTTTTGTAAACAGGAACACAAATAAAACAGAAATCCAAATGAAGAGCTGGTTTTGTCACAAAGAAAAGGCTATTTAGTGTTTGTGTTTGTTTGTGTCTGTATGTGTGTATACATCTATCTATCTATCTATCTATCTATCTATCTATCTATCTATCTACCTACCTACCTACCTTCCTTCCTTCCTTCCTTCCTACCTACCTACCTACCTATCTCAAAAGTAGCATAAATCAGCCTGATTCCGAGCATATTTACTAAATAGCCAGTCTTAGGAAACTCAGTAGGAGTAGCTCCTCCTAAGTATATGTACTTAAACGTTCAAGTATCTTACATTTTTAAAAATGCATATTTTCAAATGGAGGAGTTTGTTCTCTCTAAACATCATGCTCCTATTCTTGAAGTGATCATTATGTTTTTGAAATATAAATAAAAATGCTAGCAATCAACCTTGAAGGCTGAACTGTGGGTTATAAACCAGGTGCTAGTGAGCAATAATATTCTGCAGAGTCTAGGATTGCATTCCCCCCCACACACTATTTTCCCTGCATGTTCCAGAAAATTTTTCCCGGGGACAAGATTCTCTAGGGCTAATTCATACGAATTCTGGAATATATGGAAACCCTCTTCATGACACTTGTTTCCACAAAGATATCCATGTTCATTCATGCTATGCAATCAGTCTTTCTTTTCTTTTTAAACCATAGTTTTGTTGGTGGTGGTGATGGTGGAGGGATTGCAAATTTTCTGATGCATGTTTCCAAAACAAACAACTTAAGGACAACAAACAATAACAGGAGAGAGAGAAAGGAGTAGCCTACAGATCTACAGCAGCTTCTGCTCCTTTGGCTGCTCATCTAATCCTGTGACCAGAAGGGACTGGAGAAATACAGCCTTTTTGTGGCCAAGAACATAGTATTACCTTGATCCTTGCACACGCTGAAAAGCTGATCAGTGACAGTGGTATCACAACAAAGATGTGGAGGCCTCATACTTCTCTGAGCTGAACAGCCTAGACCATAAATAGCAGAGTCAGGAAGATACGTTTTTGCAATTAGAAGCATGTAACTTAATTTCTAGTGGTGTGTCTGCAGAGGGATTTCTTTCAAGGGAACTGATGGATATTTTAATAATGATACCCTTAATTTTTCCATTTGAAAATTATGTTTCATAGGGGATTTGTACATATGATCCAGCTACTTTGAAATGAATTATCATGGTGAGAATACAGGCAGGAATGTATAGATTTGCAATGTGTGCCACATGGCCACATGAGCTTATGCACGGTGCCAAAAACTTGGCTTCTGTGTATGCGTAGAAGAAAAAACCAGCAAAAGATTCTGCCAATTTGTTTTTAAAGATGGCTGCATCCATGGACCAGCACTGACAGAACTGGCTCCATGATGTTACCATGGTTTTACTACTAGTTCTATAAAACCAGTGTGAACCAGGAGGAACCCACCTCTGGCTCAAATGTAACATGGTTACATGTTGCCTGTGTAACATGCCAAGAGTGGCAAGGACAACCATTGAGGAATGAGGTTGCAGTATCACAATAACCATCATTGTTATGTTGTTGTAGACTGTAAACACCTCTTCTTTCCCACCTATACAAAAGAGCAGAACATAGCAGTATGAATGACACAGGAATAATGAAAGGAAAAGGCAGTGTAATGCTCAGGCAGACATGTGGTAGCACAGTTTGGATGACAGTCTGCACTGGCTATCTGGTAAGGCTTGTAGAACTGTCAGAAAATAAGTGAGATGAAAAAGAAAGAACAGATGTTATGAGATTAAAACAAATATTTATTTAAACCAAATCTTAACATTCAGATCAGAAAGTAAAACATTTGACATCACTGTTAAATTATCAAAAGTTGTTTGGCATTGGATTCATGTATTTGTTTTCCTTATACTGGTCTTATTTTTCTTATTCTGTTGTACTATTTTCTGAGCTAAATTACATGCACAGCCTTTAACAGTTTATTAGGCTGGAAACTAATTACAGGACTGCTCCTCATTATACTTACAAATCCCTGCTGTTCTTTAAAATAGCAGATACTGATGCTACGATTGCCTAATCATACACTATAGAAGAACTCACAGCAAGAAAAATGAACAAGGATCTTCTCCAGAATCGAAATCAACAGCAGGTAACATAACTTTAAAATACTTCACAATGTCAATAACTGTTGACATTTGTGTACGGATGATTTATTGCAAAGCTATTGGGAATTTTGGAATCAGGACAAAATATATTGTTCATCAATCCAATCATAAAAAGTATTTTAAGATCTAAACTTTGAACCTTTGTTGTCTTCAAGAGTTTTTGGCTTCCCAGGTTTTACTGTGTGAATTTTTTTTCCAAATCTTATTTATTTTTTCCAAGCCCTTAGTTTTGGTCAACTCAAGGCAGTGTATATACTTAAAGTGCTAAACAGATATTCTATTTAGTACTGTGGTATGTTAAATGGTTACAAAGCATGGGAAGAAAGCTACGTTTTGCCACATTCTTCTACCTTTAATCCTAATTAAATTCATTTATTTTTGTTTGGTACAATATAAATATTGAATTTACTTCTATCTTCCACAAACTGTCAGATTTCTAGATCTTTTGAGAAGGACAATGGAATTATAACTACAAAGTAGATGGATTTAAAAAGAAGATCTATAAACAACATTTCCCTGGTTCAACTTTCATGTTTGTGATAAATGTAGTATAAAGATAACTTGTAGTATACATTTAGTAAAAGTGGATATTACTGAACTACCTGCAAGATTATAGCAAGAAGTACTGAAAATAAACATAATCTGAATATACTAAAGTGTAGTACTGCGATTTTCTAGGAAGAAAAATGATAGAAATGTTGAGGTGAAGATCAATAAACAGCTCTCAGTCTGAACCTTGGTTCGCCCAATATTTGAATGGTACCTTTGTGAGTTGAGTTGTTACATCCAGATCTGGCTTTAAATTTCCCTGTGGTTCAGGATTCTGTGTAACTGAGATTTCGGTTTCAACAGTTGTACGGGTCACAGCTGGAGGGCTTCACAGACAGCTCTGGCTGCAATGTGTGGAAGGATTTCTAAAACACGAAGCAGCTGTGTACAGAAGCCCAGGGAGCTGTCCCAATACATAGTCTTCTTTTCCAGGACTAGTAAAAGGACAGAGTGCCTGTGTGGCATTGCAGCTGGGCAGAGGAAACCTAGGCCCACACATCCCTTCAACTGGGTGGAAGTTCCTTTTTGCAAACCTAATTCAAGTTGATCTTGAAATGGTTTCATGCTGACTGCACAAGCTCATGGGTATAAAATCATGATGGGAATCACGCTTTGAGAAAAACTGGGCACGAATGGACGTTGGTTGTGTTTCAGTTCAGGTTCTCTCTTCAGAAAAAAAGAGAATGAGCATAATGAGCTCATTGATAACATAGCAAGCATAAATATGGGTGCAGAGTGGTGTCACGCAAGAAGGTGGACCCAAGATTTTAGTTTAGTGGAGGGAGGTTGAAGGAAGAGGTAATCCTCTGCATGTTCATCTATAGTAACTGATATGAGCACCTGTAAGTACAGGATAGAGAGCAAATTATAAAATGTGTCTGATGTCACCATACATGTTACTTGTATCAGCTATCATGAAGCCAGTATAATCATGACAGTGTCATCTTTTGACAAAATGGTTTGGGGTTTTTTAGCTGCAGGTTCTAAAGCCCATTTTTAAATCTATGCTTGGAAGTAAATGTGTTTCCAAACACTGCTCTCTGCCCATTCCTGAAATACTCCCCAAACCCTTGGAATAGTATGCTACAAGCCATGATTGTCTTGATCCCATCTGGATAAGTCAGGCAATGCTTTCCTCAGGTGACCAAGGAGAATACAAAACTCTGTATCCATATTGCAGCCTCCCTTCTAGTCTCCTTCTTGCTGCATGCTTTGTTTCTTTTGCACAGTGGGTTTTTTTTTAAAAAAATGTGTCACTGCACTATTATTTAGTTCAATAACTGAAGACAGTTAGGTCCATGAAAATATTTACTGACCCCTCATGTACTGGACATAAATTGTTTCACCTCCTATGCTCAAAATGATGCTATATAGCACTGCACACCAAGACAACTTGACACAAGAACAGTTTTTTTTCCCTGAATGCCATCACTGCTAAACAAATAATTCCCTCACCACTGTAATATTACTATTACTATTCATCTTCTCATCATTCCTATCACCCCTCTCCTATCACTTATGACTGCAGGACTGTAACTTTTTGCTTCTATCCCTATGATTTAAATTAATATTGATTGTTTCCTGATTGCTTATTTGTACCATATGACAATCATTAAGTATTGTACCTTATGATTTTTGGTGAATGTATCTTGTCTTTTTATGTACATTGAGAGCGTATGCACTAAAGGCAAATTCCTTGTTTGTCCAATCACACTTGGCCAATAGAGAATTCTATTCTATTCTATTCTATTCTATTCTTTCAATAACATGGATACAAGGATACAGAAATTACAGCAACTCAATAACTATGGTGATCCAAGAAGTAGTTGGATGTCGGAAGTTATCAAAAACTCTACCTGCTTCAGGTTGTTTCACTGCTCTTGCAATTCCCCAATAAAACCAGAAGTTAACTACCCCAAAGGGAAAACATGGGGAGCTTATGTGGATGCCCACACACTTTGGACTGATGCAGGTGCCCTATATGGAGGGCTCTTACTCCATTCAACAGAGTGCACTTCAAGTTATAGAAGACTGCAGTCCTTATCTCTGAAATATCAAACACACTCCCAAGAAATTGACTTGACTTTAACACTGTGTTATTTTTCAATAGAGACTGGAAAATTATTTTTATTTTGTTGATCCCTGAAAGGTTCTTGGGGAACCCCCAAAGTCTTAGGACCGCACTTCCAGAAATATTGCCATAAATCATTAAAATTAAATAATTTAAGTCAACTTAACATAGCTACTCTTCCTAGTGCAAATGCTGAGCACAAATAACTACATTTGTGAACACTATAGATTTCATAAACTAGTTGCAGAATCATCATATACTGTATCACCCTGTGCATAAACTAGTTGCAGAATCATCATATACTGTATCACCCTGTGCATAAACTAGTTGCAGAATCATCATATACTGTATCACCCTGTGCATAAACTAGTTGCAGAATCATCATATACTGTATCACCCTGTGCATAAACTAGTTGCAGAATCATCATATACTGTATCACCCTGTGCATTTGATTCATGGATATGCAATTTTTTGCATTATAAGAACCACCACCACATGGACATTCCATAAAGTCAAAGGGCACATGCAATAAAGCATATCTGATTATTGAAGTCAAACCTAGTTATATGAAACGCTGTTTCTATTCCAGGTCTTTCTGGCTAAACAGATTATCCTACTTAGGAGGAAAAAATGGATGAAAGCAAGTTAAAACATTGGCTGATGATTAAATGATTATGACAGCTGGATGCCCTGTGAAATCACTATAGCGAAACATTGCCAGTACATGTAAAAAAGTCAGTCTGGAAGCAGAAATAATTATAAGCACATTTATCACATTTATTCCCATGGGGGTATTTCCTGTCACTTTGCAATTTTTCACCTGGATCCATCTTCCTCATGGGAGGTCCAATATTCAGACAGTACTAAACTTCCTCCACCTTTTTCCTCCAGTCTGACCCTTGACACACCCCCACCCAAGGTTTTGAAAATTTATGCAAGTCCAATAAATATGAGAAATGTGGGGTAGAAACTTTAAGACACATTCCTCTATAAAAGATTAAATATCTTAGGGAATTTTATCAGAGATCTTGTTGCTCTTGTCTTGCCTTTTTTTCCAGATACCTAATATTTCCTATTTCAAATGATACTACAGAATGTTCCACGCAAGATTTAATGGCATAAAACCACACATAAGTGCTAACTGTTGATGTTTAATAGAATGTGTGAAATTTTGAATTTGATGACGAACAGTTTACCTGTTACAGGTTGTGAACAATTACGGCACTTCTGTCCAATAGTTTTTGACAGTGTTTAGAATTGGGCATGAATATAGTTTAGTAGTGATGTGACAGATGATGTGAAAATGCTGTCTGTACATTCCACTCACCTGGGCGAGTGCCGGGTTCTAAAAGGTTGATGCAATAACTCATTGTGGTCAGCCATTCAATCGTATCTGATCCTCAGCCGCTTTATGGATTAGCGCTCTCTGTGGCTTTTGGTCTCACGCTGCCTCCTTCAGATCGGCAATGGGCATCTCAGTATCATCTTTTATAGTGTCCCTGCTGCCCTTGCTCCTGCTCATAATCCTCCCCTTCCCCACACATGTGCATAGGCCTCACTGAAGGCACGGATGGTGAAAAAACAGCCAAACAGGCAAATCAGAAATTAGGGGAAATGGACTTCTGGTTTGCCCGTTGTGCTGTTTTCTGCACTCTGGAGCTTCAGGAAGCTTCCCTGAACTCTCCAGGGTGCAAAGAACAGCACAATGGACAAACTGGAAGTCATTTTTCCAAACTTCTGGTTTGCCCTTCAGGTGGTTTTTTGCACTCCAGGGCTTTAGGGAAGCTTCCCTGAACCCTCCAGAGAGTGTAACAGCCGTCCACAAGGCCGAAAATCAGCTGGCCAGTGCACACATGCGTGCTGGACCTAATATAGGGCAAAGCATCATGTGCCCTCCAATATGGCTCCATGTACCACCTGTGGTTTGTCATCATGCTTCTATATTTCACATCCAGAACACCCAGGATTCTATTATTCCCAGTATACAGTTGCACCAATTTTAGAAAAAAAATTAAAAATAATCATGCATAATAGGCTTAATCGCTTCCATTTTTGTATTTCTTTGAATTACATTGTAGGATTTTACAGTATTTGGCTTTGAAGAGTTTATTTGTCTACAAAGGGAGAAGAGCATGCCTCACAGCTGGAAACATCACTAACAAATAACCATTTTTAAAGTAAAAGATTCTGAAGATATTAGCAATAGAATTCTGGTGTTCTGAACATAATTAAAACCATCAGATGATAATATTATGGAAAATTGTTAACTACAGTTATTTTGTCTTCTTTTATGAGTTCTTCATATTTGTCTCAACACTTGCCATTCCAGGGAACATCTCTTCATATCCCTTACAATTAGTGGTTGTATGTATTAGTTTTAGGAGATCATCTATTGTCTTCCAAGCACAAATCATCTCAGTTTACTGATAGTGGAAATTGTTACTCACTTCCAAAGATTACAGGATTTTATATAAGTTATTTAATCAAGCATTTTTCCTTGTAAAATAACATTAAATCAAAGACTTAAAGATGGAATGGATTGGAACTGAAGCCTGAACTCCAGCAAAAAGCACATAGTGGCTGAGTTATTTTATGTGCTAAACCACAGCAACGTATGTTCAGTTCTAATTTTGGAAGAAAAATGGGGGACAGAAAAGTCTTTCATTGCTTTTCCAATTAGTGTAATTATTGAAGTAGTTTGTCTGAGAAGGCCCCCTGAATAGAAAACATACTCTAAGCCAACGGGTCCCACAAACTTGTCAACTTTAAGTCTTGCGGACTTCCAGAATTCTCCAGCCAGCAGAGTTGAAGTCCACAAGTCTTAAAGTTGCCAAGTATGAAGACCTCTGTTCTAAGCAATGGAACGAAGCAAACCAAATAATAAAGTGTCCCCAACTAAGGGATTAGGTCATAAGTCTCTTTAGGGTCATTCTTCAAAGGAGCATAAACTCAACCCAGATAAGACAGAGTGGCTGTTGGTTTTGCCTCCCAAGGACAACTCCATCTGTCCTTCCATTACCCTGGGGGGGGGGAGTATTGACCCCATCAGAGAGGGTCCGCAACTTGGGCATCCTCCTCGATCCACAGCTCACATTAGAGAAACATCTTTCAGCTGTGGCGAGGGGGGCGTTTGCCCAGGTTTGCCTGGTGCACCAGTTGCGGCCCTATCTGGACCGGGACTCACTGCTCACAGTCACTCATGCCCTCATCACCTCGAGGCTCGACTACTGTAGTGCTCTCTACATGGGGCTACCTTTGAAAAGTGTTCGGAAACTTCAGATCGTGCAGAATGCAGCTGTGAGAGCAATCATGGGCTTCCCTAAATATGCCCATGTTACTCCAACACTCCGCACTCTGCATTGATTGCCGATCAGTTTCTGGTCACAATTCAAAGTGTTGGTTATGACCTATAAAGCCCTTCATAGCATCGGGCCAGAATATCTCAAGGACCGCCTTCTGCAGCACAAATCCCAGCGACCGGTTAGGTCCCACAGAGTCGGCCTTCTCCGGGTCCCGTCAACTAAACAATGTCGTCTGGCAGGACCCAGGGGAAGAGCCTTCTCTGTGGTGGCTCCGACCCTCTGGAACCAGCTCCCCCCAGAGATTAGGATTGCCCCCACCCTCCTTGCCTTTAGGAAACTCCTTAAAACCCACCTCTGCCGTCAGGCATGGGGTAATTGAAACATCTCCCCCTTGCCCATGTAGTTTTTGTGTATGATTCGATTGTGTGCTTGTTTTTTATATATTGGGGTTCTTTTGGATTTTTTAACTTAAAACTGTAATTTAGATTGCGAAATATTAGATTTGTTACTATGTTTTGTTTACCATTGTTGTGAGCCGCCCCGAGTCTAAGGAGAGGGGCGGCATATAAATCCAATAAATCTAATCTAATCTAATCTGTGAGGGAACAGTAGACCAAGTAATATTATGTTCATCAGGACTCCATTGCTCAAATTATGAGAATTACCCTATATGTCCTTCATTTTATCATCTGTTTGTTGTAAATTACATAATTCCTGCTATTGGTGGGATGCATAGATGGGTTTTAGCAGGTTCTTACCAATTTTGGAGAACCAGTAAATACCACCTCTGACTGGCCCTGCCCCCATCTATTCTCTGCCTCAAGAATCCCAGCCGATCGGAGGAAGTGGGGATTTTGCAGTAATCTTCCCCTGGAGTGGGGAGAGAATGGAGGTTTTACAGTATCCTTCCCCTGCTATACCCACCAAGCCACACCACACCCACCAAGCCACGCTCACAAAACCGATATTTTAAAAAATTGAAACCCTCCACTGGTGGGATATCACAACATACATGAAATCATCATGAAAACATCAAACAAAACATAAAGAAATCGATGACATATCCTTGGCCTCAGGAACACAAAGTCAGGCATTGGGAAAATAAGGCAACCATCTTTCCCCATCTTCTTTGCTGGACACTCCACATGTGGATTTCTCATTTGATTTCATCACCGACCTTTACAGGAGATACACAACCAACGAGCTTGTTGCCTAGATTCCAAATGTGAAATTCCAAATGGAAACTAGGGCTTTTTCGGGCACTCTTTTTCTTGAAAAATTAGGTATGTAAGATGAAATAAGTTGTTTGTTTGTGATGTTGCCACCATACAACTTATCTGAGTAGAGATAGTTACGCCTTGTTTAAAGGTAGTCTCAATTTGGGAATAAATATAGTCTATTCGTATTTAGTTAACATAAATTTAGTTAATTTATGTAGAAAGCAAAGGAGATAATCTTGAAAAAATACTCAGAAACCATTACATAAACAAAGAAGATGGAAGCATTGTTTAAGTCTCAGTAAGGATAGAACATTCAGAAGAGGCTCAGGATGACTTGTCCCTGACTCACTGAGGCATAAGAGGAAGTGGAAGAGAAGCAGAATCAGACTGGCAAGGTTCCGTTGCTCTAACCTATCTCATTCAAGCGTAGTTCTGGTCCTTCCTATGGAGTCTGTTTTCTGATTTACTATCCTCCAAAAAGGTAACATATCATCCCTTTCCCCTGTTCTTTGACAACCTTCTTCCTTCTCAGAAGTCTTTTGAGGGAACAGGGGCAATGTGGAGGCCTACTGCTAAACAAATAATTCCCTCAACATGTCAAACTATTCACTATGGCTATATTACTATCACTATTAGTCTTCTCATCATTCCTATCACCCATCTCCTACTACTTATGACTACATGACTGTAACTTTGTGGCTTGTATCCTTATGATTTATATTGATATTGTTTCTTGATTGCTTATTTGTACCCTATGGCTATCATTAAGTATTGTCCCTTATGATTCTTGAGAAATGTATATTTTATTTTATGTACACTGGCATGATGTGCACCAAAGACAAATTACTTGTGTGTCCAATCACATTTGAACAATAAAGAATTCTATTCTATTCTATTCAGATAAACTGAGGTCCCTAGTTTATTCTAGTTTACCTTGAATTGCCACTTTCTAAAAGCTCTATTATTTGCTTGTAAATCTTTTCATATTCCATTTTTGTTGCCTAATTAAACCCTGTGTTTTTACATTATTTCTCTTCATGGCCCAGATTCTTCTGATTACAGACAGTCCCCCTCCCTCTTCATAATTCAGTTCCTGGCTGGCTTTCCCAAGGCAAAGTTCAAACCTCCTTGTCAATACAAAGACAGTCTGAGTTTATGGAAATCCTCATGAACTGGGCAAGATGCTTGTATAGCCTGCCCTGCCAGGACTTGCTGTCCTACATTCTAACTACAAGAGGAATTCTTAGCCACCCAAATCAGGGATGTTTTGCAGGCCCTTCCAGATAAACCCAACTCGCTTAGCTGATAGTGTGTAAACTGTTTATCGGCTTTTGTGCATTTTCTGTGCAACAGGATGGCTGTTGTTCTTGGAATCCTGTTTGGTCATAATATTTAGAAGAGGATTCTGATAATGAGATAAGCTGCTCACCCACCACAGATGGCTCTGGAGACACGCAGCTTAGCCAACATTCTGAAGTGAGGGAATAAACTTGTAAGAAATGAAAATGGTTTGTAAGTGGTTTCAGTGAAATGTCACAGGGAAGGCTGTACAGGCATGTCTGTTCAAGGCATTTGGATTTATAGAATTCAATAATTTTTTTTTAAAAAGCCAACTTCAATCTTATGTCCCTTTAAATAAATGTACAATACAATCTATCACTTGACTTGAAAACCTGGGATGTTTTTCTTCTGCCAGCAAAGACCCTCTAACTTGCCAGGGAGGCTGCACTACTAACCTGGATCTAAAAAACAGTGGCAACAGCATAAGACCTTTGTTATCACCATTCCTCTCTAATAGGCTTTGTTTATACATGTTTATTTAGGGGGAAAACATCTCACTTACATCAGCAAGACTTCCTGACAGCAAGTGTGGCCTGAATTGCAGTCCAGAGCTAACTAGGCTTTTCCAGGAAGCCACTGGTTTTCTTTCTTTAGAATAAGAGCTAATTCATAAAGATAATACACAAAGACAGAGCAGAAGGGTCCTCCACATCATTATTTTGCTTGGTCTAGAACCATCATATTTATGCCCAGATTGAAGTTGTTCTTAGCTGATTTATCTCTAACTGGTGGTGCACAGCAATCTGCTTATGGGGATCCCAAGCTTTAGAAGTTGTCCAATCTTTTTCAGATTCCTGTTCTGAATTCCTTGCTCTGTTGCAAAAGTACTTCTGTGCCTAGAGTTCAAATGCATCTCTGCCAAGGCTTCCTTGGATACAGTTGATCTGGCAGCAGAGGAAGACACTTTAGTTAAATTAGCATTGATGGACAGGCATCAGTCTCCTAACAGCAGCTGACCAGGCTTACCGTGGATTCTTCCCCAGTGTATGTATGCTGGGCTTCGATAAGGTCTGGAAAGAATTCAGACAGAGACTCTAGAAGCAGAATTAATATCTCGTATCTCTATTACAACAAACACTCACACCCTTCATTGAATATCCCTAAATGTTTAAAATTTATCTCTATTGAAAGAAATGCATGCTTAAGCAAAACAGCATGAAACCCTATGAGACAAAGAGATTTTGGTTTTTCAAGGTGCTAAATACATTTGCAGAAGAGGCGGAGTAACGACACGGACACAAGAGCTGGATTTAAACTGGGTCATTTTTATTAAAATAAATTAACATAATTTATTCAAGTAAATTACCATAATTAACATATCTAAACTATGACCCAACAATGGACCTGCAGGGTCAAACAATTGCTTCCGGGGCAGAAAAGATGACGTCACATAAACTTCCTGGGCAACATATGGGCGTAACTCCATGCTAGTCCAGGTGAGGGACCCCTCCCTCACCTGAGACCCTGCCATGCACTTGCATGAGGGGGGTCCCACCGGCTAACCCCTAACAGGGGACTTAAAGATGTGGGACCCAAAGACAGGTTCCCCCCAACTGCTCAGGTCGCCAAAACCACGAACTTGGAGAGAACCTGTCAATCATCCCCAAAGATGCCCAACAGAGAACACACAGTTGCTAAACCACCACCCAGTTTTCCGCCCCTAACCTGCCTACCCAAATGACCAAAGGTAAGCCAATTAGCCTAAAAAGGTGCAAGCACCCCCTAACCGCTTATCCTTCTCCCCAATGTGGAATGGGCGAAAAAACGGCCTGGCGAAGAGGCCAAGCCGCAAAAAATTCCCATTCGGCCCCCTAGGGAGACCCCTAATAGCACACTGCAAAATAGGGAGCGCGGGCGGGTGTCTGCTCAGGTGACGAGTCCGGGCGAAAAGGCTGATTCCGGGCCTGCATGCCCTTATATAGGGCTGACAGGCCCCGCCCGGACTACGTCACGATCGGGCCTCTCTGGCAATCTCGCGAGACTTCGGCCGAAAATCAACATGGCGGCTCGCCATTTGTCCCTGTCTGCCCAGCCCTGTCTGCAAAAGGCACCGGCGGGTAAGTCCGCCGGCGCTAATTCAGTTATTCCATTCTATGATAGTCATATACATGAGCAGAGAAAAAGCAGGGCTGCCTATTTACTTATTTAAATGTGTTATAGTGCCCAACTTTAATGGACTTTGAGCAGCATACCAAAACCAAAAATCTACATAAACAGATTAATTCCAGACAATTCAGGAGTGTCATGAATAAAAAATAAGGAACTATAAACCAGGAACAGAGAATATCAGTGGTATAATTGGCCCATCCAATGAGGTTAACATATCTATACTTATGTGAATTAGACTATAATGTAGCTTTTTATTATGGGACTTTCTTTTTTAAATGTGTTCTGCTCTTAAACTAGGTTTGTCTAGTTATGCAAGTGCTGAGAAATAAAGAACCCAAAGAATTGCTGATAAAGAGAGAAGTTATTCATACTGTTCTTTTACATGAAATCATATAAAAATTCATTTGTTATAAAAATCAAAACCAGTGGTCTATAAAAATCAGAACCAGTGGTCTATAAAATAGTGTATCACCATGTCCTGATGGCATTAACAAAAGAAACAACAGCAACAGAAAGTCCAATATTTTGCCCCTTCCCAAATAAAAAATGTTAAAATCTTATGGAGATGACATGTTCATAAAATCACATTTGATCGATGTTTCTTTCAGAGATACAACATCCCATTTATAAACTTGGATCATCCATTGGATTTGTTCTCATCACTTTTAGATTTTCCAGATCTAGTTGTTCCAAATGCCTGATGCATTTGAAAACTTGTTAAACATAGAAATATAGAAGATTACGTTTGCTTGTCATGTTCTGCCTCTTCTCTTTAAGGCTAGCTTGCTGACAAAGTCACACAGCTGTCTAAAAGTGTCAGCTTTGTCTAAGAGCAAGGTTGTTTACCCCCGGAGGCGGAGTAACGACGCTGAGACATGTTGTGGATTAAATATGGGTCATTTATTGAATTAACATAAATTTAAATAAATTTAAATACGTCAATTTAAATATTTAAATTCAGAACGAACTAAGGACCTGCAGAGGCCAAAACTAACGGGGCGGAAATTCCTACCAGAAAATTCCTTGGCAACATTGGGCAAAATCTCCTGCTGAACCAGGTGAAGGTAACCACCTTCACCTGGATCCAAGCCACGCCCCTTCGTGTGTGGGAGGAGTTCACCCTCCAATCCCCGTGGGAAATTGGATCCGGTGATTCCCATGGACATCCTCTCTCCAATCCCCGACGTTGCTCAAACCTCTAGTTCCTGGAGAGAGGCGGTCCATCACCCTTTGAATGATGCCCAAAGGAGCATGCGCAGTTGCTTCTAAATGCCCATTTCCACCCCTAACCTGCCAAACCCCAATGACCAGAGGGAGGCCTATACCAATATCCAAGTGCGCCGCACCCCCTAACCAATCCAGTCCGCGCCGTCAGTGTGGAATAGGTGAAAAAACGGCCGCCTCTAAAGGGGAGGCCGCAAAAAATTCCTATTCAGCCCGGAAGCGACCTCCTCAGGACACACTGTTGATAGCGGAGGGTGGGCGGGTGTTCGCTTTCAGAAGGCCGAGGGGGAGGGGGAGGTCCTGCCTGAATCACCCTTAAATAGGGCGGCTCAGGACCTCCCCCGACCAACAGGCAGCGCGCTACCTTGGCGCGCTGCCAAAAGCCGAACTTCCGGGTTCCAAAGGAACCCGGAAATCCGGAGCTCGAAAGAGCTGCCGACAGCGTCTCCCCGGCCCCGCGGGTAATTTCGGCCGGCGGTTCTTAAGCCGTCGGCCGTGCATTTCTTTTGCTCCAGTCTCACATCCAAACATGCTTGGGTTGGGCCTCTTTATTGCATCTCCTAATTGTTTAGATTTATGAGGCATCTACTGTAACTTCTAAGACAGCATTGAAAATCCCCTGTTCTGTTTAATTCATTCCTTTTTTTCCCCCTTGAGTTTATGGATCCAACTCAGCAAGTAAAACCGTGCTATTGCCAACATTCTGTTTCTTCTCCACATTGTAAGGCAGTTCTATGGAATGTATCCCCCCTTTTTAAAAGAGAGAATGACTGCTGACACCTCCCTACTTCATATGCCTTTCATGCAGACCAAGGTGAAGTAAGCAAACACGCATTGTTTTTGTACAGATCCCCAGACAAGTAGGTGCTTTATCAAAAATTAATAAAAACATTCCCTAGTTTGGATCTCAACTGAGTAAGATCATTACTTTTTTTGTAGTTGCACAGCTTTTTATGTATTATAATGGCAAAACACGGAATTTTATTCAACTCTTCGAATCAAATCTTGCCCATATGAGACTAGCTTTGTAGACACCACTATATTGCAAAATTAATAATCAAGGATAATGTAATAATACAATCAAATCAAGGTTACAAACAAATCAAGGGCAGTTAACCAACCACTCCTGGCACTTGGCACTGTTCAGTAATCAGCACCACATCTTTTTAATTTTGCATATATTGACTGTCGACAAAACAGAAATTGTGGGTATTGCTTTGTAACTGTATGAAGAGAGCCACAAGTTCTCCATGACCAAGGATGTAATGATATCGTCAGGTGGGGCAGTATTAAGTGAAGATACTTGATGTTTCATAGTTTAGCTGAAAAGCAGGAAAAATAGCACTACTGAGAATTGGCAATTTTGCCATTAAATCTGATGAAGCATAACACTCATTGACTTATGCAGTTGTGTGGTCTAGTCTGATTGTATGGTTGTGGATCAGAAAATAACACACAGGCTATGAACTCCTTATCTATTTTAACTGAAAGAAATCATTTATCTTTTCAGATTAGACATATTCCCAGACTACTCCTAGAGTAGTCACAAATTGTACCTAAAGATTTCTATTTGAAAAGTGCTCTTATCTGGACCTATGTCACTTCCTCTAAACTCTGACATTTCTATTTTTCTCATGTTGATTCCCCGGTTCATTTTCTAAGCAAACTGATCTTACACTGCAACAGATGCATTGGCAACACAACATACATTCCTACCCTTATCAAAGAACTAGGGGAAAAATTCACATGTTCCCTTTTCTTTCCTTGCCTAGCAAATTTCTCCCTGATCCAATAGTGGCAGTTTTAGATTTTAAAAAGATATCCTAAAAGGCCAACACTATCTTGTTGTTGTTGTTGTTGTTGTTGTTATTGTCATCATCATCATCATTCCCCTTTAAAGAAAGGGGAATAGCATGCAGATGAACTAGCATGTAGATCCAGGAAAGGGGCCCATTTTTTTTCAATCTTTCAACACTTGGGCTTAATTTCAGTCTTCTGATTATTTGGGTTAATCATTTCCCCCCTCTTGTTTATGCCTCTTAGTTATATCACATCCTTTCAATGATTAAATAATTTGAAATTGTTCATGAAACAGAGTATAAGATAGTTTTACAAACATTTCCTGAGCAACCTTTTTTTTTCATGCTGATGAGTGCCTTTTGGTTAAGTACAGCACGCTGTGCAGAATGAGTTCTCCTTTGCAAATCTGGCAAGTCAAATTAGCTGGGCAATGGCATGGAAAGTAAGTTGGTGTGTACATGTGGGTAACAGCATTAAACTCTTATCTTAGAAATCACTATTCTCGGCCAAGGTGACACACACTGTGAGTATGGTGTTTGGGGAGGGAGGGTGAGAGAGAGAGAGAATGAGGGAGAGGGAGAGACAAGTATCGGACCATTTGATAATTTTCACTATAAATGGTAAAGACTCCAAACTCCAGCTTTCTTAAGAAGTTTTAGTCAACTTCAATTTTTATTCAGCGGAGAAAACATTCTTTTATTTTGACATCACATGCATCCCCTTTTATCACAGGGATAAAAAGTATCTTTTATCTAGACAGAATGCATCAAGTTGCAGAATGACTCAACAAATGAATCTATTCTATATAAATTAAGCCAGAAAACAAGCGTCTCTGAGCCCTGGCAGTGTCTAAATGTCAGGCCCAGGGTGCAGAGCAATAAACAATGATCTGCACTTTTTCAGTGTCAGGGCAGCTAGCAGAAGAGATGGGGGTCAGCAGACTTGGTTCCTCCAGCAAGATTGCCATATGGCAATTTGGAGATCTTCGCTGGTGTCGGCTTACCAGGAAGATGCAGCTCCAATTTATCCAGCCATGTTTTCTGCTAGCTACACATGATCATTCCCTGTCTTCTGTACTGCTTTAGAGCAAAATAAAAACGAGCAAAACAAAGCAGTATAGTGCAAAAGAGGGAAGATCCTGATAGGCACGTGCCATGCTTTATGTTATGTTTCAGGCAAAACCATAGAATGTTAAACCAAAGGACAGAAAGTTGATTAACTAACGTCAGTTCCTTCCAGCTGGAAAAGAAGAATGGCAATTCCTTATTTGTTCTGAACTCAAGCTTTTTGCAAAGTTTGGAAAAAATATCATCTCTAAGTGTGGTCTTGTGAGCCTTTCAAGCTTGTAGAGGTCTCACAGGCAGAACAGCTGCTGTGGACCCAAAGAGAATGAATCAATTTCTGTGTGTTTGTAATGGGATTTTCCTGATATTATGATTTGGGGAATCATGAATATGAGTAATTGTACGATGATGTCTCTGAATATTGATTTTGAGTAAGCTTTAGTGATTTAGGAACATATGCAAAGAAGGAAGGGAACCCAATAACAAGGAAAAGACGATAGTCAAGAGGGAAATGATTGAACAGTAGAGAATATGATGCAAGGCACATGTTAGACTTGGAGCTAATAGGACTGGATTCAAATCCTGGATGAACCACAAAATTTGCTTAATTGCCTTGAACAAGACATCATTTTTCATTCTTACTAGATTGTTTTGAGGACTGGAGGCTATAAAAACTTGGGCTTGAAAAATGTTTTATATAAAACAGCCAATAATTATAATAATAAATCAAGGTTTCTAAAATTGACACAAAGCCTGCAGACACTAACAGGCCTGGCCTCTGGAACATTATTTACTGGTTGGGAAATCACTTAGGCCAGTAAATTGAAGGCAGTTTTCACAACCTGTCACACACTAGAGATGCTGGAACAACTTCTAGAATTCTGGAAGTCACCGACTCAATATATCTTGAATTCAACAGACTGGAGAAGGCTAATCTAACCTAGGGCTTCATTAGAAAGTATCACATACATTGTGTCTTTTATGTTCAACTTCATCTATTTTGTATACATATTTATTAATCAGTATAATCAATAGCGGGCGCATGTTTCTTAAAATTGTCTTGAAATAGTTTTAATGCACAAAACAAATAGTCCAGCTGGATTTATAGATCATTCTGTATAGCTGTTCTTATATACATCACATTCTTCACAGGTCACAATAAACTCCTGCATAAGGAAAGTTTGCATTTTCCATAGGGAAACTATATCTGCCCTTTATCAATAACTGCATGTTTGGTTTTTTATATTAATGGGTTTTTTAATCATTTTTAGTATTAGATTACTATTGTACACTGTTTTATTGTTGCTGTTAGCCGCTCCGAGTCTCTGGAGAGGGGCGGCATACAAATCCAATAAATAAATAAATAAATAAATAAATAATAAATCTGTGCCCAAATTTCCTGATACATTCTTTTAATATAATTTATTAAATCAAACTTCTTTTATCAAATAGGAAAATGACATGTCTGATGATGGAGAAATAATTATACGGAGAAATAAATATAAGATCAAATAGAAACTAACTAAATATTAATCTTTGCCAAAATGTGGCAGCAACCACCTGAAGTTAAACTGCTTTCCATCTTGTAGCCCAATACCTGGTCAAGGATTAGAACCTGAATTTCAAAGCAAAACAAAACACTTAATTTATATCCTTTTCAAATTTATTTACTTTAAAGCTAGAAGAAAGATGCTCTCCTTTAATTTTCCAAATGTCTACTGCAAATTTATGGTGGAGAAACACACACAAACACACACACACACAAACATAAGAAGATGCTTTTTTCCCCTCAATACAGCAATAGCATGTAGTATGGCAACACTATGGTAATCTTCCCCTCTTTCCACATGGCTGAAAGATTAATGTTCTTTAAAGTAATGCATAGGAAGGTAAAGAGCTGGAAATGAACAGCTGCACTTAAGGAACACTGACAGCTGCAAGTACAGGTATGTCTGTGCTGGCCCTGATAGCAACCCTGGAACCTCACTTTCTAACTATTGGTGTTGTCCAGAGACTGAGGCAGACTGTACCAAACAGACTCCTCCATGAGAGATAACTTCATTGCCCCAGATTCCACAGGCAAAGACATTACTGTCCAAAGCCCATGTACCCACTCCCCACACTTTCCCAGTCTATCCTAGAGAATGCCTGTAAAGCTATTGGATTAAGATTCAAAGAAGAAGGCAGCAAAGGCAATGCTTTGATAGTGCTGTTTAGGACAACTGTGGAATGTTATGGGCTTTTTCCATAACTGTTTCTTCTCAAGATTGCTTGCAACAGCAGAGTGATGCAACAGCTTAAACCAAAGCCCTCGGTTGCTCCAGGCAAGGACAGGTAGACTGGGGAGCAATTATGAAATGTTTGAACATAAATCATGCTGCAGACATATAGCATTCTGATGGCTGCATCTAAGCCAAAACTAAGATAGTCCACTGTTTTGGTTGTTCCTTGGTTGTTTTTGCTATCTATTCTCTTAACTTCAGATGTGACATTTTCCATTTGAGATATCAGGAAAGTAGACAATGACTCAATATTGGGAAGTTTGGGAATTGAAATCCAACACATATGAACATCACCAGTTAGAAAAGCTTGTCATAGATCCAATGCCTGAAAGACAGGGACCACAAATAAATCCTTCTAATGCAACCCTGAGTTTAGGATTGAGTTTGCCTCATAAATATTGGGTTTTGCAGTCTAGGTCCAAAACTGCTAGTGTTAATATATGTTTATAGCACATAGTGACTGCATGCAGAGCATCCTTGGAAATGTGATTTGGTGAATCACTTGGAAACAACCATTGATAATTATATGTCTGTTAGCAATTAGCTCTGCTATAATGGTGGTAGTTTAGCAAAGAAAACTGTGAGCCAGGAGACCTTTGGTTCATATCTTTCTCCAGCCATGAATACACTTGTTGCCTAGGCAACCAAGTTTATCTCTGCCTTCAATCTACAATAGAAGAGGATAATAGAATGGATCTTCCTTACAGCCTTTGCTGTTAAGATGAATGAAATTATATATACATATAATACTTAAAATGCAAGTTCATACTACAGTCTTACTCAATTTCCAATTGACATTGTAGCACTGCACCAAAACCACTGCAGAGATTGCCCTCAAAATAACCATGCTATGATGAATGAGAACCATGCCAACATGAAGCCATGCTCTTAATCCAATTCAGAGTTTTAAAAAATATGTCACTTTGTGATAATAAACAGCTGTGATTTTATTTTCATGGTTGCTTCTGAAGACACAAGTTTTTAAAAGGAGCATTGGAGCAGCACAACTTTGGAGGCCCTTGGCTCGCTTGAATCTTCTTTTTAAAAGCAATATTAATATTAATATCAATAGAATTCAGATTTTTATAATGACATTGTGCTATGGCTTCCATTATAGCCTAATGTGCAAATACTTATACTTAAAACGTTTGCAGATATGACAAAATGGTATAAAAGCTTTACTACTTTAATTTTATATATCAAGTTGCTGCCAGGTTACTGTCATCAGATTGCTGTTAAAAAGTTTGGCCATATGATTAGTAAAATGGCAGTAACTCAATGAAATCTTCAGAGTTAGGAAAGACATTTGTAATTGACCCAATTGATAGAGAAACCAGCCTTCCTTGCCTTATTGCCCTCTAGTTCTGCTGAGATGACAATTGTCCAATAGCCTCCTAGTTAAATTCCTGAGAAGGCTGAGAAGATTGTAGACAATGGACATTCTGTGACAAGGGGTTCATCACAATTATAACCACAAGAAGTAAGCATTGAAAGAATTCTGATCATGTATGGTAAAGGTAAAGGTTTCTCCTGTCCTGTATGTTCAACTCTAGGGCGTGTGTGCTCATCTGGTTCTTAGTGGAGAGAACCAGTTTCCTATAAACACATGTCCATGGTCATGTGCATCTCAGCATGACTATATGCTGAGATGCAGAGAATGCTGGTATCTTCCTATGAAGTGGTGCCTATATATCTATCTATTTGCATTTGCTTACTTTTGAACTGAAATGAGGCAAACAACAAGTGCTCACTCCATTGTGCAGCACTAGGTCTTAAACCCAGGTTGTCAGCTTTCCATCCAACAAGCTCAGTGTCTTTAACTGCTGAGCTATCACATTTGAACATGTAGTCCTACTCATTCAACTAGCTACTAAACTTAATGTCATATTAATTTCTGATGTTTCTTCTAGTAAAAAATATATGATGGCTCACAATTTTGCTTTCTAAGAGCTAGCAGGCTGCAGAATCTTGACAGCCATATGCAGCTGTTCCATATCACTGAGGAAAACAGCTAGCCAGCTGCTCCCTTTGATAGGGCTGTAGTGTTCAGAAACCCTATGGGATACAATCCATTCTGGTAATATAGAAGATCAAACCCATAATATTTAACACAAATACATGAGATGAAGGGGGATGGGCAGATTTTGACCAAATGAATCTCTGTTTTATAAATCAGTGTGTTGAGTTAAGGTCACAGATTCACTTTAGCAACAATGTTTTGATTCTTTCAGACATCTGACGCTTTGGTTTTGTTCTATCAGCAGACATTTGTGAGCAATGCAGATGACAATACTTCAATGGTTCAGACCAATTGTTAAAACTCCTAAGGCAGAACTATTAGTTCCAGAAAGGTCCTATTCTTCCCTCTTTCAAATGCTCTTTTTGCCAATTCAGATCATGCTGTGCATCATGATACAACATAATGAAGTATAAGTAATAGGCATGGCTTCTCTGTAGTTGATGTCACATTATTGTAACTTACACATCTGTGCTATATACACACCAGGGAGAGAGGCTGGAAGAGTCTAATTAACAACAATCAGAATGCAAGAGCCAGACTTTTCCTAAAGGAAATTCAAAACATTTATTCTAGACGACTCTAGAGGCTGGCAGTTAAAGGCAATAAATACAGACTGGATTTCATAGTTTAGAGAGTAAAATGTTCATTTATTCATGATATCACTGGTTATAATCTGACATTACCAAAAGGGATGTTGCAACGCAATATCTGAGTTATGGAGGGCTAATAGTATTTTCTTTATCCCTGGCTGAAAGAGAGCTGGCTTCATTAATCAGTGTTGGAGATCAAAGAAAGTAAAATACTAGATGGGTTCTTAAAGAGTGTGGAAGGCCTATATGCTCCACCAGAAAATGAATGATCAGATCATGGCGCAAGAATGGAAGAACCTTGGTAAGATGCTTGAATTCATTACAGATCTTACAGACAGCCATGTTCCTCCCTTCCTCCTTATCAGTCCTGTGCTGCATCATAGACCAGATGCAGAGAAAGAAGGCATTCCCAGAGAAAAGCAATGGCAATGTTAAGAACTAAACATGGGAAAAAAAGCATGAAGAATGCTAGTATATGTCAAGAATTTTGCTGACCCAAAGCATGTTGACAGCCTGAGCAAACTGAACAGAACGGTAATCTAGGAAAGCAGACTGGCTGAAGTCAGATGCAGAACTGCGGCTGGGCCACTATCTTTATTGAAACCACCTGAAGTTAGGAAGTCTACTCTTGCGTGCTTCATAACACACAAGGGTGTTATGAAGTGTTAAGGGTGAGCCAGACCAATTTTAAAGACAGAAATTATCAAATGCTGCCCTTGCGCTAGGCATAGTTAAGCTTACTCCTGATTAGCATTTTTGTTGTAACCCATTGGTGACTTTTTTTTAATCTCTCCAGGAACACCCCTTTTCTCAATCCAAGTGTACCCCTTTTTGCCATTATTTATATTTAATACAAACTGGGATGCTCATCATCCTGTCGTTATTTCCTATTGTTGATTACATTAATACAAACAAAAGATCAAAAGTCATTTTAACTTTTTAAAATTACTTTTGTGATCGACCATTACTTTTTCATATGGGTATTTTCTATTCCTAGTTAGTATGCAAAGAAAACAATCTTGATTTAAAAACAACAAAGAATATTTTTCAAGTGGAGGCCAACTGCCTTAGATTGAGCCGCCACCTTTGGCCCCGCAGTTACTGTGTAATGTTAGAGCAAAATGACAGCAATTTGTATTCAATTTTCCTTCCTATCAAGTTGAGAACCTGCCCCCCAGAGATCACAATGTTCTCTTTTTGTCCACCAATGATGAGGAAGATTGGGGGTTGTTCTGACACCTCATAACCATGGCTTTCTTTAATAGGTTACAAGGTATTCTCTAAAACATTGCCATGTACAAGAAGAAATATCTGCTTGGATTTGGAAGAAGTGTTTCTATGCCAACTTCCTCCAACATGTTTTACAATTGACCTGCAAAGAATGTGTGTCACTGAATAGGATATACAGCCCTGAACAACATAAAATATAGCTACGGTTTAATAATCTCTCATCAGCCAGATCCACAAGACAAAGTGAAGGTGATCTTACTGAGATAAACTCCATCTAGCGTGTTAGAAAGAAAAGCTTTGCTACTTTCACCGGTGGAATATTCTTATAAATTTACTCAGTTTGTCAGAATGGTACACAAGGGGCCATTTAATATACTGACAACAGCAGCGTGCAAATTCTTCAACCTTTGGCCACACGCTAAGCAAACACTCTGGATAGCTTCACAGTCAGATTAAAATGCCAGAGCGATCACTGATGGTGCAATTGAAATGTGCTCACTAATTTATTAAGTTTATTCTCAGCAAGTGTGGAGACATTAAAAAGTTGTATTTCTAAATGACACTAGTAAGACGATGTGGCTACATATAGTTTCAAATCAGGTTAAGTTTGCAAAATAATAATTATTTATTTATTATTATTATTTATTGGATTTGTATGCCGCCCCTCTCCGCAGACTCGGGGCAGCTAACAACAGTGGTAAAACAACATGAACAATACAATTAATAAAAACAACTAAAAAAACCTTATTATAAAAAAACCCAAACATACACACAAACATACCATGCATAACTTGTAATAGCCTAGGGGGAAAGGATAACTTAACTCCCCCAATTGTTAATAAGATGATGTCAAAATAGGTATTGTGGAATTAGAAAGCAATTTAAAAGATCGTCCAGATGCATTTAACACACACAACTGTGTGACTCAGTCTAGAAGTCCTGGTATGTATAAGCCTTGTTTTGCAATGTCCATTCCATTTCAGATTTATAATCAAGGGTTTTTTACTTGGTAACTGACAATCATGGAAACTTACAAAACTAGATGGTTTAAATGGAACTTGCATACCAAGCACTTAGACATAATCAATATTATATTATATATACATCTTTGCATTTTCATGGGCAAGACAGTAATTATTTAGCCTGTTTTGATATCACAGAATATTTATTAATTAATGAATTTCTCAAATAGAGATTGTTACTGAAAGAATCCTATTTATAACTCAATTTGCTGTACATAAATATCTACCCATCGTATCCTGCTTGTGACATGGAACAATTACTTACCAGAATTAGAAGGAAGTTGCATTTTGGAGAGATTAGAATGAATAAATTGTTTGGTTGTGAATAGAGTTTTTACTATACTATAGAGAGAATTCTGGCACTACTCATATTCCTTACCAGACTAAGAGGGTAAAGATTGTATACTAAATGTAAGGGTCTATAAATGCATTTGTAAACAGGGAAACAACAATAATGGTGCTCAATGGAACTGCATCTACATGGAAGGAAGCATGCAGTGGAGTACCCCAAAGCTCTGTTTTAGGCCCAGTGCTTCTCAACTTCTTCATCAATGATTTGGATGACGAGATGTAGATGACACCAAACTGGCAGGAATAGCCAACTCTCCAGAAGATAGGCTCAAGATATAGAAGGATCTTGACAAACTTGAACATTGAGCACTATCTAATAAAATGACATTCAATGGTGAAAAAAGTAAGGTTCTACACATAGGCAAGAAAAATACAATGCACGGGTACAGTATATGTGGTACTTTTCTCAACTTTAGTAACTGTGAGAGGGATCTTGGAGTCCTACTGGAAAACCATTTAAATATGAGCCAGCAGTGTGCAGCAGCTGCCAAAATAGCCAACACAGTTCTACGCTACATAAATAGAGGGATGGAATCATGATCATGTGAAGTGTTTATACCATTTTATAATGCCTTGATAAGGCCACACTTGGAATAGTGCTCCCTGCGCCTTTGGCATTTAGTCATGCCAGCCACATGACTATGGAGAATGCCTCCTGACAGCATTGGCTCTTTGGCTTAGAAACAGAGATGAGCACCACCCCTAAAGCCGGAAATGACTTTAGGTCCCCGGGGGAACCTTTTAGCCCTCCTGGTCTCATTCTAGATGGCTGTCCAGCAGACTAGAATAATAGAATAACAAAGATGGAAGGGAACTTAGTCCAACCCCATGCTTACATAGGAAATCTTATCCCATTTCAGAGAAATGGATGTCCAGTCTCTATTTCCTATTCCTATTTCTAATATCTCCAATTCTTATTCATTTGTCTGTTTATAAAAGTATTGATTAAAAGATCGCTCACTGCACACCTACTGGGGAGCGGGGGTAGAAGAAATGGTATAATGAAGCAGGAAACAATCTCTTAATCAAGAAATCATCCATAAAAAGGTCATAACTCCATCAAGATGGCAGGAGAAAATATTATATATAAACAGGCAGCAAATACTTTTGTTACCTAGCTGGGTAGTAAAATGTCTGCAAAAAAATCATCAGCTCAGAGAGCAGCAAAAATTCAACAGAGATGATATGGCCAGAGTTGTTTAATTGTTATGTTCATTTTAACTGGCTGCATTTCATCTTGGGAGGAAAGAAGAAACATACATAAGATACTGTATCTATATATACAGAGTGCTTGATTTACAATAGTTTGTTTAGTGACTTTCGAAGTTACAATGGGACTGAAAAAAGTAACTTATGACTATTTTTCGCACTTATGACATTGCAGTGTGATCATGTGATCAAAATTCACATACTTGGCAAATGACTCCTATTTATGTTGACTGCAGTGTCCCACATCATGGGATAAACTTTTGCGACATTCTAACAAGGAAATTCAATGGAAAAGCCAGAGTCACTTAAAGACCATGTTACTAAATAACATCAGTGAACAAATGTGACAAGAAAGTCATAAAATGGGACAAAATTCACTTAACAAGATATTTTTGGCTCAATTGCTGTCGTACATTGAGGTCTATCTTTAATATGAGGAGCTCAAAGTTGAAGAGGTAAATATATTTAAGGGCACTATCCCATAACTGCTGTTGTTTTTGATGTGAATGTCATGCTAACTTTCAGTGTGCTATGCAAATATTTAACATACCAAGCAATGTATGATACTTATTCCAAAGAATCTGAGGTCATTGGGGAACGATATGGTACATACTATCATTTATGGTGGACTTATTCTGAAGTTTAAAAATTTTGGATTAAAATTAGGGGATGGTTAAAAGAGATAACAGAACAACATATAGATCTGAGGTTGGAGATATTCTTATTAAACAGAAAATATACTAAGGAAATACAATATTTACTTCTACATTTAATCAGAGCAAATGCTCAAAAATAAAAAAAAATGATAACACACCATCTGAGGAAGAATTGATAGGGAAAAGTGCTTGATTGCACAGAGATGGATAAATAGCAAGATAGATGAAAGAAAAAGAGGAGACAGACTATTATTTGATCTGGGATAAATTATATAAATGGTTAGAGATTAGAAATAGAGATTGAGGCTCAATGATCAAAGGTGAAATATTGGAAAAACGGTGTTATAAGTAATTAATGTGAAGAAATAAAGATAGAAATGTGTACTTAGATCAATAAATACAAAGACGACTAGAGAAAATTAAAAGGGAAAAATGTAAATAATAGAATAAATACCCTATGATGAAACTGCTGTAAAAAGTGAATATATGTGGTCTTGTTGTATATTTGTATTGTTTTGTAGTTAATAATAATAATAATAATAATAATAATCATCATCATCATCATCATGAGGAGGAGGAGGAGGAGGAGAAGGAGGAGGAGATGTTGTCATTGACACTGTGAAACGTATTTTGTTTCCACACAGTTCCCTTTCATTAAAACATGTTGTGAGAGTTGGATGAAAGTTTTTCACATTTTTTTCCCTTGCTCAACTTCTTTACTGATGACCACTGAAATTTCGGCAAGCCACATGCTTCCACCCATTTCGTATCCCACTGAAAGCCAAGATTTCTCCATGCACCTGACAAGCAAATGGGTTTTCCTTTGTGCAGCAGATTTCTCCAATCTGGTACTCTCCAGAGAGGTTGGATTAAAACTGTCATTGTGTTTATTGTTCTATAGGCAATGGATCACTCAACCTTCCAACAGTAGAGCAAACTAAGTAGGGCTAATCCCTTGCAGGAAACAAGAACATTTTGCTGTTCAAGATAAGCTTGTATATACAGTTTTAAATAAGGCAACAACACAATATATTTTTGTCCTTGGTTGCAAGATAAATCATCAAAAGACACAGAATTAACAGGACTTCACCAGGCACAAGGAAATGCAGTAGCCCTATATGAACTAGTACTACATAAACGGCAACCTATTGCAAAAGTGAGAGGAAGAAAGAGGGAGGGGAGTAAACCTGCCCCTGACGCTGCTGCGCATTTTTAGTGGCAATAACCCTGAGTTACTCATGTCTGTGGAGATTCTCAGTCATCTAGATCATCATGATTGTCCATTTTCCAAAAGCAACTGGACTTTCTTTGCTTTTCCTTGAAGACATTTTGACCCTTGTTCAAGAACTGCTTCTGCTTCTGACCAGAACAGAAAAAGCTTCTTCTTTTTTTGCATTGATCAATGGAAGAATATTTAATAGCAAAAAAATCATGAACAATAAGAGAAACTTAACAAGTGACAAAGTAGCCTGAAATGAACTAACAATATTGGTTGTTGGTTATGACCTATAAAGCCCTTCATGGCACCGGACCAGATTATCTCAGGGACCGTTTTCTGCCGCACGAATCCCAGCGACCAGTTAGGTCCCACAGAGTGGGTCTTCTCCGGGTCCCGTCAACTAAACAATGCCGCTTGGCAGGACCCAGGGGAAGAGCCTTCTCTGTGGCAGCCCCAGCCCTCTGGAACCAACTCCTCCCAGAGATTAGAATAGCCCCCACCCTCCTTGCCTTTCGCAAGCTACTTAAAACCCACCTCTGCCGCCAGGCATGGGGGAATTAAGATTCCTTCTCCCCCTAGGCCTTTACAATTGTATGTATGGTATGTTTGTATGTATGTTTGGTTTTTTATATTAAGGGGTTTTTAATTTGCTTTTAGTATTGGATTATTATTGTATACTGTTTATGATTGCTGTTAGGCGCCCCGAGTTTTCGGAGAGGGGCGGCATATAAATCCAATAAAACTAAACTAAACTAAACTAATATTATGTGAAAGATCATTGTTCTTCAAAAACTTTTCATAAGACCCAATAACTAAAAGATAAAACCCTGTTCTAAAATGGGAATAAACTCTGAATGATCTGAATTTGGAAGAAGAAGAAGCTTCTTCAATGAGAAGCGAAACATCTTTAAGGAAAAATAAAGTCTTTTGAAAAAGCACCTATGGGACAACCTGAGTTACTCTTTTTGTTTTTAATGCTTCTTCTCTGGGTGTGAGGTGGGAAGGAAGAAAGGAAGATATGATAAGGAGATAGCTTTCTTGCCTCTTTTGCAGGGGCTGGTAACATTTTGAATTTATTGGAGAGTGTGTGATGCCAGAGTATGCCAATAAGCCTACGCAAGCAGCTGGCTGGGTCAACCATATTGTGTAAACATAAGCAATGACAGCAGATTGCCCAAAGGCCCACATAAAAATTGGAGCACATTCTACTTAAACCATCACAAATTTTTCCTTTAAAGGTAACGTAGGAATTTCTGACAAGCAAAAGAAGGTTTTGGTCTGCAATCTCTGATTTTAGCATGAAAAATTCTAGAAGGATTGACTCCAAAGAGCTGCTCCAACCTGAATGCTGCAGTTATATAGTAGTCCTGATGGCACAGTGGTTAGAATGCAGTACTATAGGCTAACTCTGTCCACAGCCTGGAATTTGATCTTACTGGCTCAAGGTTGACTCAGCCTTCCATCCTTCCAAGTTTGATAAATTGAGGACCCAGAGTATTGGGGGCAATATGCTGACATTTGTAAACCCCCTAGAGCAGTGATGGCATGTGGAGCCATATCTGCTGGCACACGAGCATTTGCCCTAGCTCAGCTCCAACCTGCATGTGTGTGCCGGCTAGCTGATTTTTGGCTTGCACAGGGGCTCTGGGAGGGCGATTTTGGCTTCCAGAGAGCTTCCAGGGGGATGCGGGAGAGCATTTTTACCCTTCCCCAGCTCCAGGGAAGCCTTTGGAGTCTGGGGAGGGTGAAACATGAGCCTACTGGGCCCACCAGAAGTTGGGAAACAGTCCATTTCTGGCATCCAGAGGGCCTCCAGGGGGTGGGGGAAGCTGTTTTCGCCCTCCCCAGGCATTGAATTATGGGTGTGGGCATGATTGGCCCAGGAATTCTGGGAGTTGAAATCCACAAGTCATAGAAGAGCCAACTTTGCCTATCCCTGACATAGGGTAACACTTTATGTACCCTCCAATGCTGTAAAGCACTAGAAAACAGTACATAAGACTGTTGCTATATCCAACCCAGTGATAGCAAATCTTTTTTGGTTTATGTGTGCTAGAGCATGTGCAAATGCCCATACTCATTCCTTCCTCCCCATGCATGTGCAAACCCTGCCCCTCTGCATGTGGACAACTCCGTACCTCCACACTTGCACACAGGTCTCACTGAAACCTGGGATGGTGAAAAAAATGCCCAAACAGGCAAGCTGGAAGTTTGGAAAAATGGCCTTCCAGTTTGCCCGTTGTGCTGTCGTTTGCACTCCTGAGGCTTCAGGAAGCTTTCCTAAAGCCTCTGGAGTGCCAAATAGCCTTCTCCAACGTGAAAATCAGCTGGCCAGCGTGTGCATGCATGCTGGAGCTGACATAGGGCAGGGATAGGCAAAGTTGGCTCTTCTATGATATGTGGACTCCAACTCCCAGAATTCCTGAGCTGGCATGATTGGCCCAGGAATTCTGGGAGTTGAAATCCACAAGTCATAGAAGAGCCAACTTTGCCTATCCCTGACATAGGGTAACACTTTATGTACCGTCCAATATGTCTCCACATGCCACCTGTGGCATACGCGCCATAGGTTCACCAACATTGATCTAACCTGGTAACAAACATGATGAGTGGTGTATTCTTGCCCCAAGGTCCAGTATTAGGCTCACAGTCAAGACAGCAAGATTTTATGCTTTAAAAACTTTCTGCTAACTTTCAATTTCTGAATAGAATAGGATGGGATGGGATGGGATGGGACGGGCGAGATGGGACAAGACGGAATGGAATGGAATGGAACGGAACGGAACAGAATAGTCTTCTGGTCCAACCCCCTGCTTAGGCAGGAAACCCTACACTACTTCAGACAAATAGTTATCCAACATCTTCTTTAAAACTTCCAGTGTTGGAGCATTCAGAACTTCTGGAGGCAAGCTGTTCCACTGACTGTCAAGAAATTTCTCCTTAGTTCTAAGTTGCTTCTCTCCTTGATTAGTTTCACCCATTGTTTCTTGTTCTACCCTCAGGTGTTTCAGAGAATAGGTTGATTCCCCCTTCTTCCTTGTAACTCCTGAGATAGAATAGTGCTATCATGTCTTCCCTAGCCTGATCAGGCTATTTTTATTTTGGAATGTGTAGATAGATCTGAAATGAGGATAATAAGATATATCTTGGTTAAATAGAGAAACTTGAAAAAGGAAAAGTGTGACCCTTTACCAATGATTTTTTCATCATTTTAAACAAAACTGCCAGTTGAGGTATCTTGATGGAAACATGAATGTAGCAGATTTTCACTTCTTCTGCTGAATAAAGTTTTTTTAAAAAAACATAAGGATGAGAATTGCTATAATGACATGGAAAGTCTATAATCTGCTTTGGCCAGCTTTGCAGAAACTTTATATAATCAAGAAACATTCTTGCTATAAGCAAATGAGCAATTGTGCAAATGCCTTAAAATGTGCTTCACAGCCTGTGGGAGAATGTAGAAGGACCATCTCTCTGAATCAAGAAAGCAGCTTGCAAGCCTGGAAAAAGATTAGCTATGCAGGTGCGTTCATAAAAAGACAGCCACAAGCAACTTAAAAAGAAGACACAGCTCCTCTAATGAATCAAAGAGCTCCTCTGTACATATTCCTGCATGTTGTGAAAAGCCTTTGAACAGTCCAAGTGAAGAAGCATCCGGACCAATCTATTCAATTAAGCTCATCAAGGAGAGAAGCAATCTGGAATTAAGGAGAAACTTCCTGACAATGAGAACAATTAACCAGTGGAACAGTTTGACTTCAGAAATTGTGGGTGCTCCATCACTGGAGGTTTTTAAGAACCATTTAAGACAACCATTTTTGTGATATGGTATAGGGCAGTGATGGCAAACCTTTTTTTGTTCGGGTGCCAAAAGGGCATGATAGCACATGCACATGTGCCAACACCCATAATGATATGCCCTCTCCCCGTGCCTGCGTGCACAACCCCTGCATGCTGCCCCTCCCCCCACATGAGTGCAGGCCTCACTGAAGCCTCCAGAGTTTCAGTAGGCTCATTGGACCATTTTTTTGCCCTCCCCAGGCTTCAGGAAAGCCTCTGGAGCCTGTGGATGATGAAAAACGGGCCCAACGGGCCTACTGGAACTTCAGTCTGGAGACTTTCCTGAAGCCTGGAGAGTTGACAAAGGAAATGGGTAGGCAAAGTTGGCTCTTCTATGACTTGTAGATGTCAACTCCCAGAATCCATGAGCCAATCATGATAACTCAGGAATTCTGGGAGTTGAAGTCCATATATAATAGAAGAGACAACTTTGCCTATCCCTAACATAGGGCAACACCTTGAGTGCCCTCAGATATGGTTCCACGTGCCACCTGTGGCATGATTGCCATAGATTCACAGGTATAGGGTCTCCTGCTTGAGCAAGAGGTTGGATTAGAACAGTGTTGTCAAACCCAATCACATTGCGAGCTATATCTGGATGTTTCTGGGTTTTAAGGTATAGTCTTAAACTTACATTGTTAGCCTATGTATTGTAACACCTAATATATATTTATTTATTGGATTTGTATGCCGCCCCTCTCCATGGCCTATATACAGGGATCTTTTTCACCCTTGCAGAGCCCGAGTGGGCATGGCCTGCAAGGGCCACATCTTTGACATGCCTGGACTACAAGATCTACAATATCCCTTCCAGTTCTGTTCTATTCTGAATTCTAGTTTTTAGTTTAGTTTTAATTAGTTTATATTCATTGCAAATAAGAAAATAACGTGTGACTTCCTTTTGGTTCTTTCATAATATTTTAGACAAGTGTGCAACAAATGCTGTAAGAAGTATGTGGATTAAAAATATAAATATGCTGTGTACTTTTTTATTCAGATGGCGTCACATTGCGAAATCCAGAATAATCTGCAGCCAATGTCAGTTACATTGTAAAATGCAACAAAGGAGAATGAATCTGAAAATAAATACATCAAAGACCAAGGTAGTTGTGCTTGACATGGAAAATGGAATAAACAATTCCAAGTTGACCATAAATGGTGAAAACTAGAGCAAGTAGATGAATTTGTGTAAGTTGATAAAATGTTTCCTAAAAACAGAAAATGGATGGAGAATTTTTAAGAAGCGCAAATGCCACAAGAAAGATAGATAGTAGCATTCATTCCTGCAGTGAGGAATGAATGTTTGTCCAAAAAACCCCACTGTTTATAAAACCATATATAAGAGAAGATTTCCACACTGAAAACATGATTTCCCCACCCTTTTGAAAAGACAATGCAAAAGAAGTCTGGTCTGCCTTCTCAAAAAAAAAATCAGGGTTTTCCTCACTACAGTATATCAAAAGTATAGGAGGAGGAAGAAGGAGGAAAGGCAAATCTTCAAATTATCTATAAATCAGTTCTGCATTTCAAAGTTACCGGCAAGTTACTGCTGGAATTCCTGTGTATTACTGCCGCATCTTATTAACCTAAGCTCAAAGAGAATGGTTCCTTGCTAACTTTCTCTGGGTCTTTTCTAGGGAGATCTTACATTGATTCTAGGAAGATGTCTATTTTTTTTTCCTAGGGAGGCAATATTGTATTGTCATTTTAGATATAGGTTTCAAGCTTTCTTGGAACAAAGCTGAGTTCTGAACAGGTCATCAATGACTTATTGCATTATAAGACTCAAGTGGATTTGCACCAGAAGTAAGTAGATGCCATATCTAAAATAAATATTTGCCTTATGCTGTCTTCCAGAAGATAATAGTTGGAGTAAATTCAATTGTTTGCTACTACCAATTCCTTCAATAATACTCCTTCCTATTCCTGGTTTTTACTGGCTAAACATGATGAAAGACCATAAGGATTCACAACTTTCATCACTCAGAATGAGCTATCTATCTGCTTGAGACACAGTGAATTTTCCACAAAATATTTTTAAGTAGGATTTTTGCATGGATTCTTGACAGACAGATATGCCAAATTACAATTACAGTGATATTCATGTGTTGAAAAATTATGCAGCCATTATGATTGAAATTAGCTTGCTTTTTAAACAAAAGAGTAAGAGCTAAAAGTAGCTGTACAAGTTAAATTCAGAATGCAAGTGTACATAGTTGATATTCATCGTAATGCCACTGATGTTGAGCTAGTTAACATTAATTAAGAGAGCATTTCTAGTAGATTCAGAGATATGCTAGTATGACATATCTCTGACCAGGGATTATATGCAGGGGCAGTTTCTACTTACCTTCCCCACCAGTTTGCATTGTGATGAGGTGCATATTTTGTATGTCCCTACCAGGAAATGATCCTCTGAGCATGCTCAGTACTTAAAAAAAAACCACCCACACCCAAACAAACCCTTCCACTTGCAAACTATCCAAGGAGCGCAGAAAACAGCTGCAGAGAGGCAATTCAATTTGCCGTCCCTAATCAGCTAGGCTTTAGCAGCAGTGATAAAGGTCAGTATAACACAGTGGTGAGTGGGCAAGCCTGTTTTCACAAGCTTTTGCTCTAGGCTTGTAGTCAGATCTACCAGTTCTAAAGAATCACTCCAAACAGTCAGCAAACCACCTCTGGTGCTATGTCAATTACAGATGGGAAGTTAAGAGACTATCCTGTCTTCCCCATTTCCATTTTCAATTCCTTGTTTTTTTGAATCCTTCAGATATTGAACCAATGCAACTAGAAATGAGCAAGATTCCATCCCCCACCCCCAATGAGCTATAGAAAAAAATGTAGAGTCTTACATACCATATTTTTTAGACTATAAGATGCACTGGTGTATAAGGTGCACCAAGGTTTCACAGAGATAAGTAAGAAAAAAAGTTTTTGTCCTCCTCAGGCCCAGGAACACTCTGCAAACCTCTCAAGCCCTCTGCGCATCCCATTTTTGCAAAAAAAAAAAAAAAAGGGGGGGGCATTTTTTTTTTTGCAAAAATGTGATGCAGAGGCAAGGTTTCAGGAGGCCAAAAATAGCTTATTTAGTGTATAAGATGCACTGACATTTCCACCCACCTTTTTTAGGGGTGGGGGAGGTGCATTTCATACTTTGAAAAAAAAAGGTAGTTTATATTTGTATTTATCATTTTTGGTCTTTATTAACATCCTGGATTTCTCTGGATAATAACAGAGAATTTGACACCTTCCCCACTCAATGCCAAATATGAGTGTTGATGCTTTAGAGTAGACGGGCACATTCCTGACTTTTAGGAATAAGCATGAGCATAACAACAATGAGAATTGGATGTGTGTGTTGAAAGAGAATACTCTCAACATTCCTCTCCCAATTTCAGTGGTGGCCTATTTTGGATGAAGTCCGAATATTTTGTCATGATAACAAGCTTGCAGAACATTTTGGAGTCTTTAAAGAAATAGCAATAGTACTTAGAGTTATATACTGCTTTTACAGCCCTCTCTAAGTGGTTTACAGAGTCAGCACATTGCCCCCAACAATCTGGGTCCTCATTTTACTCACCTTGGAAGGATGGAAGGCTGAGTCAACCTTGTGCCTGGTAGGATTTGAACTGCCGAATTTCAGCTAGAAAGCAGCTGAAGTAGCCTGCAGTACTGTACTCTAACCAATGCGCCACCTCAGCTCTTAGATACATCTTCTGATCATCAGAATTGATGCTAAAGCCCATGTTCATGATTGTCACCATGCAAAACTTTGACAATTAAACCCTAACCATTACATTCCTTTTCTTATCTGAAAGGATGTTAGCGATACTGACACTTTATGTCCCAGCATACATCAAATGACCAAAAGCTATACTGGTAGTTAAAGATATTGTATCAAGAATGGCTCCTTTCCTTCTTTGTAGGGACATTCATCTTCATTGGAAACTATGTTAAGCTTCATTTGTTCTTTGCATGTCAGTCACAATCTTTTGGTGAGATACAGAGAACAAATGGAGCAACAGTAAGCAATGCAATATATGAATGGCTATATAATTACAAACAAGATAATTGGCTTGAACAGTTGCACTTCTATTTCTACTAGTTTTTTTCTCATCATCCCTATCACCCATTTCCCCCCACTCAGGACTGTATGACTGTAACTTGTTGCTTGTATCCTAAGATTTTTATTAATATTGATTGTTTCTTCATTGCTTATTTGACCCCTATGACAATCATTAAGTGTTATACCACATGATTCTTGACAAATGTATCTTTTTCTTTTATGCACACTGAGAGCATATGCACCAAGACAAATTCCTTGTGTGTCCAATCACACTTGGCCAATAAAGAATTCTATTCTATTCTATTCTATTCTAATGCATGGCCGGCATTTTAAAACACCGTCCGAAATTGCTCCGGAGCTGGAGAAATGCGGCTCGAGCGCATGCGCGCTCTCTGGCTTCCATATTGCCGATGGAATGTCGGCTTTTGGCAGCACACCAACTGGTGCGCTGCCTTTCGGGCCAGGGGGAGGAAGTACTGAGTCGCCCTATTTAAGGGTGGCTCGAAGCGACCTCCTCCTTTTGCCCTCGCCATCTGAAAGCAAACACCCGCCCACCATCCTCTATCATACAGTGTGCCCGAACAGGGTCGCCTTGGGGCCAAATAGGAATTTTTTGCAGTCTCTCCTATGGGTGCGGCCATTTTTTTGCCTATTCCACACTGATGTTAAGAATGGACTGGTTCGGGGGTGTGGCGCAATGTAGATACATATCTGGTCAATTTGGCTTTCCCTCTGGTCACTGGGATTGGCAGGTTAGGGGCGGAAATGGGCAGTAGGAACAACTGCGCATTCACCTTTTGGGCATCTTTTCAAAGATGATGGGTCACCTCTTCCCATGAACTATAGGTTTGTGCAACTTCAGGGACTGGAGGGAGGATGTCCATGGGACTCACCTTATCCAATTTCCTGTGGGGATTGGAGGGTGAGCTCCTCCCACATGCTTAAGGAGCGTAGCTCGGACCCAGGTGAAGGTGGCTATGTTCACCTGGTTCAGCAAGGAGTTATGCCCAATAGTTGCCTATGAATGTTTTGATAGGTAATTGCCACCCTATTAGTCCTCTGCAGGTCCTTTGGTTACACTTGTTATAACATTTACATTTACATTATTTAAATTTTTGTTAATTTAATAAAGTTACCCCATTTTAAATTCCAGCTTCTGTCTCCGCGTCATTATTCCGCTTCCGGTGCAATTCTATTCTATTCTATTCATTGAATTTGCACATAGTTGAGTTACTTCTTCTTGTGGCTGCCACCTGTCTCTATTGTCTCTTCCTCCCATGCTCATTTTATCTTCATACAGTATGTTCTCCTAAAAGTTACATAATAAATTCCTTTCCAGTCCTGAATATATTGTTAGGAATAGCTATTATTAAAGAGCTTTTGCCCACTTTGCTGTAATGACATGAGAGTTAGGAGAAATGTGTCAGTTAAGTTGAATGCAGGAGGAGTAGAATATATAAATATTACATATATTTATATATACAGTATTTATATATTTATATATTCTACTACTCCTGCATTCAACTTAACATTACATATGGTAAAGCCAACATAGTATAGAATGAATGGGTGCAGAATGATTATGCCTTAAACAAAAACATGAATGGTCTGTATGATAAAAAGTGTATACAGGTGGTTTTGTCAGGAAGAGAGAATGAAAGAGGACTGAATTGCAAGTCAAAGATATAAAAGAAGTGTGAAAGGGACAATAGAAAAAGGGAAAACTGAGAATTCATCTAAGCATATCTTTTTTTCCACTCTGCTCTGAAATTTGAATGTCTGGAGGAATGTAAAAATGGATTGAAGTCTTAAAGTATTTTATAAGTGGTCATAGTAAAACAAGGGTCATTCATGTACCGAATAAATGTAGGTTCACGATAAAAATGTGGGACTAGCAAAAAAGAGAGGTTTGATTACGTAGAGAGAACAAATGAAATCAATATTGAATAGAATAAATAGATGAAGAAGTGAATAGATTGAGGCAGGGCCGCCGATAGGCCGGTACTACTGGAACTGGTGTCAGGGGCCCAGCCAAATTGAAAAATGGGGGGGGGGGGGTTGCCGGCCTCCTGGCACCCACAGTAATTTGTGCCCAGTGAGCAGCTCCTCGCACAGGCGCAGTACCAGCCCTCTCTTGCCGGCCGCCTGCCTAACCAACGGGAGCGGGACTCATTTGCAAGAAAAAGGCGCACCCTCTGGCCCTTGCGAAGCAGGACTCGAAGCCACGATGGAGCCTTTGGCAGCGCGGTCCTCCCGGAATAAAGTAAAGCACGCAGCGAAGGTAGGAGCCCCTTCGGGGTGGCGGCGTTGGGGAACAAGGCTTGGGCCGCCGGGCGCTCACCTCATCTGGGCCCGGGCCGGCAGAGTAGTTTGCTTTTGCATGCCGTCTCAAGCTCCGTTGGTGCCAACCCGGCCCTCCCCACTTCAGAGAGAGGGGGAAAGAAAGGGAGAGAGAGAGAAAGGGATAGAAAGAAAGGGAGAGGGAGGGGGAGAGAAAGAGAGAGAGATAAAAAGAGAAAGAGAGAGGGAGGAAGAGAAAGAGATAGAAAGAGACAAAGAGAGAGGGGGAGAGAGAGAAAAAAGAGAGAAAGAGATATAAAGAGAAAGAGAGAGAGAAAGGGAGACAAAAAGAGAAAGAGAGGGAGAGAAAGAGAAAGAGAGAAAAAGAGAAAAAGAGAAAAAGAGAGAAAGGGAGAGAAAAAGAGAAAAAGAAAGAGAAAGGGAGAGAGAGAGAAAGAGAGAGAAAAAGAGAAAGAGAGAGAGAGAGAAAAAGAGAGAGAAAAAGAGAGATAGAGATAGAAAAGCAGGTGGGGGACACACCTATTTTGCCAGCCCTCAGATGGGCCATAGGGATCAGGTGTATGTGGAGGGGGGGGGTCCCCAGCTTCTGTTCTGCAGAGGGGAAGCCAAAGCCCCCACATGGGTTATGCAGAGTGCCAGTGTTTGGGGCAAGGTGGGGGGTGGGGGTCTTCCTTAACCCCCATTTCTTTGGTGGGGCTAAGAGGCCTGCCTAGCAGGGCTGGTGTGTTGCTGAAGGTCTTGTCGAGGGAGACCAGTGCAGCCCCCCCCCACTCCCATCCCCAGGGAAGGGGGTTCTGGCATCACTGCCACTGGCTTTGGAAAGAAACCCCCGGACTCTTCAGGGAGTGGAGGGAGGGGTCCGTAGTGCAGGGCTGGACAATGGCTGAAGACCAGTTGACTGCAGCTTTCAGAATTCCTCAGCCAGGAATATGGAGAAGACAGTTTGAAAATTTAAAAGGGAAGGAAGGAAGGAAGGAAGGAGGGAGGGAGGAAAGAAGGAAGGAAGAAGAGAAAAAAGGAAAGAAAGAAAAAGAAAAAAGAAAGAAAGAGAAAGAAAGAAAGAAAGAAAGAGGAAGGAAGGAAGGGGATGGGGAGGGAGGAAAGAAGGAAGGAAGGAAAAGAAAAACAAAAAGAGAAAAAAGAAAGAAAAAGGGAAGGAAGGAAGAAGGGGGGGGCCCAGACACTTAGGCTGTATGGGACCCCAAAATTCCTGATGGCGGCCCTGGATTGAGAGGAAAGAGTAGATCAAGAAAATAATGGCTGGGTGATGTTGTTGAAATTATGAAAAAGAAAGTGTTGCATTTAAAGATAAAGATAAATTTTGAAATGGTGTAGCAGAATTCATTAAAGGAGAAAGTTATATAAAGTTATAGTGAATCATGTAAGCTAGTTTTAACTACCAGTATGTTATGTTTGCTTTTGTTTTTTTTTAATCTCATACCTTTGGTTTATTTATTTTTTTCCCTTTTCTGAACTCTGCTTAACACTGCTTAGTCACACATTATTCGCAACTTTTAAAGCCAGCTTTTCTCTCTTTGTTGTTATTACTCAGTTTTAACATCTGTAATCTGTAGACTTAAAACTAAATTATGTTTCAATGATGGCAGGTCATCTCAAAGAAATGGCTATTTGGGAGAAAACTTTGATCTTAATGTACTTATCTATGTAACAATGATTTGATTTTGGAATAATGGATACTCATTCCATAACAACATGCTCTATAGACTTGGGTTATTTCAAGCCTAAAATGATCCAGAATGTTTCCATAAGTGAATTGTATTATTCAGTATAGAAAGATGGCACAGCATCCCCATGATAGTATATGATAACAAACATATAGGAGCCCTAATATCTTTTTCTGGCTGGTACCAGCTAATCTAATATAGAAAAAGAGAAAACTATAACAATAGAAAACAGAGAAAGACAAATTCTGGTTAATCATCATGTTAAAGAAGCACAACTGCTAGCTTTCTCGTCATCTATAGCTATTTTCTAAGGCTAATACTATTCAGTATGCATATTCTAAGCCTTACTGAACACAACTGCACTTGCATAAGATTATATTGCAAGCCTTTATATCAGTATCTGAAAGCCTCATCAAATTCAGTGGTCCTTACTTCAAAACAGGCCAAAGTAGGCCAGGTTGTGATGGTGGGTCTTGTTTTGTGTGTGTGTGTGTGTTTTTGCAACAACAAAAACAACAACAACAATAACAATAATAACAATAATAATATGTAGACATTGTGAGGCATGTGAATGGGACAAACAAAAAGCCAGTCTTTTTTACCTTCTGAGTTTTGGGCAAAAGCTAAAATATATGTTTTTAGGATTTAGCAATGAACTTCTTCCATCAGAGAATTTCACTTATAAATGTCCAAGAGGGCACCAACTAAATAATGTTTGTGTTGTATATGTAAATACGTGGCACATTTTTTTATAATATATAAGGTACAATTCCATCATTTTACATGCCAAGATGACCTATTCTGAACACTGAATAAGGTAGTATAACAATAATGTTTTTCCAACTAGTGTTGCCTCTTTATTTTTATATTGATTGACTGATTTATAATTTTAATCTATCTGTTCTGCAGCAGAAGAATTAAATCCTCACAATTTAATATGCTAAATTAGTCTGAGACATAGCAAGTGGCCAAAGCCCGCCAGCAATGCACAGGGAAGAGAGAATTTGGTGTTCCATCTTAGACAGCCAAGGCCCTTGGGTTGGCCTCTTTCCTATCCTATTCCATTGTTGTGTCTAAAGCAATAAGTTAGCGCGTGCCTCTTTTTCTGATGTACATTTGAAAGATTCTTCTATGTTTATATTTCTTATGCCAGCGTGCTGCATTCTGTAAAAAGAAAAATGATAATTGTGAGTTTATGTTTGTGTTTTAGTTTTCTACCATGGATAAAATATTTGCCTTTTGATTCAGGAACACATGGAAGATGCTTTTCACTAAAATATGTAATAAATGTTTCTTCATTATTGTCCATCACATAGTCCTTGCTTTCTTCCCACGTTTTATGTTCTTTAGAATCATTAGTAACTTGGCAATGACATCATGGAGCAGGTTCTGTCAGTGTCTCCGGAGGCACCGCCATCTTGAATTTTGCTTGTGCGCATGGGCAGAAGCTAATTTTTGCTTGTTTGCATACACAGAAGTTATTTTTTATTACTGTAGGAGCACAGCGTGACACTGAGTGAACCAGCAGCAAAAGGATCCAGAACCCATGCCTGATTAGAGGTAAAGAAAGGGACAGAGCAGCTTGCTAACCAAACACCACCCTGGCCTTGATTCACTCAAAGAGAGGAAAATAGTTCCCATTTTTTCTCAGGTTTACAACCTGAATGTGTGTGTGTGTGTGTGTGTGTGTATGTATCTATGTATCTATGTATGTATATATATGTATATCTGCCTTACAAGGCAAAGGTTGCAGGTTCAAGTCCCAGTGGGTATGGCTAGCTGATGAGGCCAAAATAAGGCCGAAATAGATCTATCCTAGTCTCCCTTAATTTTCAAATTCAACAAAAAAACATGTGACATATATATGTGTGTGTGTGTGTGTGTGTGTGTGTGCATTTTCTGTTGGATTACCCTGGTATATTGAAGGAACGTCACAGCTCCTTTTTGCCTCTAGGCCCAACCCAGGGCCATTTCAAGGCAATTAATTTATTCATAGCCAACAAACTATGTTCTGTATGTATCACATGTTTTTGTTGAATTTTTAAAATTAAGGGAGACTAGGATAGTGCTATTTTGGCCTTGTTCTGGCCTCATCAGCTAGCCATACTCTTACTGGGATTTGATCCTGGGGCCTCTGAGGCCTTACAAGTAAGGGTATGGCTAGCTGATGAGGCCAGAACAAGGCCAGGAAGTTTCAACACAGCATGCAGCTGCTGAGCTATCAAACCACACCCACCCACCAGTATTTATAGAGGGAAAGCAGCTCAGGTCTCGCTGTGTTCGCCCTAGAACAAGGACAGAAGCACCAGCCTAAAGATGACGAGTGGGACCTCGTTGAAACGTCGCCAGAAATTTCTGAATCCTACATGGGAAGAAACCTTCTTGTGTGCAGATTATGCTAACTGGACATTTTAAGAGTTGTAGTGCAATATATCTGATTGGCACAAGATTTGAGAAGAGTGACTGACCATAGACCTTACTGGTAAGCAGTTGAACGGAATAAATAAGATGGATTCCATTGCAGATTTCTCTTTGGTTCCTGAGTAATCACTCCGGAACCAAAGAAAAATCTGCAATGGAATCAGTTTTGTATGGACAAAAATTAGAAGGTACATGAACCGAGAAAAGTAATCTCATTTTGGAAAAGGAGTAAGTACGAGATCCATGTTGAACACCTCATTTATATTCCCTGTTAGCTATCATTTCAGAGTTTATGAACATATCTTATTGGTGAATTGTTATAGTGAGATATATGAAAGCAGGTCCAAATGCGACCTGACACCTCTAAGTTGGATTAGAGCATAAATGGGGTTTACAAGGGTCTTTTTCTGCCTGTCTACAGATCTGAGGTCTAGTGGCAACAGGCAGCCTTGAATGCAATGAGGGAATGCTCTGGCATAGTCTAGAGCACAGCCTTAACGTCCAGAACAGTATGTTTTATCCTCATTACATGTTTTATGAAATGTTGTTGGCGCGAATGTGAAATTGTTTGGCTGTGCATTCATGGATCTGGCAAATCAAAAACTGTAAGTTTAGCATCTCCTTTTTTAAAAAGGAAAATGAAGTTGGATATTTTTAGCTACTCATTGTTAGCTAGAGAACAAAGCCATAGCTAAGTTATTTCGTCTTTTGGTATTTGTTTGACTGTCAAATCCTTCTATAGTTAAGACATGGCTGTTTGTTATTCAGTAATCCCTGGAGGGTAAGAACATTCTGCCTATAGGCAGCGCACCAAAAACTAATAGCATGAAATACAACAAGCCCATTTTCAATATACAATAGCTGTTGGGTCAGGCAGTAGCTGTACTTTGCTGTCAGCAGGCAACTTACATATAGACTTGTAAACACTTGCTACTCTCAATGCCTATCAACACAAATTACAATGAGAGACAATTGATTTAACTTTGACGAGGAAAACATCTGATTTTGATAGATCTTCACAAGCAGTCAAGCCTGAGATGATCTAAACACTATCAGCTAATTATGTTGCACGATTCACTGGAGCCGGAGAATCTTTCTGAAGAAAAAAATGCATTACTTAGGGCACATTCTCATGAACCCTTAATATAGATTAGAAATCCTTAAAACTCGACAACCCTTTTGTTTACACAGCTATACTGTAGTAGCCCAAACCCTTTAAGTTCCAGGCTCACCGATTTTAATCTCTTTCAGTGTTCAATTAATAGGTTGTGAGAGAGGGGTTCAAATTAAAAGATACATCTGTTCCAGTGGTTACATTTGATGCTGGAGTATTTTCTTTTATTTTACATATTTGCATCAACATTTCCTCACATTTTAAACCCAAAATCAGTAATTAAAAATGAAAAGCAGCTAAAGAAAAATAAATAACTTTCAGAAAGATAATTATTCATATTATATAATGACAACAGCAAGAAAGCTAGGCTTATCTACTAATGCAGAAGAAAAGAATAAGGACCATAAAAAGCCCATTAGAGCAGGACTTGCTTTCATTTTTGGAAGAGATGGGCTCCATTGGTTTGACAAGCAAGGAAATTCTAGGAGCCATCACCAAGAAGGCTCTATTATGTACATTGGAGTATGCAATGTATATCTACACAGTGTAGGAAAGTCCCGGCTTTTTCCTAAGATCTGTGAACATGTAAGTACAACACTAGTATTGCAAATTCTGTATGACAAGATTTTACTTCACTGGTTCAAAGTACTAATGTAAGTACTAATGTAAGTACAACACTAGTATTGCAAATTCTGTATGACAAGATTTTACACTACTGGTTCAAAGTACTAATGTTCAAGGATTTGGACTGAGTGCCAATATTGCATGGTAAAAAATGCTTGACACAAAGTTTGAAAAGGCTAAAACCAATATTTTTATCCTTACCTTTATGTAGACAAAAAAGTTAATTTAGGCATATTCAACAGTGTTACAAAAAAACCTTTAGTCTGTGAAAATAGCAATGAAGAGATGCTCAGAATAAGTTCAAAATGAAAGAAATATATATATTTTTAAAGATATTATTTTCTTACAGAGGGACTACAAAGCAGTTTGCTTATAGTTGTAGGAAAGCAGAACAGACAACCTGGTAATTTAACCAGCATACTTTCTGCAAGGAGAGAAAAGTACAATCATTTGTCAACTCCATAAAATCACCCCCTGAAAGAAAACAGGACAACGTTTCTAGCTGAAAGAGGTAATATGTGCAGGACTCTGATCCTGGGAGCATAGCTCCATATCCTGACTTTTCCTGAACTCTTTGTAACATATAAATATTTAGCTGCTGCTAGAAAAGTGCTTTTAAAAGTATTAACCCTGGGCCACCAACCCATCTCCTTTCCCTAGTGTTAACAGTATCCACATCCTTATAGGTGTTTCTCTGTAATCAAAGAAAACAAGAAATTATTTTTACAAGCCTTGGGCAAAACAAATAAATTAGATTAAAAGAAAGTAATAAGGGTTCCTAAACACTGCAGGGTAGTGTAAAATGGATTTTGATTTCTGTGCGTCATAAGCAGGGAATTGTTTGGACTGGACAGAATTTTTTATACTCTGACAACCATGATGGGGAAGGCAAGTAACAATTAACACAATTATATTGTCAGACTTTGAATATAACAAATAAAAGCATAAGTTGATTATGTTTAGATTTTCAGAATTGAAAGTACTGGGGGGAAGTCTTTTTTTTTTTTAAACCACTGACTCAGCCTTAGAAAGAGCTCTATCAATAGATAAAACTCTTTTTTACATTTTGTTAAAAATTCTTTCATACATATTTCCCTTAATACCCCAAATGTTATTACTAAAAAAATCAATTTTTCTTAGTGTGAAAAGTTGACCCTTCAGAACCTCTGATCTGAAAGAACTCTGATTTCTGCAGAAAGTTAATCACATGCAGACTGTTTTGCATTGTAATGCCTTTTGCAGTGCAAGAATTAAGAATTCACTGATAAGAATATTCTTAGGCCTTAGTAGATTACTGAGATGTACATTTTAATTTCAATTTAATTTGAAATAAATGCTATATTCATAGTTCAATATCCTTACAAATATATCAGTTGACCACATGTATACTTGTAATGCCTGTTTGTGTGTGGTCATTATTAAATATAAAAATTATGCTCATATTCACCAAGTATAGATTAGATTAGATTTATTGGATTTATATGCCACCCCTCTCTGCAGACTCGGGGCGGCTCACAACAATAGCAAAAAACAGTACATAGTGACAAATCCAATGCCCACCAATCCAATTACAATTTTAAGTTAAGAAATTCATAAAACAATCCCAATATATATAAAAAAACAAGCACACAATCAATCAAACAGCAAAACAACATGGGCAAGGGGGAGATTTTAGTTCCCCCATGCCTGACGGCAGAGGTGGGTTTTAAGGAGTTTACGAAAGGCAAGGAGAGTGGGGGCAATCCTAATCTCAGGGGGGAGCTGGTGCCAGAGGGTCGGAGAATGTATTTATTACAACGCCTACCTTAGTAATATATGGATTTCTTGTGTATTGTCCATATACCTCTGGTCATGAACGCTTCTGACCATGACTAAATCGGGTCCCAACCAAACAATTCACAATTATTTTTTTGTGTGGCCGATTGCCCCTTCCGTGCCATTTTTTTTGTAAGTGCCAAATTTCCAAAATTAGGTTCTGATCACAACAAAATTGGTTTGCAGCCAAAGTTATGGAACGAATTACGGTTATAACCAGAGGTTCTACTGTACATAGCCAACAGCTGAAACAGCACTACTTTCTAAGCATCTATAAATACATATATATCATCCTGTGCTAATTCAAATTCAAACTATCAAGTGTGCAACTATATATGCACAGAATATATAATAATTCATGTTGGTATTAGCTATGTGCATATAAAATAGTCTAAAAGTGGATATAAATATGACTCTGACTGTACATGCTGTTCAATGTACCAGATTGAGCCACAGTGATTTTTATTATTCCTGAGACTGTTGAGAAGGAGAGGGGAAAGCGACCCATAAATACTTTATGTCTTATTCCCTCAGGGCATAAAACTCATAGATTTATGCATACTGCAAATATATAAACAGCATGTGGGAGAGGAAAAAATAAGCTATTAGGAAACATAAATTACCTGAAAGAACTTTCAGCTGTACTACAGGTTTTCGGCAGAACTCTTGAAACTGGTTTCACTGAGAAGTATACCCACATTTCATAAAGAACAATGACGTTTGCTTCTGAATTTGAAGCACGGCAAGATCTGGCTTAGAACAGAGTGAAAGTAGCCGGTGTAGATGGTATTAGACAAACTCTAGGAGCTGCTTTCCCAAAAATAACTTAACTGTAACCCAGATCTGAACAGAGGCAAAATGAGTATCTGGATGTCTTTCTTGCAGAGCTCCATACCTGGGACAGAAGATGGCAATGGGTTAGTTGAATTAATTTCCCCTCATTTGGGGAGATGGGGAAGGAATCCAAGCTCACAAGTCACCTCATCAGGGTTGCAGAATCTGAATGATTCTCCCACAGCTTTGTGTATGAGAAAGGCTAATAACGATAGTTGATAGTCGGTGGGAGTAAAATATTATGTCTTGCTTGAGTTGAAAGCCTACCAGAGTCTTTGGGGCATATTCCCTAAGCCAAAGCCCGTTTGTATTTGGAAGAGTTAAAGACAAGAAAAAGGAGAAGTTTCCCTTCCCAATATTCAGATAATAGCAAAACCTGCAATGCTTTGCTTCAGTTGTGTTCAGGATCTCACCAGAATCCTTGAATGTGAGATATAGACAACATTTTGCCAGGCCCAGACAATGTATGAATATTGCTTGTATGATTCAAAAAAGAGTTCAGATGAAACAATCCCAAAACTGCTGACTACAGGAGGACTACCTCTTGTAAGCAAGGAAGGAGCAAATAAACTACCAGCTCAGTGTTCAGTGATGGGGACAGAAGTAGACAAGTTTATCAGAGTTTATTGCAGAAAAAAACAATTTCCTGAAGCACACAGAGATGACTGATTCAACTGGATTCAATAACTTCTTTAACACACACACCCACATACCATATTTTTCAGAGTAGAAGACGCACCAAAATATAAGGTGCACTTTAGTTTTGGGACAGGAAAATAGAGAAAAGAATCTGCTTGCCAGGTATTCATCTGACTAGTGTCCACAGTGTGGTCAGTATATTATTTTATCCCCTGGTTAGGGCTTTAAAAACTTTATTAGGAGAGAGTAACAATAAAAGAGCTTCCAAGCCAGTAAAAGCTGGGAACATCATTAGCACCTGGAAAGAAACATTCAGAACAAATCGAGCAATGAGAAAAATCTTACAAAGACTTAGGGCTTGGAAAACATTCTTTGCAGAGAGTAACAATGAAAGAACTTGCAAGCCGGTAAGAGCAGGGACCATTGTTAGCACCTGGTTAGGTCTGGAAAGAAACATTTGGAGCAAATAGAGAATGGGGGGGGGAATCAAAGACAGGGTTTGGAAAACTTTCTTCGTGGAGAGTAACAATGAAAGAGCTTGCAAGCAGATAAGAGTCGAGAACATCATTAGCACCTGGTTAGGGCTGGAAAGAAACTTATTTGGAGCAAGTTAGAGCAGTGAAAAAAAACCTGCAAAGACTTAGGGCTTGGAAAACATCATTCACAGAGAGAAACAATGAAAGAGCCTGCAAGGAAAGAGCTGGGAAGATCGTTAGGAGCTAGCTGGGCCTGGGGGGGAAAAGCTACATTCAGAGTACATTCAGATGCACCTAATCAGCCTCTTTTAGGGAGGAAAAAGATGGGTCTTATACAGTGTGTGTGTGTAGGACTTGGCATATTCGGGTCTTTTCCTTTGTAAGGTTGAGAGAATCTTGGTGATGTTTCAATGAGGTCCCACTCATCATCTTCAGGCTGATTCTTTGTTTGCCTGAGCACAAAGCCGAAAACACCAGCCTGAAGATGATGAGTGGGACCTCGTAAAAACATCACCAGGATTCTATTAATTTTATATGGGAAAAGACCTGAATATGCCAAGACCTACATACCTATATCTGTGAAAATCTACGAAAACCAACAACAGAGAGAGAGGATAAGGTAGAAGGAGGTAAGTAAGAAAAAAAGTTTTTGTCCTCCCCAGCAAGCCTCCCAAACCCTCTGCGCACTCCCCCCTTTTTTCTTTGCAAAAATGAGTATGGTTTTGCCTTCCCCCAGGCCCCCCTGCAGGCCTTCCAAACCCTCTGTGCACCCCATTTTTGCAAAAAAAAAAAAAAAAATGGCCCAATTTTTCACAAAAATCCGATGTAGGGGAAAGATTTCAGGAGGTCAAAAATAGTGTATAAGATACACATAAGGAGTGTATAAGATACACATAAGGAGAAGAAAGTCTTCTGCTGATGGAGGACAGGAAACCCATGCTTTCTCTAGGTTGCTGTTTCTTTGTAAAGTCTGCATTGGGACTGTACTATGTGGTACTGAGGCTTCTATTCTTGGATTTAGATGGGATTATAGAGGGATTTGTCTGAGGCATGGGGGGTCAGTTTGGATCGGAAAGGATCTGCAATGAGAGCAGCTGGGTTGTGTCTAAAAGATTGTGTCTTAAAGATGGAGGAAAAGGGACACAGCCTCCATTTTGTTTGTTAGTTTTATTTTTCTCTGCTACTCCTGAAACTGGTTTCTTTTCAATTGAAAAACTCTGGATGGTATTGTACTGGATGAATGACTTTCAATTCTAGTATAATTTAGTATGTATCTCCAGCCCTGTAATCTAGTGATTTGGGAAAAGAATGGTTTACTTTGCCTATCTAAAAGTTTGCTCACAAATGAGAAAAATGTGGCCAGTGCAATTATTTTGTTCTTTGAGTGGCAGTGAAAAGAAAAAAAGTCGTTAGCAGTGATACTATATGAACATTTAAAGAACTATGATAGTACAGGTAAAAGATAGGAACAATATGAGCTGCATTGCTGCTAAAAAGCTGTAAATTCATACTTGTTCTGTGTAGAAAGCCAAAAGAGACAGAATAAATTTGGGAAATACATCTGCAGCAAGCACTGGCCGCCAAATAGCTTAAGAGATGCCTTTTAGATATCAAAAAGTGTAGTTGTGTATGTCTATGTGCATGTTTTGGCGGGCTTCAAGCAGGCTTGATTACAATCATATACATTTGAAACAAAGGTTGTTCTGAAAGTAAATGGACTTTCACTATATAAATATGTTTAAATTCATGAAAGGAATATTGAAGGACTAGAAATATTTGGAAATGCAACTCAGAGTTTGGAGCACTATTTTTAAAAAAAGTTGGAGCAAACATCTGTCTGGCATTCCTGACCAAGTTTGTGGAAGATACAGTGGGAGTCTCCCCTGCTCTCTTTCTTAATGACAAAATGCAGAACCTACTAAATTTCTAAAATTATCAGAGGGGGAGCAATTCTGAATCCACAAAAATGAAAAGAGGCTTACGCTCTTTAGTTGTTAATAAAAGTACTGTTAAGTGCTCAAAAACACATTTGAAATAGCAAAAACAATAGCACTTGCTTATATACTGTCCCCCAGTGCTTTACAGCCCCCTCTAAACAGGTTATAGAATCAACATATTGCCCCCAAGTAATCTGAGTCCTCACTTTACTGACCTTGGAAATATGAAAGGCTGTGTCAACCTTGAGCCGGTGAGATTTGAACTGTTGAACTGCAGGCAGCCAGGAGTCAGCAGAAGAAGCTTGCAGTACTGCATTCCAACCACTGCACAACCATGGCTCATGATGAAAACACACCTCAGGTCTCCTAACTTAAATAGATCGTTTTTTAAAATGTAAAGTATGGAGGGAACTTTAGTTTGGTCACAGGAGATTCTATATAAACTGATAGAATAATCAGAAGGAAGGAAGGAAGGAAGGAAGGAAGGAAGGAAGGAAGGAAGGAAGGAAGGAAGGAAGGAAGGAAGGAAGGAAGGAAGGAAGGGTCACCTATTTTTTTAAATACCAGAAGGCAAGACAAGAAGCAATGGATGGAAACTGAACAAAGAGAGAAACAACCTAAAACTAAGGAGAAACTTCTGGTAATAAGAACAATTAACAAATGGAACAAAAGTTGTGAGTGCTTCAATACTGGAGGCTTTTAAGAAAGGACTGGACAACTATTTGTCATGGTATGGTACTTGGTACTGAAAAGGTTAACTGCTATAGGGTTTTCTGCTTAAGCAGGGAATTGGACTACCTCCAAAGGCCCCTTCCAACTCTGTTATTCTGTTATTTTTCTGGAGTTTATTATAATAGCTTATTTGGGAATCCTATTACATTCGTTGCACCCTTGATTAATTGGGACTTAAGGAATCTATGAAGGTCTTAATACTTTTGCCAAGTTCAAACTATTACAGAATATCTTTTACATTTTTTTTATTTTTATCATTCTCCTTTACTAGTAAAGACTTCCGCTATACTATACTTCCTCCTCCCTCCCTTCCTTCCTCCCTTCCTTCCTTCCATGATTCCTCTGTCAGTTTCTTTTGTAGCACTTTAGTTTAATCTAATTCATTTTTATCTTTCCTTATTAATTGAAACATTCTCATTTGCAGCTCCGGTCCTTGTAATTTTTTTGCAAGTAGCCCTGTAAGTGTGCACCTATTGAAAACTAGATTATTTTCCAGCAAGAATAGAAATATGCCACAAATAATGCAGATCATGGTTTCTGAAGCATTTCTGTTTGTATTCTGTTCCTTAGAGCACTACCAATACAAGTTGTTTAATTCTTATTGTTCTCTTTCCAGGCTGTTGGGCAAACCAAGTACCAATTGAAGATAATATTTGTAATTCAGGTTGAACTGGTGTGTCCTTGGTGGTCTCTGATTGTATGAATTGTCCACTTAAGGGGGGGGGGATATGTTAGAGTTTTCCTCTTAAATTATTTTCCTTATTCGATATTATTTATTATTATTATTATTATTTATTCCATTTTTATGCTGCCCTTTTCCTTAAATTCAGAGCTGTTTACAACATGTTAGCAACAGCACTTTTTAACAGAGCCAGCATATTGCCCTCACAATCCGGGTCCTCATTTTACCCACCTCGGAAGGATGGAAGACTGAGTCAACCTTGAGCTGGTGATGAGATTTGAACCGCTGACCTACAGACCTACAGTCAGCTTCAGTGGCCTGCAGTACAGCACTCTGCCTGTTGCGCCACCCCGGATCTTGGTACCCATTTTTCCCCTTTCAAGCACCTTTAGCTTCTGAAATACATTTTGGAGCTTTTACACATTCTCAATGAAAATGCCTCCTCCTCCTTTGATGTTATTAATTTCAGGAAGGAACTGAAAACCCTATTCTGATTACTTTTTTATTATCTCCAGTTTGATTAAGGACCCTTTCTATTTTCAAAGAAAAAAATAGTTATGGTCCAAATGACTAACCATATCATACAAAAAAGGGGATGATTTAATTAATTATTAATTTCTTGGGGGGGAAGAATGGGGAAGGGGCTATCTTAGGATATAGTTCAAGTTTATCATGAAGGGCTGGGGACTCCTGTCAGAACTGCCATTTTATTTCTTCATATCCTTAATCCTTATGTTAAACTTTCTTTGGGTATTTAAAATAGCGATTTGAATACTTTAAATACCTCAGCTGTAACTAGGGTACGACTGGAGTTTTGATTCTTGTACTTTACAAATTCCTCCTCAGAATTGCCTCCCCACTCCCAGATATGACCCCTCCCCACATTTGTTGTCATCGGAAGTCCAGTTTTAAAATACTAACTGTTGCAGAACTTTCTATGGATACAAGAATACAATCTGAAATCAAACTCCGTACATGGATGGATGTTTCATTCTCATATATGTATATTCAACAGATGACCCTCTATTCTCAGAGGATTTATAGATGTTATCTGATATATTGTATGGCCCTGGGATGTCTTCCCAACATTCATAGCATTGGATTGGTAAGTGTATACATTTATATAGTACAGCATTGGTAAGTGTATACATTTAGTTTAAATAGCCAACTTTTCTTTTTCCCTTGTCAAGTTATTATTATGTGGTGTGAAAGCTATGATTAATTAACATTAAAAAATACAGACTTTCTACACTCTATGATCTCAGGCCAACCATATTATATCTCAGATATTGTCACACCAATTAACAGTATCTGGACTTAGCCAAGGAGGACTGGATTTATGCCTATACACAATACTGTCCAAACCCGCCATATTGTGAAATTAAAAAAAACACTTTTGTGGACATCTGTTTGACTAAGATGGAGAGATGGAAAGGACTTAATTAAAGAGACAAAGTGTGGAGTTATTTCGGGATGGCTTTAATAAGTTTGTCTAATATTGGCAGACACATATAGCAAATGGTGGTGACTATACGGAGAAGTAAATACAGGTAACAAAAGAACTCATTTCAAGAATTAGTTCCCTATTTCGTTTACTAAAATATCCCTATTAAAGTTTTGGCAGTGGAGGCATTTCTTTTCATTCAATTCTGATATGTTTTGTCTATCTAATATTTGTACTAGCCATGATTATTGGCAAAATGCAATGACCGCTTGTGAAGTGTAACTATCAAAACTGGGTATTAGACAATATTTTACATTTTTGCTGATCAAATTATTCATACATCTAGGCTGTCTAATATGTGCATATTGCATTAATGGGGGATGGGGTGGAAATCCACGTGGGCATTAATTAAAAGGTGATTCTTATCTAATCAATATTTCTATTTATAAAAAGTAAGCAAGTTGTAGAATCATTCTTTTTCCCCCCAGTAAGCTTAATTTGCAGTTATAATCTGTACTTTAAGGGGATGGGGTGGCTCAGTGGCTAAGACACTGAGTTTGTCTATCAGAAGGTTGGCAATTCATCAGTTTGAATCCCTAATGTCACATAATGGGGTGAGCTCCCGTTACTTGTTCCACCTTCTGCCAACCTACCAGTTAGAAAGCACATAAAAATCCAAGTAGAAAAGTAGAGATCACCTTGGAGGGAAGGTAACAACGCTCCAAGTGCCTTTTGTGTTGAGTCATGCTGGCCACATGACCATGGAGAACGTCTTAGGACAGTGCTGGCTCTTTAGCTTAGAAACGGAGATGAGCACTGACCCTAGCCTAGAGCCAGAAATGACTAGTACGAATGTGCTGGGGAACCTTTACCTTTACCTAATCTGTACTTTGGCTACCTAATAAGAAGAGAGCAGTCATTGGAAAAGACCCTGATGCTGGAAAATACAAGGCAAAAGAAAAATGGCACAGGATGTATTGGTTAGATAATGTCATTGATGCAATGAACCTGAATTTGGGCAAACTCCGGGAGACAGTGGAAAACACAGTTATGGTCCATGGGGTCGCAAAGAGTCGGACGTGATTTAAAGACTGCACTAATGTGTGAAATATTGTCCTGGTAGTACATTTGATCAGTTAAAGTAACTGTACTTCTTTTATGTTTGAACCATATCCAGCCAGATTTCTGGTTGTTCTGCAGTTACAGACTGGAGCATATCTACCCTGCTAAGCTGCCATGTGTTATATGTTTCTGGAGGGCAGCAGAAGATGACGTCATCTTCTGTTGCTCCCAACCAACCATGAATGTGACCTGTGCCTCATTTACTTAATTCATGCTAAAAGTAGTATTTCATAATGTTTATTTTATTTTTTTTTATTTTTTTTTATTAGATTTGTATGCTGCACCTCTCCGCAGACTCGGGGCGGCTCACAACAACAATAATAACAATATACAATGTAACAAAACTAATATTAAAAGAAAGTATCTAAAAACCCGTCTTTTAAAAAAGCATACAACACAAACATACCATACATAAACTCTATAAGCCATGTTGCTATTCAGTTTGCCTGTTCTACCTATGTGTTTTGATCCTAATGTAAACTCAGCAGAAATGGGTAATGGGCAGCCAAAAATTTTACTGCCACACTGTGGGTGTGGCTTATTTTGTGGCTGTAGCTTGATGGTCATGTGACTGGGTAGGAGTGGCTTGCTGGCCATGTGACCAAGTGGGAGTGGCTTGAATGATCACCATCGTTTTGTGAACTGTTAAGTCCTTGATTTACAACCTCATCAGTGTCGCTCTCTGGGGTGACGATTTGCTTTGTGTTTCCTGCGCTCTCCTTCCTGGGTTGCCCCCTGTCTCGGGCTGGGTAGCTAGGCTAATGGGTGCCGATCAGCTGTTGAGAAAAGAGGGGGGAGGAAATGGGCCCCCTGCAACTCTTGCCTGTGCTGGTCTCCCTGCCGCTTTCCGAGGAGGAGGAGGAAGGTGGGAGGGGGAGATAGTCAACCGGAACTGGGCACAAAGCTTCATTTCTGCCAGTGGAACTGCATTCCACCCCGTCCTACCTGCTACCCACCCTGGTAAGGTGGAACTAGAATTCGTGGTCTTCTACTTTGTAGTCTGGTGCCTTAACTGCCAGATCAAACTGGCTCTATTATAGCTTCTTTCGTTCTGTCCAGTGACAACTGGATTGTAATTAAATCTTTTCTAACCTCTTTCTTCCAAAAGTCAAGTGCAGGTCAATTCCTTGAACCCTACAGTGGAGAACATTCATTGTGCAATGAGTATCTCAGGAATATTCCCTCCTTTCCCCTGGCTAGGGTCTATAAATATCCTCCTCTCCCCGCCAAAAATCAGGCAATAGAAAGACAACTGTGCAAGGCCTATCTAGTGAGAAGCGAGCCCAGTTTTATATACATTATTAGGAAACCTATTTCTTCCAGTGTGACAGCAGAGGGCCATTTGTATGAAAAAGCAAAATAGCCACCTCATTGCTTTTTTCAAAACATATACAAATGTGAATTTTGCTGGGTAGGAGGGCTGGAGCACCTCTGGAAATCAAGATAAATCTGCTTATACACACATGGCATAATTTGTAGAGAAGGCAAGGTTTATACAAGAAATTGAAGCTTTAAACCTCAAGTACCATAAATAGTATATTTTAAAGCTTCAAGTCAGTTGTAGGCTGGGGGCCAGATCCCTTATTTGGCAGCTGTCGTCATTTTATGATTTATTAAAATGAAGTAACAAAGGGAGACATAACTATTAACAAGGGTGTTTGCAGCATCAGTGGAATATTCAAAAAGCTGGTTTCTTTGCCTTTAATCCTCAGATATCTTGATAGGAAAAGTCTTTCTTCTGCAGAGTTGAAAAGGAACAATATGCAGCTTCCTTCTCTTCTGGTAGCACGAGACTAGTGACCCAGGGGTTCGACTTTATCTTTATTGTTTCTGTTTCTTTAAACAAAAAGGAAACGTTCAATATAAAAATTAGCAATCTTTTTTTTTAACGCAGTTAGTTTTGCTAAAATGGATGGGTGCTTTGAAGTATTAGGGCTGCAGGCAGAAAATAACAAATACATAGGACTTAATGGAAAGAGGGGCCAATGAGATCTGGTGAGAAGTAGAATAAACCATATACAGATACTGTTACTTTAGCGATGGCTTGTGAATAAGTCAAAATTATGTGATTAACATAGAATACTAAATCACCAATTTGTAAATACCTTATGGCTTAGCACATGATATGAACCTAGCCACAGAATGAAATACGAAATAGGCTACCACTGCCCTAGTTGATATAGGTTACATTTCCAAAATATATTCTTATAAGCCTTAGTTATAGTGCAGTTAGTGCTAAGTAAGTTAACAGCACACAATTCTATCTTTAAATTTACCAAACTTTTCAAATGTTACATAGTTGCTTAGAATGTTTGATAGTTCAGTATCTGTTGTGGTTGGCTGTTGGGACACGCAGGCAGAACAGTATCTAGGTTAAAGTGGTTCAGGGTGGCCATGTAGAGATTTTGAGTGCTCGGAGTAAAGATGTTGGACAGAGGATTAAAAAAAACATGTTCATTAACTGATGTTTACAGCCAAATGCAAATAAGGTAATTGAGTTCAACATGATATAGGTTATGAAATCCTTGCAAGATTAGCAGGGATAATGGCCGGAATGCTATGGGTTTGTCCTGATGTAAAAGATCCCATCCTGATCATGTATGCTGATCCTGCAGATTCAGGACACCAGGTTGCAAATGAACTGAAGCATTAGAATGTCATTTTCCATTTCCCAAAGAGCTCTCCTGTGGAAATGGGGTATTCAAGCCCTGATGATCCTTTGACCCCTACAACTTTAATGCTTTGTTTAGAATTTGTGCCTCAAAATATAGTATACAGAAGTATGCCTCATACATACACATAGAAATTGAATGAATGAATGAATGAATGAATGAATACATAGATACATAGATACATACATACATACATACAAACATACATACACACACATGGCATTGTTAAAATTATAGTACTATGCCTGTAAATAAAATTGTTCCTGTAGGTACTGTGAAAATCCTTCCATCCCTTTTAATAAAAAACTGGCTGATAACTGTAGCAATCAGGACCAAATACTGATAGGTAGATAAAGAGGACAATTCTTGGCACCTTTCAATAGTGTCAAGTGATTTCCAGGGTTTTCCAAAATGGGATCTCAGTTGTTGCCATATTTTGGCAAAATGTATACATGCCATATAAAATAGCTGCTAGATACCATATACCAGTGGTGGGCTGCTGCCTGGATGGAGGGGAACGGGGGGGGAGGGGGGCAGTGGGGTAGCAAAAATGGAGCACCCAATTTGCACTGAAAGATGTTGAAATAAAGTGTAGGATGTCCTGCATAAGCCACGCCCACTTTGGTAGCCCTTCACTGCCTTATACTTATCTATAGTTGTATCTAATGTAATATAATAACCTAGATTGATTCAGAATATTTCTGACCAATGAAACATGTAAACATTTAGCATTGCTAGATAACACCTAGGGTGGCAATGGGCAACAAGAATGAAAATATTTGAAAACAAATAGGAAAATTTCCATGATTCTTATATCTTTTTTAAAAACTAAGATTATAGCAATAAGTTATTATATTTTCACCAACCATATGAAAGTAAATTAGGCTTAGATAAAAACAATGTTTGGTTCTTTAATAATGTAAACCAATAATAGTTATCTTGATACCATAGTACTGTATTACCCAACTGCCTTCAACATCATATCTCTTAACTTTCTAGTATCTATCAAGTTTTAAACTCTTAATTTCAAGAGTAGAAAATAGAGAACTTTTTAGCAGCAAGATGTTCATACATGTAAAAGCCAAGTATTTTTCTTGATAATCAGGAAATGTGTGATTTATGTAAAGTTAAGTTGACAAACATTGAACAACTGGGTGTCAAGGAAATAGCCAATTTCTTAAATCCTTGTGTCTTAGACAAACACTGAATGCTTAGTTTGAAGAAGAAATGTACATTGCAGAAGGTATTTGTAATATGTTACAGTACTTTACAAATATAAGGGAGTGTAAAGGAAAGACACATAGGTAGGAGCATGCTCCACCTAGTACATATTCCCTTGCCTAGCTTAAGGCTGAAATTATTTCATTTTTACGTTTATAAGAATCATTGGTTACAGAAATGCACATGTTTGGCATGTTTTATGAACAATTTCTTTACGTCTAATCTCTTAGAATAAAAGACATAGCTTTCAAAAAGAAATATGGATGTGTTAGAATAAATCTTTTAATTTTATCCTAGCATGGATTGCCTTTGACAATGTTCTTGAGAATTACAAGAATTGCAGTCCAAAACATCTAGACTGGAGATACATTGTGTCAGATACGTTTTGTCTGAAACCTTTTTTTGCTGTTGACATTTAAGCGGTAATCTTTTTTAAATATTTTGAGAAACAAATGCAATTTTTGATCAGATTTGTCGTTCTCATATTCACCCAGCTTTTAAATTGAAAACAGGTAGCCCTCATCTTACAACCACAAATGAGTCCAAAATTTCTGTTGCTAAGTGAGACATTTGTTATGTGAGTTTTGCTCCATTTTATGACCTTCCTTGCCACTGTTATTAAGTAAATCACTGCAGTTATCAAATTAGTAACATGGTTGTTAAATGAATGTGGTTATCCCCTTAACTTTGCTTGTCAGAAGGTCACAAAAGATGATCAGATAACTCCAGGACACTGTAACCATCAAAAATATGAATCAGTTGCCAAGTGTCTAAATTTTGTCCATGTGACCATTTAGGAAATGGTCTTTTTTTAATATAATATTTTTATTGGTTTTGCACATTTGAAAATAACATAAAACAAACATAAAACAGTGCACAGTGCATGTGCCCATCACCCGACTGACAATACCCACCACCACCACCACCAATTGCGGGGGTTCAAATATTTACTAGTTTATGTTCTTTTATTTCCTTAGGTCTAATTTGCATTTGTTTACTATTCAAAGAGTGATTGAAGTTTATTTTTCACATTTTCGTCACAAATTCTACTCAACATATAATCTTTCACCTTATTCCATCGTACCATCAGCTTCTCCAATTTATTTTCATCAAAATTGTTTAATCTTATTTCCATGATTTCAAAATGAATGTGATCCACCATGTACCAGTACCAATTCTGTAATGTCCATTTTTTCGACTCTTTCCAACCAAAGTCACTTTTTTCAGTGATGTTGTAACTTTGAAGTGTCACTAAATGAACTGTTGTAAGTTGGGGACTACTGTATATTTGTAAAAAGCAAGAGTGCTTTATCTTTAAATACCAACGTATTTTCATCCATCCATACATGCATCCATACAGGGTGGGCAGCAGCCAAGACGGGGTGGAATGCAGTTCCACTGGTGGAAATGAAGCTGTGCGCCCAGCTGCAGCTGACTATCACCCCTCCCATCCTCTTCCTCCACCTCGGAAAGCGGCAGGGAGACCAGCACCAGCAGGAGTTGCAGGGGGCCCATTTCCTCCCCCCTCTTTTCTCAACAGCTGATCAGCATCCATTCTCCTAAATACCCAGCCTGAGGCAAGTAATGACCCAGGAAGGAGAGCATGGGAAACACAAAGCAAATTGTCACCCCAGAAAGCGACACTGGTGAGGTTGTAAGTCAAGGACTTAACAGTTCACTTGAACAATGATGATCGTTCAAGCCACTCCCACCTGGTCACATGGCCAGCAAGCTACTCCTACACGGTCACATGACCATCAAGCCACAGCCACAAAATAAGCCACACCCACAGTGTGGCAGTAAAAATTTTGGCTGCCCATTACTGCAGCCATACATACATACATACAGTACAACATACATACATACTGTCAGGGGTGGGCTGCTGCCCAGCCCGGGGTGGGGGTGGGGGGAAACACAGTGAGATAGTAAAAATGGAGCTCCACCCCAGAGCACCCAATTTGCACTGAAAGATTTTGAAAGAAAATGCAGGGCATCCTGTATAAGCCATGCCCACAGTGTGGTAGTAAAAATTTTGGTAGCCCTTCCCTGCATACTGATATAATATTGTGGCTATTAAGCTATAAAAAAATCTCATCTTTGCCAGCCAAACTGACTGTTTCTTCCTTGGGAATGTTTCAATTAAGGAATAATCACTGGGGGGGAAATTAACCTGTACAACAGACAAGGAACTGCCTATTATTCCAGGAAGCAGTTGCTACAGGTATGTGAAAAGTCTCATATTCACTCATCTCGTCACAGGATTCAGTGATTACATGAGTTCCTATATAACAGAAAGACAGCACATCTCCCAAGCTCACAACACGAAACGTGCAAACATTTATTTTGAACAATCAAGTACAATGTCAAGCTGTCTCATGACTAGGAAAAAAATGTCCATCTGAAAGTTAATAAACCAAACTCCTAATATATATGAAGACGTCCTGTGGCTCCAGAGAGTTAACCAGTTGGGAAAACACCCAATTCTGAGGAAAAATGAAAAGCAGATTAGAATAGTTTAGTCTTATTCTAGTCTGCTTTTTTCATTATTTCTTCTCCCCTCACAGAGGCTTCCAGACAGGGTGGGAGTCTTTGGTTGTGTCTGAACAAAAATTACAGTAAATAGAGTAATGGCTGGAGAGACCTATGTTTGGGATAAGTACAAATTACTGAAGAGCCGAAAAGGAGTAAATCAGGCATAAAAGGTCCATAAGGAAAATTTCAGAGGCCCTCAGAGATGTCAGGCCAAATATCCTTTTCTTCTCTTTGGTTATACGCTGAGAGTTTCAATGGAATTGAAGACACTTCTAGGTGATGCTTGGCACAGTTATTAAGCCATAGGTAATGACTAGAAGGAAAGAGAACATCAGGATGAATCAAAGGAGAGAGAAGAAAATATCAGCTTTATTTGTATTGGAGACAATTTTTGAAATTTAACATTAATAAAGTAAGAGTGAGTTCTAATCATATATTTTTTAAAAAAACAATGGATTGAATTGGGAATTGAATTCAATCTGTATAGTCTGGAGGACAGAAGGAAAAGGGGGGGGGACATGATCGAAACATTTAAATATAGTAGTATTTAAATTAAGTAGTAGATCCTTGGAACAAACTTCCAGCAGACGTGGTTGGTAAATCCACAGTAACTGAATTTAAACATGCCTGGGATAAACATATATCCATTGTAAGATAAAATACAGGCAATAGTATAAGGGCAGACTAGATGGACCATGAGGTCTTTTTCTGCCGTCAGTCTTCTATGTTTCTATAAGGTTCAGGAGGGAAGTGTTTTTAATAGGAAAGTGAACACAAGAACAAGGGGACACAATCTGAAGTTAGTTGGGGGAAAGATCAAAAGCAACGTGAGAAAATATTATTTCACTGAAAGAGTAGTAGATCCTTGGAACAAACTTCCAGCAGACGTGGTTGGTAAATCCACAGTAACTGAATTTAAACATGCCTGGGATAAACATATATCCATTGTAAGATAAAATACAGGAAATAGTATAAGGCCAGACTAGATGGACCATGAGGTCTTTTTCTGCTGTCAGTCTTCTATGTTTCTATGTTTCTATGAATTACATTTGCAGTAAATATACAAATAACCCTGGTGGCTGCTTCGGTCCCAAAACAAAGGAGGTACGACTTCTAAAGTCCTTCGAGCGAAAATTATCCCACTTATATTATCTAAGCAAGTCTGGACTCTGAGAGGGGTAAATGGAGGAGAAAGGTTTTGATCTGGTGTTAAGAGATGTGTCCCGTAGAGAGATACATGGAAAATGATTAAATGTTTATGGCAGAGCAAGACACAGTTGGAGGCTGAAGGCTGGCAACCTAAGTTGACAGTGTGGGAAGCCCCCCACCCTCCTAAAACAATGAAATTTTTTGGGGAATATTTTAAAAAGCAAAATATTATATTTCCCCAAAGAGAGA